>NW_020884904.1:8858992-9109626 GCF_003945725.1 Corapipo altera
TATCCCTGGGATGTGAGATAAAGGTAAAACCAAAACGCCCAGGCAGAGCTGTAAGGGAGGAAGATGATGTTTGTCTGCCTGGGATACAACTCCCAAACTCTCATAATGCCTGACAGGAGCTTAATTCCCCCCAGGATTTTCATCACTCAGTGCATTCAGACAACACATATGGGGAATCACACATTTAATTTTTTCAATGAACTCTCACACAGAATGGGGCTTATACACAAAGTCCAGCTCCCATACATGAACAGCTTAAAAAAAAAAAAGCTATGAATGAAAGCTAATCTGCAATGAATACATCTTCCACTCAACCAAACCCCAAACACATTTTATGAAACAAAGGAGCTCTTTAAATGCTCCAAAGGGCATGTTCCTAATGGCAAAGAGCATGTGCACCCAATACTTATTCCACTACAAGTGAGTAAGGAGCTGTATGTTTCTACCAAACCAGGGAAACTACAGAGAACTCATTTCGATGCACAGTACCTTCTCCCACCCTCACAGCTGGAGCTACTTTGCTCACTTGTGTTGTATCCTTGATGGGATTTCCCAGGCCATCCCTTTGAGAACTCCGAACAGCCCCAATGGGACTCAAGTTATAGACAAAAAAAGCAGCAGTATGTGCAGTTTGGATGTGTGAAGTTGTTCCCAAGTTTAATAATGTTATAAAAAACATTGTTCATAGTTTGCCAAGATCCCATTTAACAGATGCCTTTTTTTGATACCTCTAAGTACAAAACCAGGCAGTTCTAGCCTTACTGAGACTGGGAAAGCAGCTAGGGATGGACCTTAGACTAGGGGTCTGGCTAGTCCAGAGTTTTCCCCACAGATACCAGTAGCTATTACTTATGGAAATACACTAACAAACAGAGCAACTAAAGAGTGAGTTTTCCCCTAGTTTATCAACCACTCTCCTTCTGGCAACCAGTAAGGACCACTTGACCTGGAATGTCTATCCAAACAGCTCTCTAACTCTTGAACCTATACATGCTTTAGGCTCCCATTATTTTGCAGTTTCACAACGGTAGTTTTTGTTCATTTTAACCCCCTCTAACACAATCATGTAATTATTTCCCACTCATTCAGGCAGATCATTTGCTAATCACTTCTCAAAACCAATGTTCTCATGATAGGCCTATGGTCAACAGAAGCCAGGACAAGGACTCACATTTCAAAGTATTTGGGAAATGAGATGAAGGCTACCACATAGTAACCATTTTTAATCTCTATTTTCCCAAGGAATTAGTTCACTTCAAGAATCCCCCTCAGTAAAAGCAGCAGTGTTTTCTGCTCCATTCAGTGAAACTACGCAATAAATGACTGTATATGTTTGTCTTTCTTTTTTCTCAGCAAGGACAAAGAAATCCTTTCCTATTCATTAATGGGAAATTCCTAAATGATAATGTGTTAGCTCTCTTCACTAATGCTTTTCTAGAGAGGTAACCATTGGAAAGAAAAGAAGAATCTGTAATCAGTATCAGATTACAAAAGACTAAACAGATGGATAACATAAATGCCATGTCACGATGGAGGAAGAGGCTTGGTGAAGAAAATTCACAGATGAGCTCATATTTATACCAGTGAATTAAGCTGATAAATATTTATTACTTAAAATGCTCAGCAATAAGGATCTAGTTATTTTTACTACTTGCTGCTTGTATTTGCTTTTAGAAATAAAACTGCCCTTTATGATATGAAAATTTGCTCTTTTACTTTAATTAAAATATCTGAGAACAGTTCTTAAAGGGGTGCTCCGTTTGATAAAGGTCAGTTCTATGCTGTGCCCCCAGAGGGCTGCAGCGGGAGGTGCCATCAGTGCCAGCATCAAGGAAGACCACCAGCTGAATAGCAGTACTGTATCTGAGGAACCGTACAGACAGATCTCTTCAGACTAGACTCCTCACCAGGGGATGATGTATTTGTTCTCTATACAATGTCAGGAATATGAAGAAGTCAAATGGCCACTATTCCATTCAAAATTACAGTCTCTGCTGATACAAACAAGCAAAGCCTTACCACCTGTGTGAACCACTACGCGGGTTGGTTCTCGTGGCTTCTGCAAGAAAAATCAACAATGCTCCCAGGGGTTTACAAACTGCTTAAAGAGACACTGTCTAATTCCTATATACTCTGCAGAGCTTATTAAAATCCTCCAGGAGACAGCCACAAGCACAATTAGAGCTGGTTCCAGTAGCACACAGCTGCATCCTGTGATAAGCAGGGGACTGAGCGCACAGCAACACAGTCTGACTCAGCCAAAACGGCTATCAGAGGGACTGATCATCACTGTCTTCCCTTCCACTTGCGGCATGCTGTCACTGTGCTGGCAGCAACAAACTTCATAGGGAATAAGCACACCTGGGATAGGGCAGATTTTGGCAGGCACCCGGAACTCAGCAGATGTCAGGTGTTTCATATCGCATGCATTTTCCCTAGAAAGTCAGTCCATTTGGATAAATATTCACTGACATAAACGGAGACACCAACCCTGCTCTCTTTCACCTCCTAGCTGCATTATTTGGGAAGGCCTGGCCACCATTTATTTATTAATGAGGAACGTTCTTTGAAAGAGGATCTACATACACCCTTTTGTCTCCAAGCAGGAGTCATCACTGCATATTCCTTCAGCAACAGCTGGTGGTTTCCCTTCATTCACCAACAGCAGACACAGAGGGCAAGCTGACCTGACTACCTTGAACTAAGGACTCTATGACATTTCATCAGTCAAAGGGCCCAAATGCTTTTGTGCCCTTGTGTGCAGCTTAAAACCACAAGAGTTTAGGGTTTCCAGGGCAGAAAAAATTAGTCTCCATCTTAGAAAGGGTTTCAGTGGATGGATAAAGTTTTAGTTGACTTATGTGGGCCACACCACAACTACATCTCCTAGTCATTTGGATTCTTGTACTCTCTTGTCACGAGTTAATTTTCCAGGAAGGAAGAATGCATAAAATGCAAATAATGGCAATATCTTGCTGACTGATTCCTTGCACATGAAAAATAGGAATTATATGTCTGGCATCACCTAATAATATTTTAAGTAATACCTAAAAAGGATCTGAAAACAAACCCTGGGGTTTTGTTTGCTCTTTAACTTTGGGTTAGCAACTTGTGACTCCCTGCAAACCGGAGATGATAATACTTAGTTTTTAGGACTGTGGTATAGTTTAATTCATTATTTCTTCATGGAATTTTGGTGAAGATTCATTCACAATTTCTTGCAAAGCACTGTGAAACTCTCTACTGAAAAGCAGTGCTCACATAGAGTGATATAGGGGAAAAGTATTATACCAGAAGCAAGACCTGGCACCTTCTCTACCTCTGTTATTTAACTTTCATGTGATGACAGGTACAACATTTCACTTGATCTATCCTTTCATTGACTATGTTTTGGATGCTTAAGTTTTGGAGCAAGGATTTCCTGGTTTTATCTGTTTGTACAAAACCTTATTCATGCTTCAGCCAAATCTATGCAAAATAACAAATAATAATTTCAAAGACTATTGTCTACCCTGTATAATTCTGTTAATGCATTAGAGACAGAAAAATATCAGAGTAGTAAAATGTCAATCAGAAATATAGAAGGCCAGCCCCTCTGCAGCTGCCCAAAGAGAGGTCTGGACATAAAAAGCTCAGCTATTTCTAACTGGCACATATTGTTTTACGGGATTATTAATGCCTGCTGCAAATTTGGCTTCCAGTGGGTGCCTTCTCTGGGATCAGTGGGTGTTCATAAAGCTTTTCCTTTGCAGAAGGTGTTAACAGCAATGCTTACAAGTAATATCCCCAGTGTTTCTATTGTCATGGGGATTTCTGCAGATGGCACACAGTGATGACTGTTAGTAATTTATTACCTTTCCTTGCTCTTCTTTCTTCTTTTCCCTCCATGCAAGCTCTTTCTAACACTATGCAAGCTCTCTTCTAAGGAAAGGCCCACCTTTCCTTTATCCATTGCAGACAACCTGCAAGAAGCCTTGCCAAAGGGGAGATGTGAGTCCAAATGAGATGGACAGAGCACCTCAGACAGGTGCACAGCTCAGGGGCAAGTGACAGCACAGCCTTAAGACAAATGAGTCAGCCCTGGACTAGATAAACTGGCAGCCAGCCACCCAGATAAAGTGCCTGCCTCCGAATTCAGCAATGTCAATTGTCACAATGAGGGAAGGACAGCAGGGATGGCACAAGCTGGTGAACACATGCAGGTGAACCAAATTGGACAGACAAAAAAAGACGGCAAGGACAACACACACTAAACACACTTCACTACTGTAAGCTCTGTCCTGCTGACCTTGGCCAGTGATTAATGTTACTTTAGAGCACATTAAGGTTTGCTCTTAATATGAATCCCTCTGGACTGTAACTGAGAAGAATGCCACTCAGGCTGCATGCGGGAACCTGGGAGGTGTGGAATGAATTTTTACTGCCATTTAAATAATTTTGTTTATGCATGAACGTTATGTCTGAATTTCATGCTGTGCAACTTTCTTTCTCTGGACCAAACACCACACCTCCCTATTGCAAAACCAAATGGCACATTCGAGTCAGTCATGCAGCTTAAAGAAAGTGGAGGAAAACGTGGGTAGAGAGAGAAACTGTTCAAACATGAAACATCTTTTCTTACCTATTATCCTTCCTGACACGTTAAGATACATCTACCAATCTATTCGCAAAGATACAAAGAGCCCATATCTTAATTTATCAGAAAAATTTGCATGGTGAGAGTTGTTGGGAGATTTGGGACTTCAATCAGAGGAGTGGGACGGACTGTGGTGCACTGGTAAACAACAGCCTGGAGTTACAGGACTGAATTTACAGAGAGTTCCTGACCCAGAGCCTGACGCAAGGCCATAAGAGCTGTTTGAAGCCAGTTTGTGCATACCTGGACTAAAGTGTGCTTAGGTCTTCTAAATCACAAGTTGACCAAATCTACCAGAATATTTCAAAGGAAATAGCAGCCATTGGGTCTGAAACATCCTTTTTACTTTCTTTTCCTCCCGAGATTTGATTTTAGACATCTACAATTGCAATATTAACTCCCTTCCCCTCCTTTCCCTTCTTCACTTTTTTCCTTCACAGTTTTAGGTAAATCACAGAGAACTGTCTATTGAGTTCTACCCAACACATTTTCTACTCATCTCATAGTCTCCCAACAGTCCAGCCAAATCTGAGATGCCCCAAATAGTGAAGATCAGATCTTTAAAGAATACAACAAGGAAATGCATCTTGAGCACAGCAGTCATTCAGTAAACTCCAGGCACAGCTGGTCACTACCTCCCATGCAAACATGGCATGTGCCTGGCCTGAGAAAAAAATTTGAGCATGTTTTTCCCCAGGGAGTGCTGCCATCATTTTCTGTCACCATTCTCTATGTGCACCTGGGCACTAGCTACTTACACCAGTTGGCACTTCCAGTCATCCAAATACTTCACATAATTCATAAGCCTAAAGCAGTAAACACCCACCTTCCTGCCATTTATATATTTCCCCAGGAGAACTGAGCTCAGACACAGCATTAAGGTTTCTGCTTTTTACCCAATTTTCCAGCTGGGTTAACTGAGGCATGCCAAGGTCAAGTGACTTGCCCAAGGCCACACAGTCAGCTGCTTAGCCATCACTGCATCCCAGGCACTGCCAGTCCTGCGGACATTTGCTTCAGCCGCCGGACCATGAGGTTTCCCTCTGAGTTGTCATATGTGGCACAAAACACCTACAGGCCAGAGGAATCTTTGTCTTTGACTTCCAGCTAGAAGAGGTTCAGGACGGGAAGGAAAAGAGGAGGAGGCAGTGGGGTGGTGATGTAGCTGTAATAAGGGCTGGCGCAGGTGTGGGAATTCTCATTTAGGAAACAAACAGCTGCTCTTGGTGACAGACAGAGCCTATAACTGATCAGCTTTAATAAGAATGACACTTAAGCATGCATCAGAGCCTCAGACAGGCAAACCAACATAGCTTGCAAAATACTTGCCTTTCACGGCCCCCAGAAGAGCCTCAACGGGAAAACGGTTTTAGATGGTGCCGGGGACTACAAATGTCTGACCTCAGTTCACATGAAAAGCAGCTCCCACAGAGAAGAGAGAGGTAGAAACTGCATCTTGCTGCAGCTGTGGGTTTTATTAGAAACAGAGATACTGGAAAACTTCACAGATTGTACTCAGAGACTTGTACCTTTTGGGAGAAGTTAAGCCAAATACATTCCTCCATTTATTTAAAATACATAGAGCAAAATGTGTCAAAGAAATAAGAGGAAGGGTGGCACACAAACCAAAGCTAAACCTACTCTGCTCCAAGCAGCATTCCCTATCTCCATGCCCCACAACACATTACAGGAAACAGCCTATTCTCTCCTTAGGATAAGGATAACCTTGTGGTCCAAAACAGGAGTAGATTTACTACGGGTTGTAATTTCAACTGCAGTCCTAACTCTTACCTTCACCTGATTAGCACCTCCCATTGTGCCTTCTGTGCATCCATGCACATGATGTAGCTGCAATCACAGGGTTGCACTTACTATGAACTGGGAACGTGACAAGATCAGGCTCTGAAACCTACCATAAAAGGTCACTCACTTGCAATCGGTAGGGTTTATGCTCCTGCACCTTTGAATTTGCCTATGATTTCTTATTGGGGCTGGATTTAGTTTTATAAAGCAGGTTTCTTTCTCTCTAGAATTTGCAGACAAAGAACATTCCCCTCACATCTACATGTCTACTTCTTTCTCTACAAAGAAAGTAAATTTTAAAAGAAATAAGTATTCTCAAATTGTTCTGCACACGGAGTGAACTAAAACCACTTTCCCTGTTCAGCAGAAGCTTGAAAGGGTATTAAATTCTATGACAAAAAACCAAAATTCTTGGTCCAGAATGAGATGTTCTACATGTGGAGCTAGTTCTGAGGCACTGCAAGAAGCTCATGTTTCCACAGCTATTCCAGATACTTTCCTAATCTACATAAGTCCTATAGATAACCTCACAAAATTTCAAACAAGCCACAAGAGAAATACTATTCTTGCTTGCCACTGTGCACAACAGTTATTAAAACAAAGACCTCAGAGCCAAGACTCTAGATGAGTTTCTTTTCTGACCTTCAGAAAACACAAAAAACCCCCACCCTTCCCCAAACCAGCCACTACTGAGCACCATAATAAGGTTAGGCTGCTAACACCTCCCTCTTACCTCCACTGGTCTGTCAGCTGTACTTGCATCCACATATCCCTTTACTCCTTCTTTTAGTCCTTCAGCAGAATCAACACAAGTGAAGTCTGTGCCTGCACCTCAGCCACTCCCATTCACTGTCCAGCTTATCAATTTAAACTGCAGCTAACAGTAAGCTCATGTGCCTGATGAACCTTCTCTTCTGCCAGCTCTACAATGAGAAACAGTAATGGGCAGTAAGAGGATGTTAATATCTCAAACCACCGCAGCTGTTTGCTCGGTGATGCAGGAGGCAGGAGCCCCTGATCCCACTTGGTGGGGCAGTGAAGAGCACGCTCTGATTGCTGTTTGGTAAATTGGATTACCAGTAAAAAATCTGGAGAATTTTTCTCTCATGCTCAGCCTCTCTGTCTTAGGCAGAATATCGTCAAAAAACAAACACTGGTTTAGCACAGTATGGATTCATAAAAAAAAAAAAAAAAAAGAAGAGCTGAGAAGCAGAAGTTTAAGACAACATGCCAAAGTCAAATGCCATCAAAAAAGCAAGAGATCTTAATTCCTTCTAAGCTGCACAGTCCATGAGCTGTGAGGGAGACCTTCCAGTCCTTGCTGCCGATCGCTACCCTTGTCCTTCACACTACAAGGCTATTTCTGCATGTTCGGTTATTATTTCAACTCAGTGTTGGCCACTAAACATTTAAAATAAAATAAACAATTAAAAAGAAGCAAGACCAGGGCTATGACTTAGAGGTTTAGATCAGTAAGGCTGTGCATTGGTGCTTTGGCAACAGCCTTTACCTGAATGCATTACAGCACCTCTGACTACCCCTTTATAAATGCCTTGCTCCATGGATGTAACACAGGTACAACCTCTGTTGGAGTAAATTATACTGAAAGTGGAAGTGAATCTCCAGTGACATCAACAGGCATATGATATTCCCACCGTAATCATGGGCTCTACAGTCGCTTTTCTGTCTTCCGCAAGCTTGTGCATGCTTCTAATTTCTGATTTTTATTTGTTTTGTTAGCTTTTTTTGTTACGAGATACTTTCGAGTGAGTGAGATTCCTTTATGTAGGAATAAAGTAGTCAAACAATGCCTGTGCAGAACCTACTGGTCACTTGGTTCACTAAGTCTGTGCCTCTTTCTATCTGGTCTTTCTAAAAACTACCAGGCAGATATTTTCTCATTGTCCAAGGGATTGCATGATTTTCTGTGCATACCCACCACTTACATGGGAAGAGGGGCATACACTGTTCATTATTTCCCTGTTCTCTCTCCTGCTTAAAAAAGTTACAGTCAGCTAATGAGAGGGTAAGCCATACAACCAAGGTAACATGGGACACAAAGAAACAGTGAATATAAACCAGCAACTAATATGAATGGTTTAGCTAATAATGTATTTCTGAAAAATTGCTTAATCCCAAATGCGTCACTGTAATGCTGACAAACAGATTCATGGAAGCTTCAGTAAGTTCACAGACTAGTATCCTGATCATGAATCTGGAAGCAGAAACCAGGCCTAAATTCCTTTGAAATTAATATCATAACTAAATTTGCTGAGGAATATACTTCAGGGAACTTTACATTTAGGTCAGCAAGAAAGACAAAAGATACTAAAAAGGTATTTCCCATTTCGCAGTTCTTCTACCACTAGCACAACTTAAAGCCATGGGTACATCTACACTACCTAAATACTACAGTGGATATATTATAGCCAAAGCAATATATTGTTTATATCTCACTGACTGCCAAGCAAGCAGAAAAATCAGTTGTACAGAGCTCTCTATACCAGGCTGTAGATCTCTGAAATTAAGACGGAAGCCAGAAGGGAAAGTTTTACCAAGGGAAAGCAGAAATGCATTTCCTGGAAGCTGGGTGCTGGCAGGAAGGGACCTTGGTAGTGCATTCAGACTGTGAACAATAACTTGGAACATGTAACTGGCTGCAGTGATTTACAGGCTAGCACAGCAGTGGGTGCAGATTACAGTTGTGCTGATGGAGGCAAAATAACTCCTGGAAATGAGATGCCAGCCAGTACACAGCAAAAGGCAGATGAAGGCCTCTAATGTACTTCAGATTGGAAACTACAGCCTCCTCTGCTGCATGAATAATTGTATGGCTTCCATTCGGAATCCTCTCAATTTCTATCACAGTGTTGTTGATGTACAAACAATGCTTCTTTTACAACATGGACAATTCCTCTCTCCCCTAATTGTCTTGGTTTACCCTTGGTGTCAAGAGGCAAAGTATTTCCTGTCAGCTGGTTATAAAGTCAAGAAAAGATAGTTAACGATAATAAAATGGAGTAGAGGATATGGCTCAAATGGAAACAAAATGATTTGGATATTAGCTCCTTTCTCTGCAAAGTGTCTAGCTGAAGAGCTCAAAGCACAGATTTTCTGATAAACAGAGTTTAATTCCTAAGACTCCTTGGAATTAGGACAGGTAAAATTTGTGTTGACAGTCTGCAAGCTGGGAGGCAAAGGCTGTGAAGAATATAAGTCAGAAGCTTGGAGCACAGTCATTCAACCAACTGGTAATTTTTAATACCACCTATTTAAAAGTACTTTGTTATGAGATATGTTGGTGTCTCCCAAGATCAGTTACCCTCGAAGACTTGAGCACAAATGACCTATTTAAGGAGCCAACACTGATTCTGTGTTCGAATAGAGCGTTTTAACAAGTGACTACTGTATTTGAACCCCAGTCTGAGACCTTGTTGAAGAGGGTAGTTTTTGGACTGCGTGACTGAAATGTTAACACTAGACAACTTCTGTAGAGATGTCAGGCTTTCAAGGCTGAACTCAGTGGAGAAAGGTATACTTCCATCTGAGATGACATGAAGATAGGAACAGAGGGAGTGCAGGGCTCTGTAAAGAGACTTCCTACCTTCAGTGTATTACTTTTTACTCTCAGCACTGTGGCACAGAGCTGGCCACCACCATATGGGTCTGTGCCATAAGCCATACACAGTTAAGGAGTTGATAGCACACTTTTGCAACAACTATAAAGTCCACTTGCACAGAAAGGTGGTAATACACTGCTGGATTTTCATCCCAAGCTTTACCTTCTGCTTCCGCTATCGTGGCTAATTCAAAGACATCATAAATTTACTATAAAGAGACTAATTCTTCTTTGTATGTACTCACATAAAAAGATGAGTACTGCAAAACTTGTTCTGATATCAATCACATCTGAACTTACTGGCTAATTAATTTATTCCTACCCATGTCTATGGTAAAATACCAAAACCAACTACTGAAATACCTTTCCATAGCTCAAAATGATAGTACTACACAGGTGCTAAGAAGCATTTGCTAATAACAAGTCTAACTTTATTCAAACTTCAGAGGGACTACAAATGCTGCTTTCATAAGAACAGTTTTTCAACAGAGGCGTAGTAAAAAAATAAATGACAACTAACCATCAACCTTATGTGTTCACACAGCATAGCCAGAATGAAACAGATAGAAAGAAATTAAAAATAAATTTCAATACTATAAATTAAGAGATGCCACAGAAGGTATGCAAATTCCATGCCACAAGGTCTTGTTTTTTTGTTTACAAAGAATGTTTTTTCAGTTTGATGGAGAGGCATCATTATGGAGGAAATTTGAGGCATTTTAAATAGCAGAAGCACTCATTAACTATTCATTTTTAACAGGAAGACTGGAAAAAAAAATTAAAATTAATGAGCAAGATGAAGTGTGTGGGAACTTTGAAGATGACAGCTTCTTACTAAAAAAGACACACTTGATATTAATCACAAGCAGTTCACACACATGCATTACCCCTAACTCCACTGTCACAATGTCCAGGACTAATTCACAGCTGCTTCATGTTCACTTCATGTTAGGCTACTTGGCAAAGCAGGCAAAGCACAGTGTGGCTCCTCAGACACTGTGGTAACCAAGATGAGGAATAAATCACCAGGCAAAGGACACGGCATAGCCTGTTTTAAACGCAGGTGATTAAATATATCTGCAGTAGCAACTACGGGAGATCCTCAGGAAGAGGTACAACTACAGTCTGTACCAAAAGCTCAAACTGACTACAGCAATTTCTGAGTGGAAAAGTACAAGTATTCTTCTGCACCACTATAATGGATTTTCCGTAAACAAATGAAAATTTTCTAGGCCAATTTGTATTTGGCACAATAAAACACTGTAGGACCTTTTACCTTTAAAAAATCTGCCTGGTTTAAGACCCCATGATCCGGACATCAGATAAATCTCAAACATCCTTTCCTATCCCTGAGTCTTAAAAGGAGGAAAAAACAAAGTTGCCTTTCCTTAAACACACACAGGCCAGACTACTTAATTGATGTACAACACACAAGTTGTGCAGCTGTCAATTTATTCTTCAATACTCTCATGTAGTAAAATAAAGTTATGATTACTCCTTCTGTAAAAAATTATGTTTGTTTCCTTTAAATGTTCATACTCTTGATGAAGGATCTGGGGGGGAGGGGGTTCAGTTAAGGCTTGCTATGAAAACTGGTCATTACAAAGCACAGATGTGGGCTAACCTTTGCTCTCTCTGGATCTCTTAGTTTAGATTACAAAAACTGGATCTGGAAGAGAAAAGACTTATCCAAGCTGAACTGACCCTGGCAGTGGTAGTGTGGAAGGCATCCTGGGCAAGTGTGAAATGTCTGGGACAAAAATGAGCAAAAGCATCAAAGTAGAAGTTACTGGAGTGAAGAAGGAATAACGGAAGTTGCATGAAGACATTTGAGGGAATGAACATTTGACTTTGGCCTCACTTCACGCTAAACATTTTTCTCACTAATGTGATGTTTTTCAGTGTGGTGCTGCTCTGTATTTGACCATTCCCACTGTCCCCTGTGAGTTCCTTTTATCTCCTGACTCTGCAGAACACCATGCAGAAGAGGTGCCCTGCATGCCAGACATGAGCACAACCCTACTGAGGGACACCTTTTTGAAATGATAGCCAGGTCTGTTCCAAAGTCCACTGAAACCAGTGCAAAGACCTCCTCAGAATTCACTGAGCTGTGGCAGCCCTAAATAAAGCCTAAGCTCCTTTGGAGGAGAATTAAGAAATTTCCATGCTGGGAAGAGATGTCTCAGCTAGCTCCAAACAAGCTGCCTAATGAGCCCAAGCTGAGTGCTGCCCTGACATGGCTGTAATGTTTCCCTCCCTACATGGGCACATTCAGAGCTAACTTAGGTGTCTCTGCGTGACCCTATATTGCATCACGCAGACATACCTAGCTGCTTTGTTGCTTTCCTTTGAAATTATAGCAGCAGCAACAGAACAGGGAGTTTACAATTATAGGATTATTTCTTAATGATATTTGCCCCTTTAAGGTTTGGCATTTTCAACAACCATATATGAAAATGGGTTGAAAATACTGCATGAGAATTCTCCTTTAGGACTCAGTTGACCCAAATACACAGTTCTCTTGCTCTGAATTCCCGTGTATGGTGCAGAGAGATAAACTGCTCTGTTTTCTCTTTCTCTCTTGCTTTTTTTTTTTCTATCTTTCATAATGCTGCATTGCAGGACTAAATTTTCTGATTATCATGTAGTATCTTATTCTGACTGTCTTCTTCTCAAATTAAATGATTGTGGCACTCTGAGGGAAATCAGGAAAGATCTGTTTCCTGCTCCGAGGGGGCAGGTAGTGCCTTTCTGTAATAGGTCAGCTTAAAAGCATACACACAGTCAGGAAAGTGGTTGCACTTCAGGGGACTGCCAACGTGACCATATCAGACATTGGCATGACAACATGAGACTAAAAAAAGCCACGACCACAGAAGTCCCCACCGTCGATGCAGTGACAGCATGAAAACACAATTTTCACTGTTTTAGCTTGCCTTGTGCAGAGTTAGAGGAACTAGCAAGGCTCTGCTCCCAACAGCAGTGCTGAGCTGGTATTGCGTAAGCATTTTGACAGTGAGGTTGGCACAGCTTTAAAAAAACCTCTTGCTCCCTGTTGAGCATTCGTAGACAATTCTGCGTAGCCAAGTGACACAAACAAGGTTTTAACACTCCTATCATCCTTGTAGAGTAAGCACAGCCATGACAGAAGGAGTAATACCTACTTTGGTTCCTGTATCATCAATAAAGCTAATCAACTAACTTTCAGGTGTAATAGCTTTACCTCCAGGTAAGTCTACCAAGTAAGTGAGTTTCTGAAACCAGCAATTAGAAAAGCCTTTTTTCTCACTTGCAACTTTGGACATATTTGACTTACAAGCCATGGAGCTAAAAACCAAACTAACAGGAAAACCTAGAATACCACTTTTACAGGCACATTTAGAAGCAGAATCATACTGCAAAATGGGCTCTTCCAGCTCCTCAGGAAACCTGCACAAGCATCTAACAACTGCAAGAACACTCAAGGTCATATGCAAGCTCTTTTGGGAGGAAAGATGCCTTCTGACTGTAGTGCTAAACCCTGCAAAGCAGAGCCTGTATTCCAGATGAGATGACTGGGAGATGCCTAAATCAAATAGCAAGCTTAATGAATATGGTATATAAATAAGAGCTTTTCTGAGCCCTGTCTCTGAAATTCATACACAACAGGAGAGTTGGAATGGGAAAGCTGGTTGATGAATTGCTATACATCAGCACCAAGCCCACTCTTCTCATTTTGGCAAAGTATGCTTACTCTACTTTCAAGACCCCAAAGCAATGGAGTGATAGGAAAGCACATATATAACCCCATCAGTATAGAAAAAGAGGAAAAGGAAGCACTGGTTACAGGTTACTTCCACCAAGCTACCTTTTTGCTAGCTCCTTATTGCAAGAGGTTTACCAGAAAAATAGAAGAGCATGTGGAGAACAGTTCTCAACACTGTGGATACTACCCATGTATCCACACAATTCTGGCTGGAACTTCTGAAGTCCCACCTCAGCATATTTCAGGACGGGTAAAAAGGCAGAGGGTATCTAAGAGGTACGAGCTTTGAGATCTCCAAAGTTCTGGGTTGATGTCTCACAGCATACTGCTCCTTCTCCAGCTCAAGCTCAGCCTTCTCTGAAACAGAGAGCACTGTCCTACAACAACATAAAGCATATCTGTAGACAGTGGGAAGCTCTGCAGATAATAAAACAACAACCTTTTTCTGGCACCTGCTTTGTTGAGTTTTTCTACAAAAAGATACACTGGGCCGGACTGTGAGTTATGCAACCTGCAGTTACTCAGCTGTCAACCATCTTCGACAAAAAACATCCACAGCAGAGAGTTCCCAAGCTGCTTAACACTGTGCAGAAACAGACCTGGGATACAACAGGATGGAAGAAGAGACCGATCTGAGGTTAGTAAATGAGGAGGGAAAGCCACAAATTAAAGAAAATTCATTACAGGAAAATGAACAGTAATGAAACCTCGCAAGAGAATAGTTTCTGACAACACTGGGAGTCTCAGCTGAGATGGGATTGCCACATTAAGCCCAAACAGGAAAAAAGGCTTCTGGTAGCCCAATTAGTCACTCACAGTATTTCTGACATTGTTGTGACATGAAGAACTACTTGGAAAGTCTGATCTGTTATTTGTACAAAAAAAAGAGTAAGGCTAGCAGAAATGTCTGTCAGTTAAGTGTATCATTTGTTCGACTTGTAATGTAAGGAGAGTGAAAAGGAAAATCATGGAAATTAGACGTGGTTGTGTTATCAGATTAGAATCAGAGCCCAGGGTAAGACAGGGAGCAGATTTTCCCTGTTTCTTATGGAGATACAAATACTGTTACAAAGCCGTTTCAACTTGCCTGGCATCTTGACCTCCAAAATCAAGGCAAAAAATAGTCTCCTCCTGCTTCAAAGCCAAAACCTGCATGGTATCCCCACCAGCAGCTCCAAGTTTTCTAAAATAACAAATAGTTGATAATGTTGCAGCCTAGGACTCCTAACATGCAAACAGAAAACTGGCCTCATTTTCCACTCATGCTAATTCATCATCATAGGGAATAATATAGAACAGAAATGCATTAAACTTGCAGATATTTAAAACAAGTTTGATTGCAGGACTGGGGAAATGCAAAATAAGGGAAAGAAAAAGACACACCGAGCATAAAGTTCAGAGGCTAAACTGTTCTGGGAAGAAGAAAGTTCAGCATTTGTCTATGATTAAGTGGTTGATTTTGCAAAGTTGGGTAGGTATCAAGAACTGGTTAATTGAGGGCAAGAGAGAGTTACAGTACAAAGTGAAAACAAAGCAGTTAAGGGAAGAAAAACAGCTGCCACAAAGTCTGTTTTCCCTTGGGTTTTCTAGTTATCATTTGAGGATAAATATACTTCTCAACTAACCTATTCTGTAGAGCTAATTCCCTGAAATTGCTGGGAATCCACTAATACTGTTGCCTAATATGTTTAGGCATTGATGGGTCTGTATCTGTGTAGTGTCCTTTCAGATTTTGTACTCAATAAAAACCAAAATAACCCAGCCATGATGAAAGCATCGTACGCACACATTTAAACATACCTCATAGCAGATGGCCAGTAGACATCCCAAAGCAAGTGCCAGACTTATCAGGACGTGTGTAGCAGCAAAGAGGACTGAAAGGCACATTCCTATACCAATGCAGAAAAACGTGCCGCCCTAGGTTTTGAAGTTGTGGATGGCTAAAGGACAACAGCTCTTCTCATAAAATGATGTGATCTTTGTTGCCTCCAAAGATGGCTTTTTACAAAGCAGTCACATGTCCTCCCCAGGAACTGAAGCTGTATAGACAGCAGCAGATATAATATGCTGCATATGTTTTATACTGCAGAATATTTCAGGAGTCACATTACGGTCCATGTCACCTGCATACGGTATTTTCGAAGGCACAGTTTCTAAAGTATACGTACACATTTACAAACAATGGATTAAAACTTAATCTGTTGTACTCCAGTTTTCTGATCTATGTATTTTGTGACTATACTGTACCAGCAGACCCATCGGGTGAATTCAAATCTATGGGAAGAGACTAACTTACAAACCCATGCAGTGCATGATGCCCTCTGGTGTTTTGGGTGAGACGTCAAGATCCCACAGAAACCTCTGTGTTTCTTCTCACATCACTGTGGCATGCACAGAGAGGGAGGTGCCCAGAAGCAACGAACATTTAGCATAATGACTCAGATGGTTGGTCAGCAGTTTAAACCAGCCTCTTGATATTACTATAATGAGGATTCAGTTTAACAGTTGTTCTGCATGCGTGGAAATTCCTCCCATCCCCAGGAAATCCCTTATAAAATCATCTGTTTGAGAAGAAAGAGGTTATGGCTTAGAAAATGCATAAAATGGGTGAATCAAAAATGCCTATGGGTGTGTAAAATTTATTTATCATAGCAAGAGGATCAGGGAGCCTTTGAGCTTTATCTCAGTGATGACACAGCATAAATAAAACTCCAGACCTAAATTCAGACCTGCAGAATTTAGCTGCAGTTCTTCTGAATCCAAAAGGAATAGAATCCTCTTATGATAACTCTGAGCTTAGACTCGTATGTTTTATATGCATTTTGAGCCACAGAAGTCTTGATTGAAAAGTAATGAAAGTTATTTCCACGATGAGTAGCAGAATTACAGAATCACACAATATGCTGAATTGGAACAGACCCACAAGGATCATCGAGTCCAACCCTTTGTCCTGTACAGGACCATCCCCAAGAGTCACACCATGTACTTGAGAGTATTGTCCAAACACTTCTTGAACTCTGTCAGCCTTGGTGCTGTGACCATTTCCCTGGGGAGCCTGTACCCATGCCCAACCTCTGGGTGAACAACCTTCTTCTAATATCCAACCTAAACCTCCCCTGACACAACTTCAGACCATTCCCTTGGGTCCTGTCACTGGTCCCCACAGAGAAGAGATCAGTGTCTGTCCCTCCTCTTCCCCTCACAAGGAAATTGTAGACTGTAATGAGGTCTTCCCTCTGTCTCCAATTTTTTTATATTCACACACAGCACAAATGTCATGACACATGATATCCACCATCTACTTGTGTTCTCAGCATTAAATACACTAGTTTAGTCAACACATAGTAAGTGCACCGACACTAGGGAAGACAGGAACAGAATATGAAGTTACCTCATATGCCACTTGCTCATGAGGCAATAAATTCCCATCCAGCACCAATACACGGTGATGCATGCAGGAGCAATCCTCATCTTTCAGGTTCATCATTACCTTTCTGAATCTCATAACCAAAACTAATTAATTGAAACATACTCTGAGGAATATGCCTGGCCTATAAAACCCTGAAACACATCCTTAATTTCTATAAGGATTAAGTATAGGCATTAAGAAAAGGGTATCTAAACATTTATAAAGGTATTAAATCTATCAAGACATAACCTTTTTGCCAGACCCTGAATTCAGAGTTCAAGGAGTGTTTGGATGATGCTCTCAGGCATATGGAGTGACTTTTGGAGATGGTCCTGTGTAGGGCTAAAGGTTCGACTCGATGATCCCTGTGAGGCCCTTCCAACTCAACATATTCTGTGATTCTGTGATTCTTCAATTTTGCTCCGCTCTGTTTTATCTCCCACTACACTGTTTGCTGCAGGTTTAAGTATTTGTAGTCCTGACCATAAGAATAATGCCAGAGCTGCTGATACACACTGGTTGAAACATTGTAACTTAAAAAATCTTATCTGCATATGCAAATAAAGGAGCTGATAATTCTGACTGGCTATTTACAGCACTTTATTTAAATCAGGCTGTGTTAAATTCTGCATTCTGTCATACTGAAGGTCAGAGAGCTGGTATCAGATCATTAGACATGATGGTAGGATTTGTGGCATCTTATTTCAGGTTAAGGATGCACACAAACCCTAGCTTTGCTTAAGTTCCAAAAGCTTTTGAAAAAAAAGGTGAATTAACAGTTTTTAAGGCATATGGGCATTAGTATCTCACAGCTAAAGGTCTGAGGATACAGAATTACCAGAGGGGTTATAACTACTGTAGCTGTGAAGAAGAATGGTTGTGGGGTAATCTAAAGAGAGTTATGTACAGGACTCAGAATCAAAACAGGAGAAGAAAATTATATTTGCAGTAGCAGCAGACAGTTATAGCGATAAGGAAGAAATTAAGAATTATACAAATGGTATTGCTGTTCAAAAGATGTGTAAAAATAACCAAGCATGTCTAATGATCTGCACCTGGAAACAAGTGGAAGATAAGCAGAAACTGTAATGAAAGGGACAGCTGGAGAGATGATAGATGATGGAGGTCAAGCCTCTATGAGAACCAGCAATTTGAGAGAGTGAGAAATGAAAGAGTCAGAAATAGCTAAGACCTCTCTAGAAGTGCAGTGAAGGTATGTCAATATGTTCATTATTTCATCTATTGTCTGCTAGTTGTTCCTCAGACTATACTTACGGAACTTATCTATATTTAAAATGTGATTTATATCTAACACTTATGTAACAAAAATTCAGTAGTCATGCCCTTTATTCCAGCCCAATGCATTTACGATCCCACTTCCAGTGTTACCTCCAACAGATTTTTGAGATTTCCTCTCAGGACTCCAGGCAGACTCTAAGACAGCATTCCACCATTGCCTGCTAATTTGGTTGCTCTCTTGTTGGCATTCAAACCACAAATGAAATGTAATGATTACCACGAGTTCCTTTAGGCTGCTTAAGCCTCAGAGTCCCCTCAGGAGAGCAGTCTTTGAACCAGAGTCCTAAACCCTTTTCTTTCTACTGCTGCAATGTTTATTTTCACCTGCTGAGACCCTCATTCTTTGTATGCTAGTCTGTTGACTCTGTTTTACTCTTCGATTTTGATTTTGCTGCCCCTTTTCATACTGACATGACTCTTAATTTCACTGATTACATGTTTCTACCATGAGGCTGCAGCACTCAATACTGTCTCCACAGTTCTCCAAGGCCTTCTTTTTTCAACTCCTATAGATTTTTAAAAATTGTTGTAAGTTTTTATTTGATGACTGACACAAGTTTGTTACCGAAGGTAACACTATGATAGCTGTCCACTTCCTCTACTCACATCTGCACTGGGGTTCAGGTTAGACATAAGGGATGAATTAAACCACTAGGAGTGTAATGCAGCACTGGAACAGGCTATCCAGAAAGCCGGATGAATCTCAGTCCCTTAAGGTTTTCACAACCAAGCTAGACAAAGCTACGGCTTACCCATGTCAAAAGCAGCTCTTGTTTGAGTGGGAAGATGGACTACACAAACCCTCAGGGGTCCTTTCCAGCCCTTATTTCTAGGATTCTGCAAATTAGTCCAATATTTCACTCCTGTACCCTGTAACAATCTGGCTAGCTTAGATTTCTTCATTCTTAATATTCTTAATATCTCTTAATAACTCTTCCTCAAGCAGTATGTCATCAGCCTCAGTCTTCACACTTGAGAGTCTAAACCCTGGTTCAGTTGGTATTATGATGCATTTGCAGCCAATCAAACACAGAAAAACACTGAATCATTGCTATCTGCCAAAAAAACCAGGCCACATAGCAGGATGGCAAAATAAAATACACGCCCTCTTGGTGCACCAGCAGCAAGTGGCTGTTACCCAGCACTGAGCAGATACCATGCCCTCGGGTGCTGGTAACTGGTACTGCTCCCTCCTCAATAGTAAGCAAAGCAGTTTTGAGCAGGTCTTTTACCTAAAAAGTGTTCTCACAACTATCAGCTTTCCTCAGCCATGCAGGGCACCTTTTTTCTTCAAAAATTAGGGCTTTAATGTTAACAGATCTCTGAGGGGTATTTTACTGTTATAGGCAGTATTTAGATCTGCTTCTACCTGTTGCTGCACTTCCACGTCTGCCTCTGTGAAATATATCTTTTTATTCTGCTAGACTACCAGGCAGGGCCCAGGTACCTTGTCTGTTATATTGGGGGTATTTTGGTACTATAGAGCAATTAAAATCTACAGTTTGCCCTGCACTGCTGCCAAAGAAGGGGTTGGTATTCTTAGGTATTCCCACAAGACTACTTCCTAATCCAAGTTCCTCTATGGTAAACTCACAGTTTACATCCCTAGATGAAAAGGAAGTGAAAACACAACCCCAGATGACTGTGTGAACAGCTGTGTGCACTCTGCCCTGTATCCAATGTTGTTACCCAATTGTTCTTAAGTAAATGTTTTTATTTTCTGGATTTGATAAATCAGGGATTGATTTAAGAGATGGAAATGAAGATAAAATGAACCCATAATACCTAAAGCATAATGTGCACTCTTTTACCATGCATGTCTTTCCTCTCTGCTTTGAAAGTGCTGCAGTGGACAGTGAGGAACAACAGGAGGTTAGCAAAGGACAGAAGGGATTTACGAAGGAAACTCAGGGACAGCTGAGGGAGCAGAAGTGAAGAGAGGAAATTCATCAAAGAAAAGAGATAAGAACATTAAACTGAGGAGATTTATTTCAGGGCATTAGGAAGGAAATAGAAGAAAGATCTCTAAAATATAACTTTATGCTAAAGCATTTTACAGCTGGGGGAAATTTGCCTCCATTGACAACAAGTTCTTTTTGCTGGACCATCTCCACACACATGAATCTAAAAATGCACACCAGATTTTTGGCCACCAAACAATAGTAAATTCTAGTCTATTATAAGGATCTATGGTAACAGATTTCTGAAAGTGTGACCAGACTTCCAGAACACAGTAAAAATGTAATCTATTAAGAATTCTTATAAGACAACTATATGTTTGTATCGTAATTGTTGAAAATCCGCTTCAGGTACAATGAAGAAAACTAGCAACATAATCTCTATCTCCTGGTACATTTGTTATGGTGGTTTTTGCATATTCTGGTGATTCCTCTTCATTTTAGATTTTCTATCCTTGGTTACTTAGTTTTATAGAGCTGTACAGAAGGGTACAGCAAGGATACAACAAGAATAAGCTAATCTTTTTGGATTTCAGTAGAGCTTTTGATACTGTCTCTCACAGGACCCTTCTGGACAAAATGTCCAGCCCACAGCTGGATAAACACATCATGTGGTGGGTGAGTAATTGGCTCATGGGTCGAGCACAGAGGGTAATAGTGAATGGGGTAACATCAGACTGGTGACCTGTTACTAGTGGGGTTCCACAGGGCTCCATCTTAGGCCCTGTGCTCTTCAACAACTTCATCAATGACTTGGACACAGGACTGGAAGGGATACCAAGCAAGTTTGCAGATGACACAGAACTCAGAGGAGCTGTTGACTCCCTTGAAGGCAGGGAGGTCCTGCAGAGAGGCCTCGACAAATCAGAGAGATGGGCAATCACCAACCATGTGAAGTTCAACATGGGAAAGTGCTGGATTCCACAGCTGGGATGGGGCAACTCCAGACGTTCATATAGACTGGGGAATGAGATGCTGGAAAGCAGTGCCACAGAATGGGACCCGGGACTCCTGGTTGATGGCAAGTTGAATATTAGTCAGCAGTGCTCTGGCGGCCAAGAGGGCCAACCACATCTGAGGAGGCATCAGGCAAAGCATCGCCAGCCAGTCAAGGGAGGAGATTGTCCCACTCTGCTCTGCACTGGGGAGGCCTGATGTTGAATATTGTGTGCAGTCATGGGCACTGCAATATAAGAAAGATGTTAAGCTCTTAGAGAGTGTCCAAGGGATTGCAACAAGGATGGTGAAGGGCCTTGAGGGGAAGCCATATGAGGAGCAGCTGAGGTCACTTGGTCAGTTCAGCCTGGAGAAGAGGAGACTGTGGGGAGACCTCATTGCAGTTACAACTTCCTCGTGAGGCGAAGAGGAGGGACAGACACTGATCTCTTCTCTGTGGGGACCAGTGACAGGACAGGAGGGAACGGCCTGAAGTTGTGTCAGGGGAGGTTTAGGTTGGATATTAGAAGAAGGTTCTTCACCCAGAGGGTGGTTGGGCACTGGAACAGGCTCCCCAGGGAAATGGTCACAGCACCAAGGCTGACAGAGTTCAAGAAGTGTTTGGACAATACTCTCAGGCACATGGTATGACTCGTGGGGATGGTCCTGTACAGGGCTAAGGGTTGGACTCAATGATCCTTGTGGGTCCCTTCCAACTCAGCATATTGTGTGATTCTGTGAAAAGACTAGAGGACTCCTTAGGAACAGACTTGAGATTAAACAAGGTTTATACATGTTACTATTATTTATTTCCTGCAGTTATGCCTGCATCTGAAACATAGAGATGATAAAGAATGTTTGTGTCCTGGACCAAGAGGGAAACTAAAAGTAGAAAAAAACTACAGAGCTGCACTTGCTCTACACAGAGCTACATCTTGCACCAGTGACATTTCCTCACCACTTTCCTACCGAACGTACAGAAGACCATGTACTTGGGACAGCTCCAAGTAATATAGGAATGTTTCTGTCTGTGATATATATGCCGAGAACAGGAACAAGTGATCCTGTTTTTCAGGCCAGATCCTTCTTCTTGAGTGTTGACAGCTATTCACCCCTGCTTTACCTAAATGTTCTAAAAGTAGACTTTGAATGTGGTAATTTTAGAATAATCTGGAGCATCAGTCCCAAATTTCCAGAAAGTACATTGATTTTGGTTGCCTGATTGAGTTTTCACCAAGCATTCTTGAAAAAAATAGCCTGCACCCCAGAGTTTCTTGTCACTTTTGAAAGTCCCTATTCCCACCAGGTGCAATACATGATGTTATAACAGAGATGTTATCCAGCAATTGCTACATGCTGAGAGACTGCAACAGATGCAGTAGTTCAAGATTAAACTCAATCTCACCTTCCCTGTGGTTTGTAGAGAATTAAGGTAACATCTCCATTATCCCTCACAACATAGAGCCTTTGCTGCTGAGCAAAGCTGCAGAGCACACCATATTCCATTACGCCATAAGGTTCAAGAATACCAGGTGTTCTGACAAAGCAGTAATTGCTGCTCCCACACAGGAGAAAAATCAACCATGGCATGAGTGTAATTTTCTAACTGCACAGTAGCTGGACCGCTACAGCACAGGCTTGAGCTCTCTCAGTATTGATGCACCTGGAAAATTCTATGGGAGTTGGACACGAAACACCATTTTGAACTAAAACTCTGAAGTCTCCTCTCTGTGTGGTGTGTGCATCCACAGCAGGACAGCAGGGAAAGGCAAACAAGGGTTTATTGCTAGAAGAACGCTCTTCATGGACAGATCAGTGTATTAAATACATGCTGCCTATGGATACAGCATCTCAGGATGTCAAGGCAAGGTAACAAGTTCAAAGATAGCACCTGGTAAAAGAGGAAATGCCCAAATACCTAAAAACTTACCATTAGAGAGATTGACATGCTCTAACACCAGCAAAGCAAACCCATGGCAGAGTGCATTGAGATCCATCTACAGCTCTGGAACTAACAGTTAATTGCATTGGGATTCAGCCTTCCCAGATTTTTCCTAAATTTGTGCCAACTACTTAATAGCATAAACTGCAGGGAACAGACTGAGTGAGGCCTGGTTTATACTTAACAAATGATCAGCAAAATTTTCCTGTTGGATAGAAGCATGCAAAACAAACAGAAAGAGCCCGTATTCCCCTAACTGACAATGCAATGCCAGTCCTTGGCTCTCAGTTGTATCCGTTAAATATCCATTAAGTGACACATTTTGTCTGAGCTGGGAAACTCATAAACTATGCTGTGCTAAGAAAAGCTTCTTACAGAAAGGTAATGCTGATGTGAAAGGCACCACTCAGTTGTTTCAGCAAAAATTTAAGATAATCTTTGAACAAAGTCTTTGCTCAAATGGTGTTTCTGCTCTATACAGGGATGGACTAAATACCTTATTAGGGATGGATCAGTATATTGATATTTATGGTGTTTATTCTGCATGACAGATGCAGGGTAAAATACCTGAACGAACTGTGGTCTCGGTCAATCTACTCAAGGATTGATGTCCCATTACTGCTAGAGCTTTTCTGAAGTAATGCTGATTGTCTTTCCAAAAGGAAAGAAAAAGTAATTAAGTAATTAAGTAAAAGTAATTCCAGACAAGATTCTGGAATATGAAATACAAGCCAACGTAAAATGGCGTCTGAAGTCTTTCCATCTGCAAACCCAGAAGAAAAAGTTTAAGACAGAAAAGAAAATATACAACAACCTAACCACACTTGCCAAGTTCCCTTGGTTCTTAATGAAATCACCCTGCAAAGCACATGCTGTGTTGCAGTGCTGAGACCCCAAAATCTTCCTCCTCCTGAACTGTTTACAAGCTTTTGCAATGACACTAAGCAAACACCAGCATGGCAGAGTCATGAAAACAGGATACAAGAGTCTTTAAAAAAACGTGGAGTACATCCTGGCAAAATGTACACTCATTCAATTCCAGCATATGCGGTGGTGTGAAGAATGATTTTAAAAATCCCATACTGTTGCTCTGGTGCTTAAAGATACGGGTTTCAAATGGTTCAGTCAATATTGCATTCACACTTCTGACTGCATGAGTTTCACTCTGATTTTTGCTCTTAGTCCAGGAAGAAATTGTGTGAGGAAAGAAAAATTATTTTTATAAGTAGCTGTATAACTTACAAATCTTTCAGTAGTTCAGGTCAGAAAATGTGCCCCCCTAATTCCTTTTTTGCTTAAAAGATTTGGGAAGTGATTTTGTCCATAATCTAAAATGTATTTTCTATCTGTAAATGTGGCCAATTCTACCTATGGCTCAATCAGGATCCACTCTGCTGTGGCATTCTCTACTCTGCAGATGGGGATAAGTTTCATCCTGTAACTCTTCAGACTGATTAATTAACCACAAAACAGAGGTGGTTGAAGTGCTGGCAGAAGTCAATTAAAAGGTTTTGCTTATGTGAGATCAAAATCCAATGTTTTCTAGCATTTTTCATCAACCTTCAGTGAGTCAGGGAAAAAAAAAAGTATTAAAGTTTTGAATGTACCAAAGAACCTACAGCTCCATGTGAAAAATCCACAATTTTCACTAGACTCATGATTCACATCTGGAGTTAACAGAGACCACAGCTGAAGGTGGCTCACCTACAGAGACCACTCAGGCTGAGGGGGTCTGATGCTTCATGTTCCCAGACCAATTGGGTGTCCAGCCAGTCAGAAATTCAGGAAATACTATAGGATTTGACCAGGGATTACAAGATCTGGATGCCAGTCTCAAGATTTTCAAACCGCACACCCCATCTCTTCAAGACAGAGCCTCGAAGATAACCTTCCCCTGGGGTTCCCCTTGCCTTTCAGCATAACTCCTACTAGTTGTCCTTCCCAAAAAATTGAGCATCAAGCCTGACAACAGCTGAGGATCCTGGTGCCTTCTACCATTGCCCCATGTAGTCTAGGGACACATCTCTCTACCTGTGTCTGCCCCACAGCTGTGGATTCTTGGAGCCTGTCTCAAGACTTCCTACATCTTGACTTGATAACCTAAGGATCAGAGGCAGTGAAAGTCCCTGCAGAGGCAGGACTTTCAGGGGCTCTGCCCTGTAGCAGGCAAGCAGGACTCCCTAATGGCCTGCTACAAATGCAGAGAGAGTTCAAAAGAAACCTAGCCTTTGATATATTGGGAGTTCACTGAGCCAAAGTTATTTCAGAGAAAACATTTTAGTGAATCAGCGTCTTCTGAGAAAACTAAGCTTTGGCAATGCATGAGGAGAATTCCCAGAAGCTTCAGAAGAGAAAGCTATCTGAAGTCAAGCTGTGGTCAGTCTCATCCCAAATGCAAGGACAGCGCAATTATAATGGAAACAGGTAAAGGCAAAGCTGAACAGAAAGGGTTTTTACAGGCTAATTGTTGACAGTAGCTTTAGAGGAGGATGAGGACTGGACTGCTGGCACATTTAGACATCTCATCTCTGGGAGCAGTTATTTCCCATTTAGGCATTAGGGCTGTGATCAAGTGAAATGCATGGAAAAAGCACTCCTTGACTTCAGCTAGCTCTAGTCTGGGCTCATGAGGGACATTTATTGCTGTATGACCAAGGCAGCACATGAGGATGGTAGACTGTCTATTTCTATGTGTTTGCACACACAAGGCTGTGGGTAGAGTATGTTGGGTACAACAGAGGTTTGAGACTGACTGCTATAATACAAATTAAAAGTAGGGTGGAAAAAATAGGGCCAATTATTTCTAAAGGTTGCCCAAATGCCTCAATTGATCATACTAACTTTAGAAAGCAAAAGGCACTATGCACGCTTGACAGGTTTGTTCCTCTGACAGGTACATCATGTGCTTGTGATTCCTGTTTAATTTCCTTCTTTAAGAATACCTCAAACTGTGTTCCTTGTGGGTGTGGTGGAAAGTGGAGGCAGAGAGTCATTCTTCTCTGAAGGAAAATACAATTACCCAACTTCTTTAACTGCTCAAACAGATGACAAGTGAACAGGCATTCAATGCTCCCCACTAGCTCCAGTTTAAAACAAAACACTCTGCATTATACATTCTGTAACAGATCCCTAATCCCAAACTCCCTATAGCAGAAGGGAGCCAGGGGGAAAAAAAGCCCCTTTTATTTTGCCTCTGTTTTTCATATTGCAAGGTACTTTTTTATCTCATTGAACTCAGAAGAGAGACTTGCACACATGAAGCTGTCCTGCACAAACCGGGTTACTACTGGAAGACGAACAAGGGCCACAGAGGCAAGGGATAAGTGTGTGTTCATGCACTCGTGGTCTTTGATGGGTGCCAATCATTCCTGCAGCTTGTTCACCACCTACGCACTGTCAAATATACACACACACACTTCTAATCTGCTCTCTTCCACTGCTAAAGCCGACAAGTGTGTGGTAATGCTCCAGGTTAAAGATAAACCACAATCAGGGCGTGAGTGTGTTTTAAACAAGCATATGCAGTGAATGTGCAAGGGACAGTCCACATATGTGTGCATATATTCATCTATACACTGAAACCTACATGTTCAACAGCGAGTAAAAATACCAGCATGTATATGTTTTGGGGAGATTTAATTTCCTTTATTCTTTCATCTTTTTTTTTTGCCATGACTACAAGGTCCTTTGGGTTATTCTCTTCTTGCAGCAATATGCCAATCAATCAGAAGAATAATAAATGAGTGCCAGCAAGTTCACACAGTGCTTCTTAATCAGGGAGTCCTGGAAAGTTTGATGAATGCTTTAAAACCTTTACTTTGGGACTTCTCTTTAATAAATGGAAATAATTTCCCTCTCATTTGCTATTTTTAACATAACCACGTCCAAAATCTCGTCTGCCAGTACCATAGATTAATCTAAATTCATCTCACTGGTGATATTCCATGGTCTTGTGTTCATTTGTACCCAGTGGTAGATGTACTCAGTGGGATTCAGCAGCAGCTTAACACCATTTCCACCGCAATCAATAGCAAAACTCCTAAATACTGCAGCTGGAAAACAATTAGGCCACTATTGAGTACATTAGAAAAAATATCGATTTGGTGAAATTGAGGTTTAGTGTTGGTGAGTTTGGCTTTGTTAATGTCAGGGAAACTGCCCTTGTTATGATCAAAGCTGAACTTGAACCAAGTTACACTATTCAGTCCAATTCTATCTCTGCCTCAGATTTAGCTTGTCCCTGACACTGTTCTGATATTCTAGTAATGATTTCTGTAGACCAGCCTGCAGTTAGCAGCTGAGGACAGCTAGGTCAGCCAATGTCACGGTCTTTTCTTTGAAAAATCTGAAAACAAATTCCAAAGAAAAGATGCTGCTCTCAAGTATTACCTTCTTTAACTTCACTTAGGGGAGCCTAAATTTCTGCTTCTGCAGACACCTTGCACAAGTGCCTCTCTTTTATGCTCCAGACAGAGACATGTGACTTTTTACAGATTTCAGGTGTGTGATGGAAATTCAGAGCTCCGTGGATTTTAAGGCCGGAGAGGCTGCTGCATTAATCTAATCAGAGCTAATGCATAGCACGGATCAGGAAACTATTATCAGCTACTTCCTACTTCAAGTCCAGCAGCTGAAGTCGAACTAGGATCTCAGGTTTAGAAAAACACACAGAAGTTTAAAAGGAAGTTTAATAGTCTTTCAGGGGACAAACTCACTAGAGCTTTGGGTGGGCCTAGTTCCAGTTAGTAACCATCCAGTGATCAAACAGGTCTAGTATTTCCACATTCCATCTACAGCTTATAACTATTAATTTCCAATACACTTTTTGTACCCAAGACTGTAATACCCTCTGTTATCACATGCCTATCCTCCTTGTCACTCTTTACAGACCATGATGAAGCTATGTCTTAACCTTCTCTTTAATAAATTCAGTGGATTGAGACCCTTGAGTCTTATAAAACCCAAGCTCCGATTGTTTACTTATTCTCTCGGTACTTTCTAAATTTGCCCAATTTCTAAACTTTTTTCCTTGAAGGACAGAGAAGGAAGGGAAAAACTCAAAAGTAGGATAAGGTAGCAGAGAAATAAACACCTACTGAAATAGAAGCTCACAAAGAAGCAAGAGATGACAAAAAGACCATGCAAAGCCGTGCCCATTTACAAGTATGCTTCCCTAAGTTATCCTGTCAATTCCAAGACGCTGATACTCAATTCTCCTACCTATCCTTCCACTCAATTATTTCAGCCAACCAGTGATTTCTATCAGTGATTCTTGCAAGGCCTTCCCAGCTTAAGAACACACACTATGCCTTTGCAGAATTTTTTGGAAGCAGAGCTCATTAGCACTGCAAGGCACTAAACCAACAGACAGTCTCCCCCAAACCACTACTCGTGTCACAATTGAGCTCCACTAAAGTAGGACTGTGTTCTTTCCCATCCCCCGCCCTGGAAATATCTGCCTTGCTTCAAGGCCAGCACTAGAGGACTCAGAAGAAACAAAAGGCACACGGACACAAAGCACACATATGGAGCTCTGGGCTTCAATCATCAAGCCTGGGACATCTGTGGCTTTCTCAGGATGCCCGTGTGTTCAAGTAATTAGACCAGGGCCAGCTGTCCCCTTCTCGCTCTTCACCCTTTATGCTCCCATTGCTTCTACTACCTCTATCTGTTCAAAGAGTATTTCATCTGATGGATCACCAAACGAGTAGGTTTTTTTGTTGTTTATTCTTTGGAAGGAAGGAGTGGAAGAGAACTGGTGAGGCAGTAAAGAGGAGAAAGGATTCTCCTGACTACGTCTCATGAGACACCTCAATGTTTCCAAACAAGCTTTTGCCACGTGAGAGGAAAGATTTACTTTAACCTTTATATTCTGAAGTTATAAACTCCAAACAGTTGTACTGGTATTGAAAATGAAACCATCAGTAGTGAACCCACCTGCTCAGGAAAGCTTACTGCTCTAAGGACACATTCAACTCTTGTATTCTGGGCCTAATTTCCCTGTCAGCGATCCAGAAGTAATTCAGGGAAATCAATGAACTGTATTTCAATCTCAAAATGCTCACTGCAACACACTCCTTTCTGAAATCTTTCTGCCAATTTGTGCTAGAGCAAGCTAGAGGTACAGTAGGAGGCAGGTCTCCACATCTGTGGGGGTTACCGCAGTGCAGCTGAAGCTTTTACCAGTTGCATGAAAGCAGGAGCGAGAACAGAACCAACCCTTTGTTCTCAACCATGAAATTACATTTCTAGCTTTGCTCCAAAGCCAGACTCCCAAACAGGCCCAAGCTGGAGCTGGGAAAGGAACACTGCTCCCCAGCCTGCATTTAGCGAGTAAGGACATGACAAAGCAAAAGGCTCCCACATGCACTAAGCAGCCCTGTCCTTTGACAGGGCAGCAAGTGCTTGGATGATACATTTACTGCAGCTTGTGCTGCAGCGTGCCTGCCCGTGTATCATCTCCATAGCAGCAGTTCTGCTAATTGAGACCAGCTGCTTCAATTCCAAATTTTTCTCTCCAGAAATATCGATACTACGGCATTATGATTAGAAAGCACTTTACCAAATGCCTCTCAATTCTGCACAGCTCAGATGAAGAGCAGCTGCAGAGAGAAGGGACAGTTCCCTGAACATACAAAATAAAATACTGCAAAAACACTGGAGAAATGAAGGCTACAAGAAGCAAGTCAAAATAGAATAACGATGACAAGGAAAGCAGCCTGCTGTATATGCTTGTGCCTGTCACTTCAGATGTTGAAAGGACCGTGAGCAGACTTCTTCCTTATGCTCTAGGATTAATGGCCACAGCACTGCACTGTTACAGCTTCATGTGGCAGGTGTACATGTTTGTCAGATCCAGTTTTTCTGTCCAAGGCTGGATTAAAGCAAAATCCATCAATCTGGGCCTGGCTTGGGAGAGTAGCTGTGGTCTTGAATCATTTGGCTCCAAGGGCTGTTCTGCACAGCCCACTGGCAAAGAAAGTCACTAGAACTGATAAGCTAGTGGGAAGCTGCACAAAGTAGGAATGCCACCACAGTACTGTGAGTTGGCTTCACTGTTGGCTATTTCCCTGCGGCTGTTGACTCCATACAGCAGGTTGTCAGCTGGATGCTTTACAATGGTCACACTGGGATTGCCAAAAACTGCGTTTTTCCCCTCCAGCCAGACTGGATTAAGCTGGCTAACAGTACAGTCAATTCTAAATTCACTTAGAAGTCTCAGGCCCTGTCTGTGACCAGCAGACAGAGGGCATTCCTGAAAAGACATCTGGTTACTGAATTTATGCAAGAACTGGGCAAACCACTTCAATCCCATCTGTTGTTCCAACCTCCTGAGCACAGAGAACAGAATCCTTGAAAGAGAAAATCCCACCAAGAAGGGTCTGAAAATGAGAACCACAATAAAACATGTGATTTCCTCCTGAGAAAGACGCTGTACAATCCTACAGAAAACACGGCACGCTTCAGCATGTGGCTGTGTAAACAAGGGCCTAACACACCATTTCACAACTCCGATTTCATACTACAACCGAGGTAATGCAACACAACTAAAGCAGAGAGATTGCTTTGCTATGCTAAGCGATTTGCCTCCTACTCTGAAAATCAATGAGGTAAATAAAATGTTTTATACAAATACCAGACAGTGTCTCTCAGAGAACAAAATGCTCATGTTTGTTAAAAATATTCCTATTATTTTACTCTGGAAAATATCCAGTGTTTAGTGTCTCATTCAGATTTTACCATTTAACCACAGTTTTCTTACCTATTTCACTTTCTAACTTTTGGTCTATATTAGAAGTCTGTTTGAATCCACAGTACTGGGATTCCCACAGGAGAGGGAATATATCAATGAAATTCCAGAAAGGTAAAGTCTGAACACATTACAATGGAATGTAAACTTTTGGAATTCTTCTCTGAAAAAAAAAAAACAACTTATATTTTTTGTGTAACATTCACTGACTCTATATTAGCTGAAAATCCATTTTCTTTCTGCTCTGGGTAAACAGTGCTTGGAAACACCTGACACAGAAGTCCATATAGGAAACAGCAGTATAAACTTATATGCTCTGTGTGCTTCTATAGGGAAGTTACCTCAGCAAAGTGCTCCACGCTGCACACAAATCTGTTAGTGTAATTTGCAGGTGACAGCGTGATGGAATTCATTGATTGCACTGCAGTTGTGTTCCTTCCCATCAAGATGAATTTAGCCTTTCTAGTCACCAAATCACATGAATAAACTGTTATGCATACATTTATTTTATTTTTAGGTTTCCAAGATCAATCAATGACATTCATGTGAGGAGAATCACAAGGCTAGGTAAAAAACAAACTAAGCTCTTCTGAACACTAACAGTCATTGGGACCATTGGGACAAACACCTTGATGGCTTCCAATGGCACAGCTCTGTGGATTGTAAACAGAATTACACCAGCTCTAAACAGTCACACACCTTGGCACATCAGATCATAAAGAACCCATGCATCAGAGCAAGCAGTAGGAGTATTCAAGTAACAGATTTACTAGCCTCTGTTAAATCTCCTCATGCTGACATTTGTACACCTCAGTCTGCAATGTACCGCAACCACACAACTGCAGTGGTGGAAGTCCAATGCCCAACACACACCTGCCCCAACAGAGAAGCAAGACCTCTGCAGCTGACCATTTATTTTGTTCACAAAGCACAGGCATACTCCCATTTAATTTCAACTGCCCTAGCCTCCCCCATAACTAAATTATTATTATTATGCTCTGCATAATCCTAGTACTGACAGGGATGTTTGTTATACATAATTAAAGATATTAATTTTGCATGGAACAGAAGACACAGAGCCAGGAATCTAATTTTTTTTTAAATCTCCCATTAGAAAATTACCTTCATTAGCACCGACTCACTGAGCTTCTCTCTGTTGACAATTTTTATCGCGACCTTCTGACACGTGACACAGTGAACCCCCAACTTCACAAGCCCTGCAGGAGAAACAAAAGCAAAACAGAAAGGAAGAATTGGTTAGAGACAGTCGCTGTTGAGTTTTTTGCTATTAGAACACCATCCAGCACTTAGCAACTTATATGCAAATAAATTCCCACCAGTATCTTCTCCAGCCAGATAAGGTCGTGTGAGTAACGATGACTCCACAGCCCACATTGTGACCATTCGGTTGTGAAGCCACCAACATCCTTGATGCTCCTGCGGTTCCTGCCACTAAAACTGTGTTTCTGTTGAAACACTGTATTCCACCTCAAACAACTCAAAGTGCATTCTATCAATAAGAAGTTCTGCCAATTGAACCACACTGGACTAAGGGCTTTTGTTGACACTTGACATCAACAAAACCTCACAAATCAGCAAAACTAGATGGTCATATGTTTGCAGTGTAGATGTAGCTTCTGCTGTTCTCTAGCTCCTTCCAAAGCTTTTATGATCCTAATAAAAAGGTACTTAATTACGGTTTCATTTACTATTTTAATTTACCCTCCTGGATAAACTTAGGACTGTGATGAATGCCATTGTGGTGTGGACAAACATCAGCATATGCTGATACAATTCTAAGTTCTTCTTACTTGTTATTACTTACTATATCCTTGTCCTCAAATAATACAGAGTGCTGTTAAGTGATTATATTGGCAAAAGGATATGGATATCCCTGACAGGATCAGGATGTCTGAACTACCCCCAAAATATGGAACAGAACCCCAAGACTTAAAAAAAAAGAAAGAGCTAAGTAACATACATGAAGCATTACCCTCTGCAAAATTTTCATCTAAATCTGCTGACTTGCATGGAAGTGCATTGAGATAACTCCTACAAGTTGAGTATAAGATGGTACCCTGAGCTCTCAACTCTACTGCCATTAAGAAAATCTGTAGCTGGAAGAATTGTAGGTTATTCAAGTGAGATCTTGTTGGCTTCAGCTTTTACTCTTGTCAAACATGCACATGAAGCACAACACCTGATGGGCTGGATCCCATCCCACTCTACACACTGTATGCCAAATTGCCATTTAGTTTAATTCAGTTATAACAGAAGTAAAAAGAAATTGCACCTCCCTGGTGTCACTAAGACGTGCTGTGCTTTGCAGAGTATTTATGAGCAATGACATTACAGAGTAGGAAAAAGCCTAACTTAGCTAGCAGCTCCTAGGCTGGGCTGCAGTTAAGAAGCCAACCTATTCCTTGGTGCAAACCACAGAGCCAAACACATTGCTTTATCTGGAATTTCAACACCAGATTTGCAGTCCAGTGAAACTCCGAACACAGGACTTCACGTGTCTTACTGAAGGATAAATATATAGACTATTGCCTTACTACAAACTGGCTCCAATGAAGTGAACTAGAGCTTCTTCAGGGACTCTAGCAGTCTCCTGCGGGTACTTGTCTAAGCTTTTTCAACACAGTTAATCATAAATTTGGAACTATTAATCACTGGCTATTAAGTGGAGAAATAAACTCCCAACTTGCTTCCAGTCACATCTCTTTTACAGCATGCTCAAGTCTTCTGGATATTTCTAGTCACATAATTTCTCAGCCTTATCTGAGGTTAAATGCTGACCTCCTCACTTTCAGCCATGACACAAACAAGTCACAAAAGTTAAGAATGCAATGCACTGACAAATCCATTTGAAAATGTGTAATAGTGTGTCCTCAGCCCAAAGCAAATGAGAAGCACAGCTGGGGAAAGATGGTGTGATGTCCAGCCACACTCACTCTTCTGTATGATTTTTTTTCTATTCAATTTATAATATTAACCATAGCACTACTGGTGCTCTGTTCACCATTCAGAGCAGCTGCAGCCTTCCTTACGCTTCTTCCCTTTGGCTTTGTTCTGTGTTTGGATAGCGACTACTTGGCACCACCCTGCTGAAAGTGTGCACTGTTTCAATCTGTGCCAATTGCTTCCTTCCTGCTTCTAGTACAGATTGCAGCTCTACATCACTCTTGCAGCACGACACCACTTTTTACATTGCTCTAAGTTACTTTCAAATCTCAGCAGAACTTTTAGCTCAGTCCTTTATATCAAGACTCCTGGGATCTGTGGCACAGTGCTGTATTGTAACATGGTGCAGACCAATTATTTTCAGAGGTCAATGAAGGTGAGAAACAATTGTTCTCTGAGTCTTCACCAGTGATATACCAGACTTGTGGTATCTCACACTTCAGGGTTTGATTTCCAATCTTGTTGCTCCCAAATTAAGACATCTGTTTCACTGAACGTGGCTTATTCATGAAGTATTTTTCTTTTGTCCTGCCTGAAGCACCCCATCATTGAGTCAGAGAAGGGTTTAACCATGAGCTTCTGGGATACTGTCATGCTGTACAGGCTATCTTCACAGTGTCCTCTGTCTTTTTAGCTACTAACTTAGAAAATCAAAAATTAAGATTAAACCATTCTGTTTACTCAAACGAAAAGTAAATAAACTGTTAGAAGACACCAAGACTTTGCAAAAATAAAACTGAATCACACTGATTTTATACTAATTAATTTCATCACCCTCAAGAAATCATTCTTGATTTACACCATGATATCAAAGGACAGAATGAGAAAACGTGAGATTTAATGCAGCATTCCTCTTCTCCTGATTTGCATTTTAAAAATCAAGAAAAAAATTGCACTGTCATCGCTGTTTTGTGGAGACAGAACTTTTAGACAACTCTCTGAACAGCCCAAGACAGCACTTTTCACTGTACTAAATTCAATGAATGTAATTTTAGAATGAAAATAAAACATGCCGCTCTGCCTTGCTTCCTCCCTCCTCCCCGAGCCACTTCCTTTCACCATTTCCATGCCAGACTAAGAAAAAAAAAAACCAAAACCCTCTCAGTAAGTCCATCTATAGGATAACACCCTCCTGCAACTATGATGAAAGCCTAATTGAGTTTGTATTCAGGACTTCTGTTTCTGTCCTGTAATTTCAGTTAAGTGTATAACTACTGAGAGATGACTTACATAAATTTTGAGTTCCTGTGGGCTTCTGATTCTTAAGTCCTTTTAATGACATGGAGAACATTAACTATTTAAGATGTATTATTTATCTACATAATAACAGACCTATGAGAGAATAAGAACCAACTATGTGACTGAACTACTGAGCTGTTATGGAAAAAACTGAAGTGGTAAAATTGCCTGTTTAGAAACAAGGGTCCAAGGTGTGTTTGCAGGGTTGTGGAAGAGGCTGTGCATCTTCCACTTTTTCCTCTCCTGTATATTCAGCTGTAAATGAGCATCTCAAAACTATACAAATCCTCCAATACAAGTGTGTCAATAAGTTAGGTACTTATTTGTAAAGCTTATCTACACATTCAGGCCAGCATAGGTACCTGTGTACCTCTGTCTTCCTCAAAGGAAAATAAACAAGGCTGCTGCTGCTAAGAGGATATTTTGCACTGGCTTGGCCTAAAGCAAATCTGCCAGGCAACAAATAGAGTTTGAAATTGTCAGCTTCATGAATAATTAACTCCTCAAAAGCAGCCATGTATTAACGACTTCACCACTGTTAAAGTTAAATCCTGCCTGTCCTGACAGAAAATCTAAGATGCTGTGGGAATCAACCACTTGCAGTTTCTCTCAACCACCCACATAGCTGTACACACACACACACATTCCTTCAGGCACACTTCAGATCCCCACCCACAGGTCATTCCTGGGGGCTCGTGGATACTGACACACTGGGGCTTTCAAACAGGTTGTTGCACCCTAGAGCTAGCTAGAAGCATTGGGCTGCTTTTGATATTAGCCACTGAACTTCACCAGAACCAGCCCTATAATTGAAGGTGGAGAGCAAAGAAGGAAACATGAAAACACTGAAAAACAAGGGGATGTGTAAATTAACACGGACTTTTTATCCTAAGTTAAAGCCACTATCTGAAAAAGAATGAGCATGAGGAACCCTATATGACACAAGGGAAAGATTCCACTGACGGAAGAAGAGCAAAGGGAAGCGTACAGGCCTGAGACAGCCTAATGCTGCAGCGACCTGTTAGTAACCACACTTATGCATTTTGCTGCTCATAAACTCCCACTCTGTGGATGCTCAGAGATACACAGATCTTTTCTGAAAAGGACAGGAGCTTATATGATGAGCAAGGGACAGAGTTAGATCAGCTGGAGAGGTGGACAGTGTCTGAAGCAGTTCAGAGAGAAAATTCTTCTTTTACCCAAGAAGAATGTTCTATGGGGATGGAGAAACAAAAGTTTCCCTCCAACTGACAATACACTCACTGTGAATCCATGAACCCAGCAATTAGCCTATATTGTAACTGGCAATCACCTCCATGACTTTTCAGCCAAGAACAGGATTTCAGAAAAGGCTGATTTACTTTTGCCTTGCATTTTGTGCAGTAATTTTTCTCTAACACAGACTGAATAAAACACTAAGAGTTGTTGCTATTTGATACCCACATCACAACTGCATAAATAGTAGCATCTTACTAACGATCCTGTTATTACAACTCTTCATTGGAGAAAGAAACATTCTAGGAACAAGAGATAATGTTTTCAGTACAAATCATCATTTTAAGTGAGAGAGAAAATAATAAATAATGAAATATCACTGTTGTTTAAATACACCACTTATGGTATATCCATTGTTAATAACGTTCCCTGTCTTTCTGAAATGTTAAACACAAGTAACTCATTATCCTGATTTTTAACCATTAGGCCAACAACTACTTCAAGAAGTGGAATGAAAAATTAGGTACATTTGCTGTATTTATTACATACAATTTTTCCAGTGGCAAATGGAAGTTTTTTGTTTTCTTTCAAAATAAAACGAACCAAATGCCCTATTCATAAGCATTGATAAATTTCTGTAGTAGGGAAACCAGCCACTGATTTCAGAAGATCATCTGCACATACACATTGCTTGCTCTTCATTTCACTTCAGTGCATTATTGAAAAACTTAAAAAATCCAAGTGGAAAGCCCCGGTCTGGACAGTAGTGTCTATTTTGGCTGGATGAGCAATTAAAGGAATGTCTAGAGAGAAATATCACTCCTCTTTTAACTTGAGCTAGCTAATTGCCAATTAATTCAAGTCAATGAATACTCTGCAAATGTTAATCTAGGCAGTGCAGGACACTAACAGTTGTGGTTTATTTCAAGGCTCAGACTAGTACTGGTAACAAACTATTTTGATTAAAGGAGGCACAAAATTCCAAGGCTGAACAAAGTCAAGTGCACTGTTTTTTAGAAAGCTCAATGTGTGTACGTGATTGCTGAATATGGGACTTTGTACATACAATCTTTATATACAAATAATGTAACTTAATTTATCCCCACAAATTGGAGGTTGATGTTGTAAATCTTAAAAGAATTTATGGATACTCATTCCTGAAAGCTACATGCACTAACATTTGCAAGACCTGAAAAACTTCAAGGATGCCAGTTCAGAAAATCAACCAGTAAAGCAAACAAAAGCATTAATACATCTCAAGTGAGGCACAGGACAATACTTAAAATGTAATATTCTTTGTCTTTACTCTCAACAGTTATCTTCACAAACACTGCAGTTTCAATTAGGGTTAAATCAGTTCAGTTACAGTGTCTAACTCTGCTGACTGCAGTAAAGTTGCTTTAGATCTGCAACAGTGGAAAATGGATTAAAATCTAGCCCACAGCAACATGATTTCCATAGCCATAAAATAAGGATAATAACACTTAGTTACTTACCTTGCAAGGGCTGTAGCAGGATTAACTGACTAATCCCTACAAAGAATGTTCGAAAGGGATATAAACCCTACACAAGTTTTACACAGTACAACCAGAAAAACTGAATTTTAAATACAATCTGGAAAGAAAGCTCTAGATAATTTATTATTATTAGCTTCCATTTAATTTCCCAATTCTTTTAGACTGTAGAGTCCTGGTCTCCAATGATATGCATCTTATACTCCTCTTAGCTGCACTCGAAAGAACTTTGTTACTGAGCATCCTACTTACAGAAACCAATAATTGTCCTTAATTACTCAGTCTTCTCATTGAATAGATGTTTATTTTTCTACAGCAATTGTTATCTCTAATTATTGCATTTAAAATAAACTGAGACTTAAGGTAAATTATATGATATCAATTTATAATTGCATATGGGAAAAGGAGTTATAGGAGAAATCTAGAAATCTAAAAGGATGATGGTGAAGCTCCCAGGTGGGTAATGAAATAACTTGACCATGGGCTCTTCTACAGAGAGATTCTAGCACTATAAGGCAGTTCTGAGGGCTCATGCAATAACTGTTTATAAAGTGCATAAACTCTTTATAGGAGTAGTAGGACCAAAGCCTGAGTCCAAATGCTCAGCAGGTTCATCAGTGCTGAGATTCACATACTTCAGGTCAGAGCACAGGGAAGCTGTACACTAATTTGCTATAGCCTAGATTTACTGTCCTGAGTTACAAGCACTGTCAGATGTTTGCTGGCTCGGCCAGCCAAAGGGACACACTCCTAAGCTCAGAGATTGGTGAAAACAATACATCAGCTCAGACATGACTGGATCCACATGGTTGATATTACAGAACAGGAGACACAGACATGTATAGATACATATACACAACAGCTCACCAGGAGCAGGTTTTACACTGTATGCCTCAGAGATTATGGTAGGATCATCCTCCAAGCTCAGCAGGATCAAACACAGAGAACCAACATCACCTCTATTGATTTCTATCTTGGGCTCTTTCTTACAATATTTCATAAATCAATACTTCTCAGAAACCCTCTGTGCCCCCTGAATATAGCAAAGTTGAGTTGAGTCCTTTCGACATGGTCTCTTTCCCATCTTACCAGATACACCTACATACCTAAAGCCCCCTCAGGGAACCAGGACGCAAACCTTGAATTGGCACACTGGATCCTGCTTTTGCAAAATATCATTATTTCATCAGCGAAACTCTTGAAGTCCTCTGGGATCTATCAGCAGCTTGTAATGTCTAGTGGGCTGAGTTCCTATTTCAGATTAAATTTTGTTCCCACATAAAAACACCTGGGAGACTAAGCTCTGCTGCCACAGAAGTGCAGCCTTCAGCTTCCAACATGTATGCTTGAAAGCATTTCGGAAGCACCCCCACCATACACAGGGAAAGAGAAGAGTGGTTTCATTGTTTTCAAATTAAAAAGATAAACTAAAATACAACAGATCTTTCCACTGATACACCAGAAAAAAAAAATCTCTTTTTTACATCTCTCGCTGCGTATTGGGAACACTGCTTTCACTCACAACTTTAGTAGTCAGCAACTCTTTTTTCTGCTTTCCAAGAGCTGTACATTTCCTTGTAAAACTCTTCTTGAGGAACTATAAGATCCATGTTCCCCTTCAGACTTCATTAGTCCTCTGTCAGGAGATGACCAAAGACAGCCATTTTCAGGTATAGCAGGAAGCCAGCAGAAGTCTGTCTATCCTGCCTGTGATATCTTTTGGAAAACACGTTGCTGCAATTAGGTAACATCTGGGTAATGAGGAACAACATTCCCCCTTGGTCCAGTCATCTATTGAGAAGGGTTGATGCACTAATAAGGAGGGGACACTGCGCAGCAGAGAGAGGGTGAGGAAGGAGGAGGGGAAACAGCAGATAAACTGCTCTTCACACGTACTTTTAGCTGATGTTAATCCCATTTTCTATGCTAATTTCTTACATCTCCCCTTCTTCACCACACCTTTCCACTCTCCATCAGGAAGTCCTCATACCCTTTTGACCCTCCTATCACCAAGATTGTTTCAGCTAGGTTATATGTATATTAAGAACTTAATTAAAAGCAGGGTTACCATGGAAAACCTTTATGCAGCAGACAAAGGTCATGCTCTTCACAAGATTAGGCTCACCACAGAACACTTCATCTACCCAGCTCAGTGCTGATACAGCTTACTTTGCCCTCTGACATCTCTTAATCACCTGCTGACAGATTCCTAACAGGATTTTCATTGAGTTCGGATATGCTGCCCTTCAGTAAGGACTCAAGAAGTGATCGGATTAACTAACTTGGACCCATGCTTTGAACAAGGTGCCAAACAGCAAGTCACAAGCACAAGCAGCACATCTCAACTCCCATGAATTCCAGAAGGACTTGTTGATAGCAGTGGGGTATGGCCCCTACACAGCCAGAGGGGAAATGCATTGGATAGCCACCACATACATTGTTCTACAGCTACAGATATTCTTTGAAGGGCAAATCGCTCTGTATCCAGTAGAACTAGTAAAGGCTGATTGCTTGCATATCCACATATTTAATTTCATTATCCACCACAAAACTATAGATCCTCCTCCAGTCCCAAGAGGTACTCACCACATCTATGGACATCCTACTTCTACTCCCCTCCAATGTCATGACCTCTACAGTCCTATAAATGGGCCTGGGTAGGTCTCAATTTGAGCAAATGTTTCAAGAATTTCCTGTCCTCCATAGTAGGTTTTGTGCATTATAAAACTATGAGGCCAGAGGTCTCGTGACACAGTTGTAACACACTGCTTTTCCCATTTTGCAATATGTTCTGCTGTAAAAAGTGTAGAAAATACCACATTTTCTTAATTATACTGGGCATGAGAAACTCCAAGCCTCTGGTTTAGGACAGTAGGAAGAAAGACCATCTGGAAACTGATTTCTGGTTTACAAAAAGGAAAGTCACAGCAAAAGAATAAAAGAATAAAAGGTCAAAAAAATTAGACTATTATAATTTTAATGAATGGAAACAATAATATTAAGAAAAAAAACTTTATAAGCATTTCCTTTAATGTGAGAATAATGGCTCAGGTCACAGCATAGAGCTGAAAGGATTTATCAACTTCTGCACCAAGAAGAACAGGAGCTGCGTGCTCATGTTGTACAAACTTCACTACAGTTGGTTCACTGTGTTCCTTACAGAGAGAGGAAAGCAGGGCATCATATTAAAAACATAAAAAGACCCAAACATCTCATTAATTTTAGGTAAGAGAAACCATGCAATACCTAGAGAGCATGGTCAGCTGTGCCCTCACAATAAAAAGACGGAAAATAAAGTGACCTTAATTTCTTCTCCAAAGACAGGTGGTTAGATGAACCTGAACATTACAACCCACCTTCTGATACCCAGTTTCATCACTTGGAAATTCATACCACAGTGGCTGAGGCTAAGTATGTCCTGAAATAGAGTTCAATTTCAAACTCAGGCAGGAGCTGGTGATTATAAAAGGACAATGGCATGACACCTCTGCTGTCAAAACACATCTTTGTGTCACGCTTCTGCTCCAGGATTTCTATGCAACAACTCCAGCCTGGGTTGCTGGAAGATATCACAGTGAATTTTTCTCTTCTGGAAGGATTCACTGCATAGGATGAATAACAACTCCATGGGTCTGATTTAAACCCCTCTGAAGTTAATGCAAAGGCTCATCTATTTCAGGAATTTGCAGTTTCTTCAGCAGCAGCTTACAGGTATCCAAACCTTGCCGCTTCTAACAGGTGTTGCTCTAGAGAATGACACTGAAGTGCTGAAGATCTGGCTGTAGAAGACTTTATTTCAGAACCAGCTGTTCTCAACAGTTACCAGAGAATACAACTCCCTGTATGCGTTAACTATCATTAAGGTAAAACAAATCTGCAGACACAGTTATTCTTGAATCTTCAGAACCCTTTACTGCACCACTTCCCCACATAGGAAAGGGTTCTGCCTTTACTTAGATTGCTGATTTCCTGGTATCAGCATAAAATCCTTAAATGAGGCTCCTCACAAACACTAGTTCAAGGCCAGAGCCATAATAAAGAAAAGAGTAGATGAGTCTTCTAGATGTCAACAGAGAATCTCATCCCCTGGGCTTTTTCTCTGATTGCTTTCTATTCTATTAATGATTGTATTTCTTGGCCCCACAGAGTTACAAGAAGCATCAGATGACTCAGGGATGTTCAATCAAAAGATTCACCTTAAGAAGAAGGACAAGTTTTAAGCCTGGACAAGTACACAGAAATAAGCAAACAACCAATAAGCATCTTCTCCCTACAAGGTACAAACCTGAAAAAAAGTTAAAATATCATCCCCCAAGAACAACGTTCCCACATGAGGACCCAGTTTTCCCCACACGTACACTACTGTGATCCCATTGGCTTCCTTGGAATTGCTCTCAATTCCCTGTGACCAGGAACAGCCACAGCCCTTCCAGTCCCTCCAAGGAGGTGACACAACACAGCACAGGCTACAAACAGTGGCCACAGAGGAGCTCAGTGTTGACTCAGATTCACTAACGCTCAGAAGAGAAGGCAGCTCAGAAATAATTGAGATTGCTGTGTCTGTTCAGTGTCCTGACATACACAGGGGATAAACATGCTAAAATAATACAGTACTACCCAGCAATAATGGTATTAGACAAATCACGTATTGCTTCCTGCAAAGCCACTGGCCTTAAGGGATACTGCCAGTAAAGAGCACAGAAAATAATCTTTTGTCCTTATGAACATTACACACACTTTAGTTCTTTGGCTTTGTATTATGAGCTCCTAAGCAACCAGAAACTGCTGATATTCTTTCCTCGTGCTGCAGGGTCAGGCCACCTGCACATTAAGGCTATGGCCAAGTTGCACAGAGTGGTGTATGAAGGATCTCTCCCTGAACACAGAGATCAGCAGGAGCTGAATAGCATATATATCTGGCAGGACAGGCATCCACAGAAACATTATTTGTGTGTGACCCTCTAGGCTTAAGACACAAGGGTTAGAGGTTGCAGTCGAAGTCTTATTAGGGGAATAATTCAAAAAACTCTCAGCCAGAATGGAAAAAGACTTTTAGAAGAGAATCAGGAACTCTAACAAAGGTCAAATATAGGAAAGCCTCAGTCTTCACAGTTGGAAAGTCTAATTCTAGTAACTCAGTCCACAGACTAACAAGTATAGTTCAGTCAGGTGGACAAACAAAACCAGTTTGGGAAACACTGTGGCCTGTATAATGTCACAAAATGTTAGAACGGCACTGCCACACGCACAGGATCTGCTTCCTGAGATCCAGCCCAGGTCAGTGAGGCCTCCTGCACAAGCAGACTGGCTACATACATTAAAAACAGGGGAGCACAAAGGCATGTATGTACTATAAGCCTTACCAACAGCAGAATGTGTAGCAGATACAGCCCCACAGGTTTCAGCTGCAAAAGAACCTGGTCTGAGTTTCCTGAGGGACCATTTTTACTTGCACATACAAGACTTTAACTCTTCCCTTCTGTTTTGCAGGGATACAAATCCCAGCAAGCTACAGGAGATAGAGAAACACAGAAAGAAAAGCTTACTTCTCAGAGGGAGAAGCTAACTTCTCTTCTGAGAAAGAGCAGAGGTGCTCCCCTCTGGTCATATTAAAGAGAATTAAGGCAACTCTGTGGCATTTGTGTGATTACAAGTTGTTAAATACAACGGAGAATCCCTCAGCCCACAACATCAACTGTAAATCTCACTAATAACTGCATGAAGAAGCCTAAAATAGAAGTTATTTTGAAAACCTTTCTCTCTCTTCTCTGCAGTGTACTCTACTGAAAATCTGCCTCTTCAGCTGTATTGAATGTTGCTGTGAGCAGTACCTAATGCTCAACTGGGAAGAGAAGGTGTCTTCTGAAACCACAGAGGCAACCAGGTGAGTGGAACTTCCAAGGCTGCACTTGGTGACAGCGCACTGAAAACAGCATAAAGAAAATCAGGGCAGCAGATGGCCAGGTATTTAGCAACACAGTTAAAGAAATACGTGATGCCTTCTCTAAGCATGTTGTCTGATTTGTGTTAGCAGTCCAGAATTCACTGCTGAGGAGGAAAAGAAATCAACTAGAATCTGCTGTTGGTTAGAGTGTCACAGAATCATGCAGGCTGCAAGGCATCTCTAAAGATGATCTAGTCAAAGCCCCTGCTCAAGCAGGGACAGCTAGAGCATGTAGCCCAAGACCATGTCCAGCTGGGTTTTGACTATCTCCACAGATGGAGACTCCATAACCTGTTCTGTTTTTTTGACCACCCTCACAGCAAAGAAACTGTTTATTGTGTTTAGATTAAATTCTGTTTTAATTTGTGCCCATTGCCTCTTGTCCTGTCAGTGGCCACTACTAAGAACAGTCAGCTCTCTCTTTATTCCCTCCCTCAGGTATTTATACACACTGATGAGATCCCCTCAAGCTTTTTCAACAGGCCAAATCATCACAGCTCTAATTTTACAAAAGAATCCTCAGTCTCTTAATCTCTGTGGCCCTACCCTGGACTGACTCCAGTAATCCATGTTTCTTTTACCTGGGGAGGCCCGAACTGGATGCACTTCTCCAGTTGTGATCTCAGTGCTGAGCAGAGGGAATGGATCACTTCTCTCAATCTGGTTGATCCTGCAGACCAGGATACTGTTGGCCTCCTTTGCTACAAGGGTGCATGGCTGGCTTATGGTCAGCTTGTTGTCCACCAGGACCCTGAGGTCCTTCTGTGCCTTCCAGCTGGTTGGTCCCCTATGTGTACTGGTTCCTTGGTTATTCCTACCCAAGTGCAGGACTTTACATTTCCCCTTACTGAACTCTGTGGCATGCCTGTTTGCTCAGCTCTCCAGCCTGTCCAAGTACCTCTGGATGGCAGCACAACCATCTGCTGTATGAGCCATTAGGAGGGGTTTTGGCCTCAAAAATACAGTGTATTGAATTTGGTTCATTCAGTGGTTTTCCTCTATTCAGTCTCTCAGGTGTTAATGAACAAAGAACACTTTCAGAGTGTTTTAAGGATGTTTAATGGAACAACAATCCTTCTTTGCAGCAGTTTTAAGAATGTTATCTAAATTACTCTAAGTAATTCTTCATGTTTTCTACATGTTTTATCCTAAAAAAGAAACTTTCCCCTAATGTTTCCTGGTTAGTACAAGGCAACTCAAAGAAAAATAAACCAGAAGCTGTACAACAAATAGCAAGCGAGAAAAACAAAGACAGATGTGAATGAGCTGGTTGTTTTTCTGCAGCCATGTCACAGTCCATTTGCAGGAGTCCTCCTATAAGCAGAGACCTCACTGGCTTAAGGAGAGCTTCACATGCTTCTCTGACTGCAGGAAATGCTGTGAATGGGCCACTGCTGTGTTAAATTCATGCTTTTATTAGCTGGATGTGTGAAACAATACTTCTCCTTCCCCCTCCAACTTTCTTATTGGTTCTTTCAATAAGAAGAACCTCAAAAGAAACACAGCCATACAAATTGCTTTCTAATTCTTCCCACCCTGCAGGAAAGAGCCACTGCAGAAGAAGAGTAACCATACACATAACTGAAGGTGAGACTTGCTCCTCCAGAGATCTGACTTTAAGGTTTGGTTGGTCCCGTTCTAATTCCAAGTGGGGATCCCAGTGCAACACAGTCTGTTTTCCAGAGCCCAGAAATGTCAGGTGAGTAGTGAGGTGCAGTGGAAGCAGAAAGAGCCCTGTACAGTGTCTACCTAGAGGCACCTCACATGCTGTCATAGCTGTTCAAAACAAACTAACACCCTTACGTTTATGTTTAAATGCCATCAGTACACCTGGATAGCACATAATGATTTTTAATTTTTTTATATATCTGATTTCACTTCAATTTCCAAGCCAAACAGAGGTTGATGCAAATTGCCTATAAAGAATATGTCCAGCTACAATAAGTAGAAAACACCAGTCATCAATCTATAATGTAGGATAAAATTTTCAAGAAATGATGCAAGCAAATGCACATAACTACACTATGACTTCAATGAATAGGGAGGAAAAGAATGTGTTCCTAAACACACAAAAGAAATACTAATTTTTTTTTTTTTGCAAATCATCATAAATGGATGGCCACCAACTTGAAAATCAACCTTTCTTTAGGAAAATAGCTAAAATGTACAAATGGCAAATAAGGATAGAATCAATAAATTAAATCAAGATTTTGCCCTGGGTGATCCAAGCCATAATAAAAAGCCACACTTTAAACTGCCTTGATTTAAACATAAATTATATAAATTCATCCAATCTGTTTTTCAGATAATAATTCTCTTCAGAGCTATGAGATAAGCCACATATCAGAATTTAACAAAAGTGCAAACAAGAGCATACTGCTGCAGCCAGACCCTGCCTCCTCAGCACTGTCCTCAGCACTCTTGCACTTAACTTACTGGCATCCAGAGCCTTGTTCTGTGGTTCAAGATTTGCATTCCCTACTCTGCTGTTGAATGTGGGAACTCTTCAAGATGGGGAAACATAAGGAACTATGTCAGTACTTGAGGTGGGCTCCAGCTTTAAGCAAACCTTGATCTTTAAGACAAAGTCAGAGAACTGTACAAAGAGACAGAGGTACTGAAGCAACCGAGGTAGAATCTATGCTAACCAAGAAGCAAAGAGACAGTGATATTTACATATATATATAAATTTGCACTCTCTCTCTTGCCCACATATAAACAAGACAAAGCATGAGATAATATCCAGGCTGCTTTTGGAAAAGCCCAGCTTTATGACACAAATGAGGACAGGATGCTGCAGAAAATAATTGTTTTCTCCAGTAATTTTCAAGCTTCATGAATATATTTCAAGACTACAAAGAAAATTATTTTTAAAGAGAAAATAAATAACAGAACACAGAATTAATTATGTCAATGAAGAGCCTAATGGAACTGTTATTGTGGTTTCTGTTGAAAGACTCAACTCAAGACTAGGACTCTACTGTGATACACATAATGCATACACATAATAGGTGCCAGGCCCTGCCTTGGGGTAGATGGTTATGATCCATCATAACCCGATCCAAACAGATAAGGCAAGCATAGACTATGCCTAATTATATGCTATTTCTCTGTTTGAAGATAAAGACTTCAGGCATTAAGAAACTGGGCAACTTGCTGAAAGCACACGGAAGCCCCGTGGCAGAACTGGAAACCAAGCACATGCCACAGTCACATTTTAAGTTGTTGGGAGTAGGCAAAAGCTACAAAACCACTAAGAATGTATTTTCAAATACAAACTAGATGCTAAAGCATAAATAATTGTCCAGTAGACTGTCATTGTTATTAAATTCCAGATAAACCTCACACCTACACCCTGCTACAGCAGTATAAAAGGATAATAATTCCATTTATGCCACTAGATCTGCTCCTGACTTACAGCAGAAAATCTGAGAGCAAAAATGGGGTGCTTTCTATGTTACACATGAATGTATAAATTGGGTGAGAGAATGTTCAAATTTATGATCCATTCAACAAAAACAGCAATAACAATATTGTAACACTGTATTTTAGATAGGAGGATGCTGATTTCTGGAAGCAACGGCAGAAGAACAGAAAAAAAACCATGAAGGAAAATCTCCCTCCTCTCACCCATTATTTTACTCGCTCTAATGTGGGAAAAGGATGGGTCTGTAGCAAAATGAGAGGCAGGACTGACAGATGAAGCTGCACAAAATAGAAAGGGTTACGCTGGTCGAAAGACTCCCTTAGGGAGGGATGTTACAAACATTGGTGCCAGTATCATGATCCTACCAGCAGCAGCAGAATGGCTGCCACAGCTCCGTTTCTATTTCTCAGAGTGGTGGAGTGTCCACTCGGCTCAGCAGCGGGGCTGGGGCAGGTTTATTGTGCTGGGTGCGCTGGGACAAGGAGGGCTCACGGAGATGGTAAGTGCCGCTCTGCAGAGCAGCAGGAGCACCGACTGGTACATGCAGGGAGGTACAGTACAATAATCTCCATCTGCATGATATAGCTTTGAATCCCTTCCTTTACAGCTCAATAGGTGCATCTGCTGCCACTCTGCTAATCCTCAACATTGTTTAAAATGCAGATCAGTGGAGATCATGTTTTTTCTTTCCCATTACAGACCACAGCCTAATAAAAGAGCTTTAATCACGCAGACAATATTCTATCTCTTGCAGGGTCTGCTGCCTCATTCTTTCCTCTTGCCTTTGTTTGGAAGTCAGATCTTTGTCAGGCACTAGCAGCAGCAGCAGAATATAATTTTGCAATGTAAGGTTTGAAGCCAGTCAAAGAGACTATAACCTTTCCCAAAATTGTGGTAACGTAATTAGAAGACTGTGACTGCAAAATATAAACAGCAGGGAACTCGGGTCAGAGGAACCTCCTGAGGAAATGCATCCTAAAGCCCTGGATATGTTGCATGATTTTAAATGTAAAAAGCAGCATCAGCAGACTTCCTTACTTGTCTTTGTCTCCCTTGAACTAATGCACCATGACATTTTTTTAGATGTCAGAAAGTACAAGAGCTACAGAGGAAAGCTATGATTGGTTACATGACTGTAGGCTGAGAGAAATGATTTAATTTATTTTACAGAAAGAGCATATTCATGAACATACATATGTGTGAGTGCTAACCTGAAATAACTAGCTCTTTCCAGGCAGTTCTACTGCCAAATGAATGACCCTGTAAGCTGGAAAGCTGTTCTTGCTGTGACGAGAGGAAGATCATGGAAGTCATCATTGTAAAAATAAGACTGTAAGAACCACTGTAGTTGAGCCCCAATCCAGCTCTGAATCTTCTGAGGAAGAAGTGACATCCCAGAGTCCTCCTTTCTATGGCTACTGCCATTAGTGCATTTCACAGGGTCTGACCAGCCTGCAATTCTTCTCATTTATATTTATCAAATTAATTTCCTTCTCTAGCAACCTTAGATCCTACAAATAACTCTACAGCATAATACACTAAATCTTGTCTCTCCCTGTATCTATAAATTGCAGCAAGAAAGATAAGCAAACCAATTATTTTACTGTCTTTCGCAAATCTACAACATATGGTGGAGAGGAGGGCAAAGGAATCCTTCCTGTGTTCTTACATTCCAAGAAACATGATCATGGCATGGTGATAAAACACAGCACAGCACATCCCCTACCACAGGGAGTAAGATATAGACTGAAAGAATAAGAAACACACAAAGAATATGGCTAAGAGGGATGTACTCCTTGCCATTAGTACTTCTTGATACACCAGAACCCCAGGAGACAATCTGAGGACAGTAACTACTTGCAAGACTTCAGATGTTATTTGGAGTTTGGCAAGCCCCAGACTTTCACTTGCTGAAATACCAGCTGCTCTTTAGGGATCCTCTGCAGTAGCAGAGCCAATTGGGCATCACAGAGGGTCTTGAATGGCACAATCCTATGGGCAGACACAGGCCAAAACCATTTAAGCCATTCCTCACCATAAATACATACGCTCTGTTCGTTTCTTAAGCCCAGGCAGATGCTGTGCTAACCATAGACTTCCTAGACAGCAGGAAACCCAACATATTCCACCTGACTTACACATCTGTACATAAATTTTTGGAAGCAGCAGTCCCATTCCTCAGAATCTCTTTCATTTGAACTCACGGGAGTCCCTAACAGTAACTCTGTGTCTGTTAGATTTGCTGATCAAGGACAGCCCAGCACGTGGTCCTCTTCTGCCAGTTGCCATGATAGCAATTAAAGGGGAAAAGACTATGGGACTAGTCAGTTCATCAGTGCACAAATGCATATATTATTTGACTCATTATGGAGACACAATGTGATTTTCAATTAGCTGTCCAACGGAATGATCGAACACAAGATACTTTAATTATGTATTTCATGGACATGCTTCAAAGGTGCTGCTTCTATCTCAAAATAATTAGCTGCATGCACAGGCAACTTAGAGAGTTCCAGAGGGCCTGTAGTTACTTTCCTTAAAGATATAGAAGAGTTATTCTGAGTTTCCTGAAGCGCAAAGGCCTCCTGGCTGCAAGATAACTGCACCTAATGTATCTGTGCAGAATCGCAGGTGCCTGCGCATGCGTCTAGGGTTGTGTTCCTAATGAAACACGGAAAGCAGTCAATAGCTGCCAGATGGTGTACTTGATACTTCAGAAGCAGCCCTCTGTGAGTATTAGGTCTTGCAAGGGAGTCTTTGATGAAGTATCACAGGATGCACACCCACACAAAGGCATGCACACACCTCCACACGGACTACCAAAATCAAATCCAGGAAAGGCAGAAGTGAAACAGGGACAAATAAGGCAAAGGTGGGGAAAGGGTGAAAACAGTCAACAAAGCTGAGTCACATTCACTTCTCCTCTTACTGAACTGCAGTGCTGAACTACAGAAGCAGTGTTTCATTTGGTAGTTGCATAAGCAGTAGTAAATTACTACCTCCTGGTGAAAAAGGCAAGGAAGATGCTATGAAACAAGCTTTCTCCAATTAACAAGGCCTCCCAGGACTACTTACACACTGTCCCCTCCTAATGAGGGCACCCAAAGTCATAATCCAGTTCTTCTCTATAATTAACATCTGTAATTACTAGTGTACAACTCTATGCCTTAACTAATGCCACTACTCAGAACATCAAACATTTATATCTGCACTTCTGTGCATATTAGATGCAAAGCATGCAAGTTTCATGGCAAAAAAAAGTTGGTTTTTTCTCACTGCATATAGGAATATCAGATTTCCATTTCAACTGCTTAGCTTAAGTGTCTGAGCACCCCTAACAGAGTCTAGAGAGAAGGTTAAAATCTGGCAACCCTGCACAAGCATATGTGAACAGGACTGAGTTTCTTGCTATAAATAGCAACGAATTGAAGGACCCCACCTGCCAATGATCTCTACCAAGGTGAACAGGTGGCACCTACAACATAGGTAGAATTTCTTTTCTTAAACATCTATTCTGGAGTTGCCAAAAACAGTGCCAAAAGGAATTAAAAGTATTAACTGAAAGGGTAAAAATGGTCAATATTACTGTTGCCAGGGGATACTTATTGTTCCCACAAGAAGAATGCCATATGACATCTCTCCTAAGAAACAGTCAACTTGTACATTAACTCCTCAATAACTCAATTATCTGTGACAATGTCAAGGCAGGGCTCTACCCCTTCACATCCTTTGTCATATATATATATTTATCTCCTACATCACAGCAGTCCTGCTGGCCTTAGAAAAGAGATCCCTTGCTGTAAATGAGGCCTGACAGGAAAACAAAGAACAGATTTTGAATGCACAGAGGCATCTTTTGTAATTAAGGGGCTTGGGTGTTTTTCCTGTAGGTATTTATAAGAGGTTAATTTGTTTGTTTGTGAAGTGAAGCTATGAAGCTTCAGGGAGTCATTCCAAAACTGTTACTTCTTCAAATTTAAAGAGATTTTTCCACCACTGAGTTCTCTGTAAATGATCACTTAGGGACTGGAAAGAGGTAGCATGTACCTTCAGAATATGTAAAATGCTGATGGGTACCATACAGGCAGAAAACTAAAATTTCTCCATGCATCCCTGCTGTCTTAGAGCAGGATTAGCTGGGTGATCCTCAGCATCAATGAAAATGCCAGCGAATCTTACTGACATCAAGTGACTGTTTACATGGAGGATGGGTAATTCCATATATAAGACATGTAATAAAGCAGAGAAAAAGCTATTTAGCAACTCAAAACTCTGGACAGGCTCACGTGTTACAATTTCATACACACTTTAAACTTACAGAAGCTAAGAATAATGCTAAAGTAGCAGTTCAATCTTCTCATGTCACCAGCATGCGTTTCCTTGTCCAGGCAGGAATCCAGCTCAGGGAACTGATGCAGGTGAAAGACAACACAGGAAGAAAAAACTAACACCCAACAGATCACTACCACTAACAGCAACACCAGCTTAGCCACACTAATATGTACATAGACAGTGATACAAGTATAGCTACAGCATGTCCAAATTAATTTCCTTCCTCTTACAAATTCCGTTTAGATCACTGATCAGTCACTTTTTCCCAAGCCTCAATTCCCCATTAGTGATATGGGGAAGTGTTATTTTCTTTGTTCTTTCCACCTACTCAGAGTGTAGGGGCTTTAGCATCAAGGCAATGGGTTGGTACAATCTGTACAGCAACAGGTACAGCACATCTCCAATTCTAATTAAAAAAGTGTAGCATTGTTGTATTGCAATCAAGACACAACAGTAAAAGAAGGAGAGCTGACTGCTACACCTCTTCATAACTTATGGTCACAGTAACTTAAAGAATGTTCTACTAATTCTTTCGGAATAGGCTGAAATGAGCTGGGTCCTGCCTGTTTTTTTCTGGTGTCAAATAATAGAAAGCACTTCTTCTGGACTATGGTTGACAACAAAAGGGAATACTTACCCTATTAAAGCAAAATATGTGAATTCAAAAGACCTGTATTCTCAACCTTATGGAAACTGTCCTGCATGAACAAGTCATTTAAGTGCATCAGTCAACACAGACCTAACTACCTCAAAAACTTTTTGAATCTGGGCCGCAATCTTCCTATGTCTTTGATTTTCCCACAGGTGATATTAATCTGCCCTGCAGAAATACTAAGGCTAATGTACTGAGGGTGGTAAAATGTCAAGAGTACTTCTAAGGTGATTTTGTAAAGGTTCCTTTTCTTTCTCCTTAGAACTGAGTAGGAAAGACAATTTGCTGACCTTACTATTTCTAACTATTCTACAGCAGCAGATGTAGAGAACTTATCAGTTCTAACTGATGGCTCTGCACTTGTAACATGTCCACCCCAAGTTCAGAATTTAGTCTTCACATAACACATCCCTCAGAATATATCATGTCCTTTAATACTAGAGTAGGTTAGCAAGTGGAGAAAGAAAACGTGTCCCTTTTTGCAAAATTTATACCTTCACTTAAGCAAGTTACTCTCCTCTCTAACTCAGAGAGGTAAAGGTAGACTGCACATGGCTAAGTCAGGTCTAATCATACACATGCCATTTTTAATTGCTTACATTGACGGATTGTTCGCTTTAGAGATTTTATTTCAAAGTTGCTTCTTAAAAGTAAATGTGTATTTCATAATAAGACAGTTAGTTTGTGCTGGCTAGGATCTGTGAGCACATGCCAGCATGAGACAGAAACATGGCTTCCTTTGTCCTTCAGACACAGCTCTGAGATCCCTAGTTATATAAACCATGCTGTGCAACATATTATGACAGCAAATGTTCTTGTCATTTGTCCTTTACCATGTATTCCTATTGTCTATATCAGAAGTCCTTCTCCATCGTATTAGGAAATCAGCAAACAATTCTTTTCCAAACACCACACCAGAATTTATAGGTATATATTGAAGGATATATCAGCCTTTGTGTTTATTTTGACAGCAGAAAAACAAATGAGTTCAAGTCAATAAACAAAACACATGTAACTGAAAAAATAAACAATCTGATCTCAGGTAAAAGCATGTAAACAAGGAGAAGATTAATTGATATTAGTGGAACTACTTATGGGTTAAATCAGTGCTAACAGGGAGGACTACAATCACCCTTTGTAAGCAATTGAGAACACAGACAGTACCATCACACTACTTGACAAGTTGATAACTCATCTCCTGAGTGGAGGGAAACTATGCCAAGGATTCTTCCAAAGGCCTAAAAGGTGCATATATTCCATTCAATTTACTGAATGGGAAATCCACTTTTAGACCTATGCTTCCTACTTCTCAGTCTACAGATTAACTTTAAGCTTATTTTGAATTTTAAAAAATCCCAAGAAAATACATCTCCATCTATAGAGCAGAAAAGCATCATCAATTAATAACTGGGATCCCTTTACTGGAGACAGTCAAGCTCTAGGCTTTCTGTGAGGGATACTGGAGTACATGCACACACTCAAAAGATTATGCAAATGAAGAAACCATCAGCTTGTGCAAACAAAAATTACTCTGCTACACACAGCTCGTGTTAGTCTTTATGACAGTCACACATCATGCTAAACTCAACTCTCACCAAATTAAGAAACAAGATTTCATCATTTTTGAGCTGTCCTATTGCTACACACACATCTCATCTCAACCAACTTGCAAACACAGCTCTAAAGGCCATTTACCCCAGCATGATTTTCACCAGAGCTGCAAACAAACATGAGGCAGTAAGGGCCAGGATATGCTATTAATTACACCAGCGTAAAGCAAGAAGAACTCCAATCACTCCAGTCAGGTTTATGCAAGCTTGCAGAAGAGCAGCACTGAACCTATTTGAAGATTGTCTACAGTGCCATGGGTTTTCCTATTTCCTCACAATGTGATTTTCTTAGCAAATTTATAACACCAGGGAGCATGTGATCTCTTTGTATCATTATCAGTGATCTTCATTTGGGTGAAAGGTTATGGGAAGATTCCCTGGCTTTTGAGCATTCAAGTCATCTGCCCCTCCAACCTTAGGTTTCTTAAAAGTAAACAAACTGGTTTCTCATTGACTAAAATAGTGTAAAAAATCTTAACTGTCCATGCCATTTGTCTCACGTTCGAGGTACCATGAAGTTTTAATGACATGCTCCTAATGAAAGTAGCTGCAGCTGTTCCTAAAGTGGCTTCTTAATGGGCCCCACAGCAAATGATTGAACTCATAGTTTTGGGCCAGTTTTATGCAAGTTTCCCTTCATTAAGCCACTTCTTTAATATAGGCTGTCATATTCAAAGTCCTTTATGAATTAGGAGGAGCCTTCTCCACTGACTTCAACAGCAGCTGTCCTCATGGAAGGAATCAGGCCCCTGCTGTGCAGTGTTTCAGCCCTAGTGGATCTGTCTCAAATCTGTCAAAACTGGACAGGACTCCTGAGAATTTTATTAGGATACAACAGAAACAACACCTTGAGTGCAAGCTAGATGAACCTAAGGCCCATAAGGTAAGATACGCTACTTATTAAATCGCTGGGCTTTAAGAATCTAAATTGCTACAGAAGAGATGTAGCATTTTCTCATTGAGGTACTCTGTCTGGATTTCAGAAAGCAGAATTCAGTCCAGATCCATATGAATTTGCTGAAAAAATTAACAATCCTGCCTGATGAACAGCATTTTAAAGGAAGCATTATATGAGAGCACCTTAAAAAAACCCAAAAAAACCCACAAACTAAACCATTAAAAAAAAAAAAGCCACGAGCTTAACTTTCCACTTCTAAGCAAATTTGCTGATGGAGGTTACCCTCAAAACCAGTCATGCCTGAAGCATTTCAGTATTCTGGATACTGTCTAATTCTCCGTCAGTTCTCTAATTTCAGCCTTTTTAATATAATGTTTACATTAAAAAAAAAACCCAAACAAAACTGAAAGAAAAAAATACCTAAATCTCTGGCAATGCCCTCCTACTTGTCAAGCACCAGGAACGGCTGCCAGATATTAAAATAACTTAGGAGAGCTCCATTTGATCTGCATATCATACCATACCATAGAAGTATTGCTAAATCTATGTCCAGTTCAAGGAAATCACACTGGCGGGAAATCTTCCCTTCAGGCAAATGCAGCTAAAAGACTTCAGTAGCACTCAACATCTTTTGGCTGCTCTACCAAGCTCAATGATTTCTGTACAAAAGTGCCTAAATAATAAAAGTCAGTGAATAGGCAGTAGAAGCAGCTATGAAAACAGTTTCAACAGTGTAAAGCATGAAAAATGGTGCAGGAGACCACAAACTCCCTTTTTCCTTGTTTTTAACCGGAGGCTGCACATCTGTGCTTCCTTTGCAGAGACTGGATATTTCTGTCTCCCAACTCTAAACACCTTGCTTCCAACCTCTACCAATACAAACCTTTAACAGTTCCAGTCTTCCCCACTACACTCTGACACTAGTGCCTTTGCCCCCATTATATTTTGGATGCTTTCAGAGCTGCTTAAATGTCCCCCTGAAAGAAAAGTGAAATAATAAGATTCTAAATCATACCAATAAATAGAAGTGGTGCTACATACCCTGATGAAAAAAAGGGAAGCAGAATACATTACCTCAGACTCATATTTCTATAAGTCAAGGAAGAAACAAGGACCCTGTCTGCTTGCCAGAGGCAGATACCTGTTCCACTGCCTGACATTTAACTGTCCTAATACATCTATCTATGAATTTCACTGCACATAAATGAAACCCAACTAATAAGCAGAGAAGTAGAAAAAAAACTATCCAGTTCAGTTTTCCAGGGAGATGAATGGCCAACTGAGCCACTTTTCAGGATTTTACTTTCCAAACTAAAAAACAGTTCCAAGGGCTGGAGAGGAAAAAAAAAAAGGGGAAAAAAAAGAAAAAGGAAAAAAAAATTAACTCAGCAGTAGCCGTTCAAAGAGATAGCTTAAAATCTCTTATGAATAAAAGTTATTTTTGTCTAAAAAGAGGATGTTCTTTTCTATTGCCTCCCAGCCTCCTCCCAGATATGCTGACAAAGAAAGATGAATGGGAAATGCAGTATTAGAAAGCGCCTACAAGGACCTAAATTTCACAGGTGGAGATGCAAGATCGGGGAACTATGGGGTCAAATCACCCCATCACATACTTGAATCAAACATTAGATTAAAAATTCTGTTTCTGGACTTGGTGCCTGGAAACCTTAGTACGAAGTAGAGGTGGTGGATAATGGCAGATCAGCATTCTCAATCTATTCCCTATTCTGACCTGAAGTTAAGAAGAATGGCTGGGGGACTCCTATCCACCAATGAATAAACGTGAGCTTAACTCAGTGATATACTTAAACAAATTTCAATCAATGGTACTTGGAGATAAGCAGTCCTGTAAATTAATAGCTTTGCTTTTCTAAAATCAGAACAAAGAAGGAGCTCCATAGCTAATGATGGACAACACATTTCAGTCGAGATTATTTTTCACAATCCAGTGTGCAGATTTGGTTACAATAAGATATTTTCAAATTTGCATTTTTCTGCCAAACAGTTCAGAACATTATTTAAAACAATAAATTGAAAAACATGTTCTTTCTGAAATCTATTTTTACATTTCTTTTTGCCCAGAACATGCTCATCAGTACCACTGACTTTTCACAAGAATGATTTAAAGTGTCTAATTTTACTACTTTTCCGTTATTTTTGCTTTCTCCTCTGCTTAACAAGCCTAAAGAATAACAGATGTGCAGGGAAAAAAATAATCTATGTTGATAGTACAGTGTCTGATAAAATAAAACCAATTCAGATAGAGGGCTTTTTTTTTCACCCTACAATATGCAATAAGATTAACAGTCTCTCTAGAAAGATGTTCTTTTCTTCTAGGTCATGGGGCCATCTGACTCTAGTTTGACTCAAAAACAAGCCCTCCAACTCCTGACCACCTCACAGTATAGTAGTGGAGAACATCTAGGTCACATAATCCTGTCTCATCCAATTTGGATGCAGTTCTTCCTAGGATATAAATTCATTAGAGAGACACATTGTAAACAAACATATACATACACAGGAAAAAAATAAGCAGACAGATTCTGCCTGCTCACTCTGCATATATATGACTACTTGACCCAGAAACCAAAGGTATCACCATCTAGTCACTGGGTTAAGAGTCATTCATCTACATAAATAACTCAAGAAATTTAGCCTCTCTACCACATTACAGAATGTTGCACAGCATTTCAGAGGAGATTGTGGTTCCTTGCAATTTATTTATTACTCAAAGTTACTCCTAAAAAAACCAAGCTGCCAGTCTTACAATGAAATAATGTTTCACTTCACTGAGAGCCCCAGAGGTTTCCTGGTGACATCTCGAGGCACGATGGTAAGTAAGCAGTGCTGGAGACATCAGCATCAGCTCTGGATTATTTCTGAGAGATTTAATCACTCCAGAAATAATAAAAATAATTTGCAACAAGTACTGGATACACAAAACACAGACACTGGTTAGTTGTATTTATCCTAAGCGTTAGATCCCCATCAACTGATTTCCCATAAAAGAATAACTCTCTTAGTCCAATCAGCTAAGCACAGCTTTCAGAATTAGAAGGTCTAAAGGAAAAGTCTGTGCCTTTGGACCTCTCACAGAATGCTACAACATTGTGAAGTATGAAACAATGCCACATTAGGGATTTAAGAGTACTTTCAATTTTTCTCTCGTAGTCACCTGTGCCTTGCCCGAGACAAGAACTGTAAAAACCACCAAGCTATAAGATGTTGCCAACCAGAAAAGAATACAGATCAGGTTTTCCTCTTGAAATTTCTAATCAAAATCACTTTGCATACCCGGGCAGTTGCAATTGCAAGGGTATTTTTATATCACTGATATGTCCATTAAATTCCCTCTGTGTCACGACTCCCAGGGAGCTTCAATCTAACCACTATGTCATGCACAGCTCTGTCATGTGGATTACTGAATTTACTGGTTTGTAATTTTCTGTCATCACTACAGTCAGAGACACAAAGTAATTAATTGGGCATACACAGCATTCTTGCTCATGCTGCTGTCTAGCACAATTAATTACCAGTGCCAGGTTTGGAAAAGTTGATCATCTCAATATTCCCTGTCCCACAGCAAGCATATCACTCAGTAAACAATTCTGAACAAACACATGAAGCACGTTAAGTCAATGTTCTGCAGTCCTACGCACATTTCATTCATGATCACAAAAATGAAAGAAAAACAAGTGAAAACCAAAGCTCCTAAATTTGTCCATACTAATTTAAAGGCTGAGAAATAATTTGATTGAAGATAAACAGATGTATTTCCTTAGTATATGCAGGAATTTCTCATATTTCCTCTAGAAAATTCCTGAAACCTTGAGTACTGATGTTTATTCCATCCAGCTTATATTTTGTTACCCAAAACAAACTCCAGTTCTCTGCCATATGCTTAAGGAGCACAGGGAATCCTACATTGCCAACATTAGGCGTTCATCCGTTGCTGCAGTAAGTCTGAGATATCACAGGATGCATTCCCATCTGCTTTTGAATTTTCCTTCAACTAGCAAGGCTAATAAATTCCCCAGTATGTCCCATCAATTCCCTTAGGAACAATATGCGTGTCAAATCAAACCTGGCCAGCATCTTCTGTCCACAAAGGCGGTACAGAGCAGCAGGGCATAAGGATGAAGAGAAAGTGCCTGAGTTAACCAGTGGGAAGACAACTCTCTTGCAGAACTTGCAGTCCTAGTCAGAAACACTGCTCCTAAGGAGGGATGATGCTGGGGACAACAGGACCCTGCAGGCTCTAGCATCTTTGAGACTGGACTGTACATCTAAGACCTCTTTGGGTAAAGGACAGCATTAGCTGGAATACTTTGGGAACAAGCCAAGGATTAGGAGAGTTAACTACTGTTTTCCCAATTCTCCCTGATCTGAAAAGAAAAACTAGAAATTCACATCAAGTACAGTGACTGTTTCCCTGTAGGGTCCTGAGTGGGTCACAGACCACAGTCTCCTTCTCTGTATGAACAGTGCCTAAGACCTGTAGGCACTTAAAAGAATGACAATCTGCTTGGTGCAAAATTGAACATGTAGTTTCTATTGAAAAGAAGCTCACAGACTATGTTTCACATCTCCATTCCTTGCTTTCTTACACATGAATAAACTGCATATATATATATATAATAAACAAACATATATATAATTGCTCTATTTGTCTTCACTTGCATATTGCAGGACGGATTCAGGTTTCCTGGATTTAAACCCAAAAAGATTTAAAAATACAAGATAAAGTAATGAACACAGGACAGTCCATAACATTCAAAGGAACTCCTCAAAATGTAATTTTTGTATGCTTTCCTAAATTTAATTAAAAATAAAATAAATGCACATTTTAATTTTTCTTTAGAGTAATTAATACACTGGAGGCTTAAGGACCTCTATTATCACTGTGAGAATTTCTGTTTGTGGTAGCAGTGTTGTTCTTTTTTCCTCTCCAAAAAGATATTCACAAATCGGAGGAGAAACTCTTTGAAGTATGCGGTAGGGACTTCTTCTGCCCACTCCTTATGCATAACTCTTCTAACACGATCTGACCAAGACGCAGTTTTCCCCCTGCAGCCCTCAGCAGCATGAATCTTGCATCAGTCTGATGTGGTAGACCTCATAGCCCAGCACCTTAGATCCACTGAAGCAAGTGAGGAGAGAACTGAAGCTCTCCAGGGGCCCTGGCAATTCTGAGCACCACCACAGCCTGTCAGCAGCACAGGTAGCTGAAAGCAGAGCTCAGCCCCTCATGTGATTTGACTGTGACACATCACAGACCTTTTCCTGACACAAGCCACATACAAATAAACTAAAGTGGCAGCAAAAAAGTGGGGAGGGGATGAATAATTATGCAGAAGTTCTCATTTTAACTTTCATTGTAAATAATTTAGTTCAGAGAAAAAAGCTCTTGAGACCAAGGTGGAACTTTCATGTAAGTCACTGAAACTGGGTGGCAAAGGAGTAAAAATAAATTATGCCTGTATACAAACCTGGTCATGGGGATAAAAAGAGATAGGGAGTCATTTCTAGAAACAATACCAAGCATCTCTAATGCAAATTTTGAAGTTCATGAGTGACAGGCACTTGAAAATCTGTGACCCTGGAACCAGCAAAGGCAGAAAGCATTCAGACCCTGATCCAGCACATCATCTAGATGTGTGTTTATGCAGGAACATGTGCAAGTCCATGGTCATGAAACAATTCAAGTGAGTGATTGCCTTTGATCCCTCAATCCTTCTGAAGTCAACAGAATGCAACAGCACAACATTAACTGGGATAATTTGGGGCAATGAGTACAAGATACAACTTCAGTTTGAGTTCATGAACTGTCTTGAATTTCTTGTGTTGGAGAGACAAAGGCATGGCATTTGTACGTGTACTCTGGATAGAGTGATGGCTTCAGTTTAAATGAAAGGAATTTCCTACTGGTCATCAGTTCTTGCTTTTTAAAACTCAGAGGGATTTTCAAAGGAAAAGAAGGTGCAGATAAAGCTAAGAGAAGCAAATGGACTAGATTTCCTAGAGTAGGGGAAAGGGGAAGAGAGAAAAATAGCAGCAGCTTAGTCTACATTATTTCTGCTACAAAGTGTTTTCCACACTATGCAAAAAACCCTACCATGAAGACAAAACTCTTCCGATGGCAGAACTCTTCTTCTACTGCGTCTCCTGTTATCCAAAAAGGTGAACATTACTTCTGTGCAAGGAACTTTCTAAAAAGCATTGCTGGATCAACCATATTTGGATTGCACTAGACCTGAATGAAGACCTTCCCATACTCAGGTCAGTATTTTAAATTCTCCCATATTAGTTGTAAGGGCACCTAAGACAACAGAAGCAGAAACAAATGCAAAAGGGGAAGGATGGAATGGATTGTCATATCAAGCTCTCTGCAGAGTTCTTGCAACTCCTGTAGGACACAACAATGGCTCTCCCAAACAGGTATTTGAAATCTTGGGTTCCTATATCCTGATCGGAAATCATGATTTGCAATCCCAAATTATTTTTTGCTTGTCTTTTGGCTATTTGGCAATGAAGTATGAGGCAGAAAGACAGAAGCCCAGTTCTCATGAGCCAGGTTGGTGCTTCAGGGCTGAGGGTAGCAGAAACTAGTTTTGACAGGTTAGCCATGCAAATATTATGCGCCAGTCATTGAGCAAGTATCTCTGTGCTGCTCTCCTCTGTCAGTGTCTCAGGATCTGACGCATTGTGACAACTTTTATACCCAGAGTTAAACTAAGCTCATTTCAATCATGCTTTAAAACAAACAGAATTAACACGAAAATCCTAACACTTTAGCCAAATAGATACTAACAGTTTAGAGAAGCAAAACATTTACAAGCAAATCTAGACAGCCACTGAAGCATGAATCCCAAAGCTCACACTAAGACCCATGGAGTCATCATCAGTCCAGCACAGCTTTAACCCACCTTTCTGCACGTGAATCCTACCCTGGCTGAACATAAGTGCAGGCAAAGTGCTGCAGAACTTCAGTGTAGGTAGGATGGGGGACATCAAATATACATACAGCACCTAACATGACAAAGCCCTGCTTTCCTCTTGTCAACATTTAAACATCGTCATACTATAAAAAGTTATTATAGCATTCTGCTAGAAACAGGTATAAGAATCCTGCAACAGCTACACCACTTGTTATCCTATAAGTAGCCATGTACAGTTTAAATAAAATCCTGATTAATGAGCATTTGCCAGAGGACCTTGTGTTTCATTGCTATTCCAGCCAATGCTGAAATCACATAGTTGTTGGATGGAGAATGAAATAGGTCATTCAGGTGACACTTCCTCATAGGCCAGAACACCATTACGGGTAAAAAACTGAAACAGAAACAAGAGTTACAGTGATTAAAAATCACGTACAGAGAGTAGAGGCCGTGTTGCAGCCTCTGCAATTTTCACTAAATTTCCCATTGTGTGAGAGTGGCAAAAGATTCATACCCTGAATCCTCTGCACTTCTCCACATCCTGGCCATAGTGTCTAGACATGGAAATAACACCTATACTTCCCACAGCCTTACACACTTTACACACTATGTTTCAAGCAGCAGAAGCACATACCACTTTTGGAAGGCCAGCATGGAGACTCAACAGGATGCTTTGAAGTCTCTGCTCTTTAGAGGTGAGGCTCAAAGCCACTGTCACCATTTCACTCTATGACAGAGGGCAGATAACCTGTCACAGCCACAAATCAGGCAGACTCCCTCCCTATGTCTATTAGTGACAGTCACTTAACTCCATTTCATTCAAAATGGGAAAAAACCCCTGATCCTGTGGCTTTCCACTTGAAATGGTAACATGCTGCTTATAGCAAAGATGTCAACACCCTCAGCCATGAGACAGATATACAAAGAAACCAGAGACAGAGAAAAAAAATTCTGAAGGAAATAGTATTTCTCATTATTATATTTATGTTTTATTTACTTTCTAGTTTTTACTAATGGGAAACTGAAATGTTCACAGAAGAAGTAACTGTAATGAAGTTTGAACTGGTGGGGTTTTTCCATTCTGAGCTTATTATAAACATCCAAATCATAGCAAAACCAGGTTTAAAATATAGTCTTTACCAAACGCAACAAGGAAAAGTCTTCGTACCATCAGAGGTTTCCATCTACAGTTCTCCTAGTGGGACATGAGGGAGCCAACAGCAGTGGGTGCAGTGAAAGCCTGCCTTGACTAATGGCCCAATACCTCTTAGTACACATGAACTGTCCAACATCCTGTTAATACAGAAAAAATGCTGCCCACAAAACATCACTGGTAGCAGTAGTCTTATTATTTATATTATAGAGATGAGAGGAAAAATCACAAATGCATAAAATATTAGGGCAGACCAGAAAATATTTTACACTCAGTAGTAAATTCTTCCTAGCCCAACAGCTTAGGTTTTCAACAGGTGTGAGAAGTAGAAAAATTCACAAGGGACAAAGATGTATGATAGATATTACTCAAGGGAAGAAAGGAGAGTGATGAAGGCTAACAATTTCCAGTTACATTAACCCCCTTCTGCTTCAAAGATCTTTATTTTAAACTGTTGAGGTGTATTAGAAAGCTCCAGCTTGGTTTCCCATTACATTCTCCCTGTGTCATTGCACCTAATAACACAGATGGCTTTAGAAATGTTTCTGCTTTCATTATTTTCTCCTACTGGATGCCAAGTTGTTTAATAACTTTATCATTTTACAGTAATTTGTATTCAAAATAATCTGTAAATCAAATTCAAATATAACACCTCAAAGTAGGGGCAAAGAAATATAATTATTTAGTATGGCCTGGAGTAATAACTCAGTTCAATGTGACAGAATTGCCAAAAGAAAATGTAGGTTAAGTACCAGGAATCATTTCCTAACAGCAGGATCTATCAGACTGAAAAAACAACCTCCCTGCAGAAAAGGTGGCATCCTTCTCACTTCCTTTTGAAACAGGACAGATGATGGCAGTGGAGCATATAACATAAGGAATCACCTGTAAAAGGAAAGTGACCTAGAACAGCTTCCATTGCTATCCTCTTAGAGTTATTCACAACCTGAAGGCTAAAATCCTTTTGGGAATACATTATATCCCACCTCAGCCAAATGGAAAGCCAGACAGTTACAGTCCAACCACTGGCAAACTCATGGAATCCCAGCAAGATCCTGTATTTTTATTTTGCTTTTCCTGCTTTTTAGGAGTCCACCCGGGAAACTGCCCAGGCCCTGAATGGATTTAAGGATCTGACCCAAATTTACTGAAATTGCAGATGTTTATTCATATATTCATCTTAAGCTTGTTTTTAACTTCTACGTCAGAGACAAACTTCCCATTGTGCTCTCCTGAACTGGGGCTCTTCTGTATAAGCAGCTTACAGAATGAACAACTTACTGTGCATATACATGTAATGCACACATATATATTAGGAAATTATATGCATTTATTATTATTTTATTATTCAAGCTATTATTATTATTAAATTATATACCATTTATTTGTTGTAGATGCTATTTCTGTTTTCCAATTAATTGAAGGAAGTTGTCTGCTTAAAACATTATTTTTTCAAACTCCAAGAATTAAATTGAATAAGAAAAAAAATGTCTAAAATGAAGAATATATTGTAGTAGTCTGTCAGAGCAAAATAATATTTTACTGTGAATTAAAAATTATTTATTTAAATTTGTCAACAGATTTTAACTAATTCCAGAATAACCATGTGAATTTTCACCTTCATTTCACAGGTGAGAAAACTCAGGCTCAGAAAGATTGAATGTTTTGCCCAAGCCCATATTCTAAAGCTAACAACAAAGATTCATGTGTAGTTACAAGCATATCTAATTTATTTCTATCTATGTTTTTATTACACTCAGGAGCATGGTATTTCAGTTCCTTACAGTACTCACAATCAATAAATCCTCATATTTTTCCTGTCAGAAGGGATTTCACCATTACAGAAGCCAAGAAATGAAGACAGAGAGGAATACCAAAACAACTTGTCCAGGGAAGTTGATGCTTGAGGCAAGAATAGAATCTGGACCCCCAAGAGTCTCAGCTCTTACCTTCATGATCCTCCTTTCCCATGAAATTTCCTTCTTTCTTTCTTTTTCTCTTACTCCCTTTTCCTACCTTAAGTGGATCAGTCTAAAAGTCAACAAGATTATCTTCAAGATTCTCTAACTGTACTTTTCACAAAAAGTCATCAATATGTACAATAAGAATGAAGTTAACTTGATAGCTGATAAAATTGTGCAGAAACAGTCTTGATTATGAGGTATCATCACCAGAAAAGGGGGAGAGGGGATGTTACAGCTGAAATACACAGGACATCAGCAGAACAAATCAACTTATACTGAAGTTTTCCCTCCTACCACTGTAATACACTTATTTTCTCATGTTAACAGCCATGCCTTGTAGCTACCAAAATGCTTTGAAGCAGCAGCAGGGACAGGTGTAATTCAAGATCTGTTTCCAAGCAGTTCATGTAAGTCTGTCATTCCACATGACCACTTTCTACAGTTCAAGGGAAAATGAAACCTGGGCTACCAAGTTTTGCATGACTTGTGCATCACAAAGCATTGCCTGTACAACAAACCCCTTAATCTAGTTGACTTCCATTCCTACAGCTTCTCTTTACTTGTCTGGTAGGGTAAGCAGAGAACGCTGACACATAGGCTTGAGAAGATCTCTGCTCACTACTGAAGAGTGTCCACTACTGCAGAGACACCACTTTGCACCCTCTGGGTACTAAAGTACAGAGCAAGAAAACTGCTACACAGTATTAAAACTTGCTATTTTTCCTTTTTTTCCTTCCTTCTTTTTTTTTTTTTTAAAAAGCCTTTTACTCCAGCGAATAGCTCAGAGAGCACCAAACTGTTGGATGTTTTAATGTTGCAATATATATCCTATGGCATGAGCTGGTTTAGGGAAGTATCTACAGCTTCACTCAGCACAGTAATGAACTTTAAGTAACTTCATGCTGTAACGATAGCACAGGAATAGCATTAAGATGTGGCCAGAGGTGTGTTTTCCTAACTGCTGATGAAGGGAGAAAGGCAGGCCTGCAGCCAGCTTCCGGAAATGCCCGCAGGGACAGCCATACATCACATTATCAGAAGCATCTGTAGTCAGGTTACAGGATGCACAGCTGGCACTGTAGGAATCAACCGCCCTCTCTCTTATACTGCTCTTTAAGCACATCCCTCCCTAGTCCTCTGAATCACCTTCTCGGCTTGGAGAAAGGCAAAAGAAACTGCTATTTCACTGTCATGTTAAACTTCGTGCCGTCCCAAGCATTTCACAAAGCTCTAGGTGACAATGCAGCAGCGCATGGCCCATGAAATGTCAAAGGATGCTTTCAAGTCATAGCTTGCTCTATAATTTGGTCTCTCTCAATTCTTGCAGTTAATTGTACAGCAGGTCACTCAGCAGTTGGCATCCACAACAGTTCGTCTACCTGAAGCCCCGTTCCCGATTTAAAAGCAACACGAGTTGAGCAGCCACTCTATAACCAAGCGGAACAACGCTCCTAAAAGAAAATTCAACATCACTACCAGGCAAAACTCACTGGTAAGTTTTGCATGAGGAAAGAGAGATGAAGCAATAGGACATGCAATAGAAATAGGTCCATGCTGGCAAAATGGCAAATTTGAGTAGGGATAAGAATTTGGAGATGTCTCAGTCACAAAGTAAAAGATTTAGTACCCTTGTCTTGGCATAAAAATACTAACTGCACCCTACTTTCAGAACCTGTACATGGTAAACTTTTAGCAACGGGGATTTCAGTTTCTAAGTAAGAAAAAAACCCAAACAAAGCCTAATATCAACATTTTGTACTGGTTTAATGTCCTCCTTTGAAATAGAACCCTTAGCTACTCATTTTCTTTCTTTCTTTTTTTTTTTTTTTAAATCTATGGTCATTTAGCCAAAAGTGTATAATTTTCTTTTAATCACTGGCATAAACTCTGAATAACTATATGTATTCCGAATTACTTCTTTGATTGGTAGCTAAGCTGCTCTCTGATGCTACGAGTCTCTGTTGGAGGTTGGTACCTGCTCTAAATGTGTACTGCAGATGAGGGCAAGATACCAAACTCTTTTACTGCTGTGATGCCTGATGGGCTGGAACTCACTTAGACATTAGAGTTTTGTATGTAATGCAATATTTTTACTATACATTTCCAAATCAAAAAACAATTTAACCATAAAACTGTCATGATATGAACCCTTTATTTTTAAAATTGCTTTCTGCTACAACCGTCACATTACATTATGAAAATGGAAAAACTATCATGATTAAACTACACTTTACCATTTACTTGCTGCTGGTTGGTTATTTATCATTTTCCCTCTCAATTTAGACAATGAAAATAGGCAGGTACATTCATGTTTTTATCACATTAAATTTTAAGCATTATGCTGTATTCTCAGCTTTGCAGAGAAATCCTTAGGCTAAAATCTTCAAAAATCTTCCAATTCTGAGTAACCAGCACCTGTTTCTACATGAATGAAAAAATATGTCCAAGGTCACTGCAGATTTATTTAAACATTTACTATAAAAGACCAATCCAGTCTTGCATTTAACTGCACTACAGAAAGTCTGGTGGTTAAGAAACAGGAGAAGACCTCTGTTTGCTTTCTTTGACAATACAGCCAAGTAGGTAATTTTGCAGCACTTCTGTTTTCCATTTACATAGGAGGGTCATGTTTCTTTTCTCTCCTGCCTGTTCTCAGTACATTCACGCCAAACTCCACGGGGCAATGACCACCTCTCATTTTACATTAAATGTCCTAACTGGGTGTCTCTGGAATCTGTGTATTATAAATGCCTCAACAGGTATAAACCTTTTCTAACATAAGCCTAGCAGTGCTCCAGAAATTCTTATATGAACAATTCTTGATAAAATCTATAGCTTTAATTCCCTACAATCCATAGAGAAAATAAACTCTCATAAAATTCTAAGAACACAGTTATCAACTTAGAAGTTAAATAAATATCACTTTCCTTTCTCTCACATTACCAGATCTAGCTGTCCTATCACGGCCCCACTTCCAATGCCAAAATATTACTGCAAATCTCTGGATTTTAAGTAACACAAGACTTTTTCTTTAATTTTCTGTACCTTCCAAGCTTGAAAGTTGATGTCTAAAATTGAGGGAGAATAAAGCTGTATTTCTGACATCAATCAGATTGGTGTTTTGTTTAAATCATTGTCACTGCAGAACAAAATAGCCATCCTATGGTATATTAGCATTTACAACCTAAAATTAGGAATTTTGCTTTCACTGAAAACACTTTTCCAACATCTTAAAAATAAATAAAAATAGAAAACATAAATTCACCTCTTTGCTGAGAACAATAAAATTCTAGGACCTTAAAGGGCTTGTTCTGGACTGGTTGAAGCCAGAAAAACTACACATTCTGAATAACAATGCCAACTCAAGTGCAACCGTAATGAAAACCTATAATAATTAGATGTATTCAATCTGGAAAAGATTAAAATGCCAAAGTGTGATTTGGACAGAGAAACATTCTGAAAGGTAACCAAGAAAATAAAATCAAATGAAGGATTATTCTTGTTTGTAAAGAATCTATTCCAGAGAGAAACTGAACCATGACTCATGAATCCAAAAGTGATGAAGGAACCTATTGAACTAAGATAAATGTGCTTTTTTTTCCTGGCAAGAGATCTACCCGAGACCTGTAAACGTGAGAGTAGGAACGAAAGCTACAAATACAAACAGACTCCTTTTTAAACCTTAGAGATTTCTTATCCAAGTACTGTCTAGACCAGACATTGCTTTTCTTTTGTAACTAATAGAAACCAGAGATGCTTAAATCACAGTCTCATTCTATCACACTCCTCTGCTCTTACCTTTTACTTGGAGCAGCCCTCACTTCTTAAGCATCGACATCCAGCAGACAACAAATGAGTGGTAGAGCCTAGCCTCTAAAGACCAGACACAGTGCTTTTAAAGTAGTGAGACAAGGCAGATCTGTAAGTATGCAATCTGGATGCATGAAGTTCTTTGATCTGAAATTAGGTCAAACTATTTTACCCTTCTCCATCAGCTCCTTGCCTCTTTCTATGTATTCAATGACAAAGTTATTGTAAATGGAAAAATTTTGCCAGCCTTTAGTAGGTACAAATATCTCATTCAGCAAAGCACTCTGATACAGTCCATACACCAAGCCTATACTTAGCTGTCCTGCTAACTGAAGATCTCAAAAGTTACAGAAAATAACCTGCAGAGAACTAGACCAGATCTTTCACATATATCTCCCAGCTCAAGAAATTGCTGCATTCCAAAGATGAAGGTGCAAGCACACATGGGGACAGGCCTTCCTAGGCACTCTTAGTCCTAAGTCTCTTATAGTTCAGCAGTTGAAGTAACTTCCACGGACATGCAAAACCTCAGTACAAAATGTTGTACCAGAGGCAGTGCGGAAGAACTGCTTACTCATCTCTCTATGTATTTATGGCTGCGCAGCATCAGGTAAGATCTGACTCTGAACAATTTTCAAACATATTAACAGAAAGGAAAGATGTCCATCTTCCTTCAGAATTACAGAATCACTGAATCAATTAGGTTGGAAAAGACCTCTGAGATCATCAAGTCCAACCTATGACCAAACACCACCTTGTCAACTAGACCATGGTACTACATCCAATCTTTTCTTAAACACCTCCAGGGAGGGTGACTCCATCACCTCCCTGGGCAGCCCATTCCAATGCCCAATCACACTTTCTGTGAAGAACTTCTTTCTAATGTCCAACCCAAATCTCCTCCGGCACAGCTTGAGACTGTGTCCTCTTGTCCTATTTCTGGTTGCCTGGGAGAAGAGACCAATCCCCACAGAACCTCCTTTCAGGGAGTTGTAGAGAGTGATGAGGTCTCCCCTGAGCCTCCTCCTCTGCAGGCTAAACAACCCCAGCTCCCTCAGCCACTCCTCACAGGACTTGTGCTCCAATCACCCTCCCGTCAGAATTACAATTCTGACATTTTCTGGGTTAGTCAAACCCTTTCACAGGAAAGAAAAACACCACTGCACCATTGCTGTTTTTAAGAAAAAAACCAAGTTTCTCATTCATGCAGAAATACCCCTATTTCTTGGCACAAAGCAAATATGGAGATTTTAGCTTGCAAGGTATCATTCTGGGAAAGTTTTAAATGAAAAGGAGTATAAAGCTGCTGATGAAAATGCCATCCTAACCTCAAATACCTCAAATACATTGCTATGGCAAGACTCCGATGAAATAATAATGCGGTTGCTGGTTGAGGAGTGAAAGAGGACTGAGTCAAGTAGAAATGAATTATATTAAAAGCAATTCCTTTGCTATTCAAAGATTTGAAAAAAAGTCAAAAGCATTGTTTCCCCACGTGAAAGAATTTTGTCCCCACATAATAAATTTTAGAAGGGAAATGTCAGTATTACAAGAATTTAATGCAATGTCCAGATTATATTTTAAAAGAATGAGATTAAGGTCTCATATGGCATGTCTGTGAGAGCAGGAACCATAGAGATCTACTTATTTACTTACAGGCTGGATACATATTAACAACACTCACTATTTTGGATCCTAGAACTGTTAGCATGCCAATATTAATATGGTAAAACCCAGCAGGATATAGACACTGTCATTAGCACTACTAGACATGCTACAAGCACTGATAAAGAGTTTTTGCTTTCTCCAAAATTTCCCTTCCCAGTGCTTTGGGTATGTATCTTACAGCACTCTTTTTCTTTATTTGGAATTTTTTTTTTTGCTTTACAGGTTTCTTTGAAAGGGTTGTTTGATTTTGTTGGAAAGAAGCAAAGAGAACTTAATGGAAAGAAGCAGCAATATAATAAAGGAAGTAGTGATTGCTAATAACAAGGTTTCTCTTGTCAAAGTTGACACTTTCAGAGAGCTTTAGAAAGACTTTTGTCACTTGAAAAAGGGCCCAAAATAAACTTCTTGACAATATCTGTACAGTTTTGTAAGTGAAAGAAGAGAGTGTGCAGTGTCAGAACCCTCCTGCAATTCTACATTAACAAACACACTCAACTTCCCTAATCTGTAGTCCTGAAGCCAAGAATCCTGACTTGCATGGCAACTGAACCCTCAGAATTCTCATCACTGCAGGCCTTTTGCTGTATATACACTCTTGATTATTTACAAAAAATTCCAACTGAAACCATAATGTGCTTGTACAGCACAGGGAGCACAGAAAAGTCAAGTGGACTAAGGGGATTCAATCTGTTCTGAGATGGTGGGAGGAGAAGAAAAGAGAATTGCACAGGAGGCAGGGGACTGTGGCACTTGAGCAAAGAACAGGCTCATGTCCACAGCAGCAGCAACCAGCATAGCCCTATTTAACTCTAAAACATTTTTTTCCTGACTCTGAGGAACTTAAAACCGCTTTGTAACAAACTGAAGAAGGGCTTAACAAAAAAGTTTTGAATTATTTCACAGTCACATAAGACTATTTCAAGAATGTTTGCTACCCTGCCACCAGCTAAGAGGACTCAGAGAGCTTAGGTAAGGGGAGGTTACCAATGACATATAATTGATGCTGGTTTTATATGGGTGTCCACTGACATAGCTGTACTCAGTGGTCCTGCAAAGATGTTGAGTTGTTATATCCCAGTGCTAGTTTTCTTTTCAGTTTTCTTGCTGAGAAGACTCACGGTGTCTTTCCTGCTTTTCCCTGAATCTGAAAAATGTTTTTCTTCTTTTGTGTAGTCCTCTACTCTTTTTTCCACTGCAGGTAACATATCAGTGCCCCCCTCACCATCACATCAGTGGAAAACAATCTGAAACAAATATACAGCTTTTAGATTGCATCAGTAATGGAAAGAAGCAACCAAGACATCTTAGCTCAAGTAAAGCAGCAGAAAAAAACTGCCTGAGAAGATACTTTAGAATATTTTATTAAGGACCTCATGATCTCTCTATTTTTAGGATACTTAAGGCTCAAGTTCCCCTTAAAACAATTTAGCATATCTTCAAATTTTAATAGATTTGATAGGTTAGTATTATAAATGAGCAATAAAGAAATAAGAGTGAATGGTACAGATAATGTTCAAAACCATGTAAGGAAAGATGATAAGTAAGATTTTAGAATAATTTTCCAATATCATTGTTGTGGACAACTAACCAAATAAACAATGCCTGTCTAGCTGAAGCCCGAGAAATTTTTGGAAAAAGATTAGCTGACATTGTTGCCTGAAGAAGAGTCCTTCCAATGTTTTGTTTTAAGCTATGATAGTGTAATGATTATGGGGTCCTGTAAGAACAGCAAAGTTTCTCTCCTTGCTCTGCAAGAGCTGTACTGCAAAAATTCTAGAGGAATTTCTGTGATAACCAGAACTCAGGTTTAATTCTCTCCAATTGCTGACATTCACCCAAGACAGGCATTTTATAGATTTCTGCTGAAAGTCATCAAGAGAGACATCTTTGTATATTATCTACTTACCTGTTAGGCTACTTAGAGCTTAAAACAGGTTGGGTCTGCCCTCTTTAGGGTGAAGGACAAGGCATACAGTCAGTAGAAAAAGGAAAATTCTAGAGTATCCATAATTAATATCAAAATAAAGATGTGAGGAGAGATAAACACAAAAAAGGTAAGAGATTTCTGATCCTGTCAGCACCACAAACAGACAGAAGACAGTGGTCAGCACCACGTCAGAGCACAGTGCTGGCTCAGGAATGAATTGCCAGTTACCTCCAGGTTTCAAACTAGTATGAAGACAAACTTCATATAAAAGCTCCTGGTTATAAACTCATTTGCAAATGCAATTATTTGATGCCAAAGTCATTAACATGTCCTAAAATCCGAGGCACTGGACCCCTAGGAAACACATAAGAGGGGGGATTCACTACTAACTTATGAGTATTTTATTTAACTTGCTTGACACACACATCTCTCTTCCAGAGGCAACATGGGCTGAAACAAAAATCACTGTTATAGATGTATTTTCTTGATTATGGAAAAATCATTTTTTCTTGTATTTTCAGCTGGAAAAGAAAGAGAACTGAAAGCTACAGAGAAAGAAATTCCCAGTCCATTAGTCCTCTTGGCTAGTTGTAAAATCCAGCTTCTAAAACTAGGAGTGAAAGGTCAAAACTGGAACCTTAATTTTGAACTTCACAGTAATTGACTGAGGTAAAAGATTCAAACTCAAGTCCTCATTACCAGATTCATGGAGGTGTGAGCAAGAGGAAGTGTGAAAAATCCACCTCACCTTCTATTAAGATATGATGCTTTGAGGACTATTAAAACCATTGCTAACCATTTTTCTGCACAGAGACAGACAAGAAGTAATAGGAAAGGAGAACCATTCTGTGGTGAAAGAAATAAGGTTAAAACTTAAATGTTTTAAGCAACGTGGGACAGCAAGAAGAACATTATCTCAGGCCTTGATCCTGTGCAGCTTCTCTCCATCCCTCATTTATCCAATTGGGCAACCCGAAAAACACATTACTCTGCAAGATGCTTTGCTGACATCACAAGTACTTATAAAAGAATGAGGAGGACAGGACTCATCGCTTGTTTGCAATGAACTGAACTGTCTGAGGCAAACTGAATGTTGCTGTATTTCAGTACATTTACTCCACAGATTAATTAAACCTACTATGTGGAGAAATACAGTACAAGATGATACTAAATGTATCAACAGCTGACCCTTGAATAATAAGGTGCCCAAACAACCTGTTTGAAATACTCATAATCATTTCATGCAGTTGATTTTATCTCCAGGACCCAAACAACTCATCAAAAATAGAGTTATGGGGTTTGTTTGTTTGGATTGTTTAAGTTTTGTTTTCAGTTGTGTAACACAAAAGTTAGCCAAGTGATTTCTAGTAACTGAAATGATTGTCTTAAACGTCAATTTTTATACGTTTTTCAGCAGAATATTACCATTATACCCTTCAAACTGAGGAAAAATTCAAACAGTGGAAAAATTCAAACAGAAAATAATGGTGGCTCTCCAAATCTAAGGGAATGTAATTAATCCCATGGAAATAGCTAATATGAGTGAACTTGCCTTCTTAAATGAAGGTATCACAAAAAACTTCAGTCTGAACATTACAGACTCTTACCTTTATATCCCACTGCAAGGCATATTGGTATTGAGGGACCTCTACTGCAACAACGATCAAGCTCTACTTAAGAAGTAAAAATAACTGTTGTTTGCAATCAGCGAGTTGTTCGCATAGTCACATATTATTTCCTCCTTCAAAGGCTTCCTTTTCTTTTCTCTTTTCTTTTCTTTTCTTTTCTTTTCTTTTCTTTTCTTTTCTTTTCTTTTCTTTTCCCAGACTTACCTGCATCACTTTATAAACCTGCAATTCCCTATTGCATCAAACCCAAGGAATTCAGGTCCTGGAATAGTACAGACCATTACTTCTTTGTTTTCCATTAAAATAAAATTAAACCAAACTGTGCTCATTCAAGTGTGTGGAATGGGAGAGTATAAAATTAAGGCAGAAAACACACCTCCTGCTCTTTTATAGTCACTGAGGTTCCTGATGCACCTCTTTTGTACTTATTATCTTTCAAATGAACTGTTGTTCTAAAGTTAGGGGTTTGGGGTTTTTTTTTGGGGGGGGGGGGTGGGTTGGGTTTATTTTCTTTGTTAGAAGCCCTGAGGTTCTAACACCAGTGCAACACAACCCCTGCCTCCAGCTGCAACACCACATGGACAGAAAGTTATCTTGTTTTCCCTTACAGTTTAATAAAAGTAAACTTGCTCAGATATATGAATAGGCACGAAACCCAGACACATTGCCTGGTAGTGGCTGCAGAAGTTGACATCTCTACTAATATTGCAAAGGCAGTGTTTGGCAGATTTCATCATGGTACTAGACTCAAGGAGCAAGAGTGGTGTGAATAAAAGTAGTTGTAGCCATAGTTCATTCCATCAGTTAGGCTATGACTGGCTGATACAGATGATCACAATCTTAACTTCAGGAGGTGGTTTTCATAGATCATGAAATCCTGCTGTCCTGTTCTTGCACAGAGAGCAATTCCAGGAGAAAAAATGACATTAGCTACTCTGAAACAGAAGCATCTCTCTCTGATGTTCCTATTCCCAATTTACCTTATTAGCTTGGTATATATCCTACTACCACATTGTTTAACAACATAAGGTACTAAAATGCTAAGTCACCCCACAGTTCTTGTTTGACTTGAATCAAACCTGACACAGGAATAGGTGCTACAGCAGAACCAAAGTCATAATGATTTAGCCATCCTCCAGCCCCAGACTGCAATACTGGGAATGCAGAGCTAATCTCTCAAAAGTCTACATCTGTTTTGATACAGCTTAAAACTACAAAATGTTACTGAACATGCACAAAGTTGCTCTGTATATACAATCTGCTCAAAACCACACAATCAAAGAAGTTACATGAAGTATGTGTCAGTAAGGATCTGATCCTACAATGTCCAAATGGGAGAGTTTCCACAGTACAACGATAAATCCTGAAACACATTGGTGTCTGCTCAAAGTGACAAATCCATCTGGTTGCCAGAAAAAGATACAATGCTTCAGTGCAGGAGCACAGGTGTGGGATCAACACTTAATGAAACAGAAGAAGTGTTAGACACCACATAGGAAAAGTTTTTCATAGGAAGCTTGAGGTCATCCATACATATTAAAAAGGATTTGGATAATTTATTTGACCTGTGCCCCAGAATGCTGAAAGTTGCTTCTGGTCCATCATTTACGCTACATAATGTCAACACATCCCTTCACTATGCACAGTGAAATGAAAGCATAATACATCCTAATCAAAGATTCTCTTTTTTGTAATAGTGTGAGAAGAAAAAACAGGAAGACAATTAAAAACTGGTAATGAAAATAATATAAAAAGCTGTAAATGGCCTGGATCACAGTGCAACTTCAAATGCAGCATTAAAAGTGAGGAGGAGGGAGACATAAAGGGAATCTAAATATGAATAAATAAAATGAAGCACTCACAAAATCACAGAATCATTAAGGTTGGAAGAGACCTTTAAGATCATCAAGTCCAACCATCAACCAAGCACTGTCACTGTAACCCCTAAATCACATCACCCAGCGCCAGATCCAGACACCACTTGAACACCTCCAGGGATGGTGACTCCACCACCTCCCTGGGCAACTTATTCCGATGCCCAACCATCCTAACAGTGAAAATTATTTTCTAATATCTAATCTGAAACGCCCCTCTCAGCTTAAGGCCATTTCCTCTAATCGTCTCACTGCAATCATGGTAGAAGAGGCCAACCACCACCTTACAACAATCTCCTTTCAGGTAGTTGTAGAGAGTGATGAGGTCTCCCCTGAGCCTTCTTTTCTCCAGGCTGAACAACCCCAGCTGCCTCAGCTGTTCCTCACAGGACTTGTGCTCGAGTCCCTTCACAAGCCCCATTGCCCTTCTCTGGACACACTCCAGCACCTCAATGTCCTTTCTAAAGTGAGAGGCCCAAAACTGAACACCCACCCCACTTGCTATTTGTAGATGAGGAAAGGACACTGCTACACTACCTCTTCATTGCCTCCTGTTTGTATTCTTACTTGGGGATTACACCTTTGCAGTGGTATTTCAACACATGATATTCAGGATATGCAGCGCACTGGGAAACAAGGAAAATGCAGAGCTCCTGATGGGTGATGAGGCTTTAGAAAAGCCATGGAGGAAGGGCACAGCAAAGAGAGATGACTCAGCTCTGATGTCTCCCAGTTCTGCTGCTGGTTCATCCAGCAGTTAAGGAGTGTGCTGTATTAGCAGCACTGGCATCACAAAACATACCAGACCGAAGGAGCATGAGAGAAGGCTTCAGCATCAGGGAAGATGCTGTGGTGTCAGACTGCTGCCCAGCTCTGGCACCACAGCAGCTGCACCCCTTCACCCAGTCCACACACTGCCAGCACACAGAGCACGAGGAATCAGAGCTCAGCAGGGCCACCTGCCAGGTACCAGCTCCGCTGTTATTAGTACAGAGACAGACATCTGGTGACTGACAAGGAGCTACTGATCCTAAACACTTGGTGTTAAGCCATTCATCTTCTTTTACTCTCTTCTGCTAAACAGACCCAGCTTTCAAACAAAACCTTAGATTCGCCAGTCTGCTTTGCAGCCAAAGGAATGTATGTAGCAGTTACAAGACAGATCAGTAGTTTGCAAGTGCTGATATACTTGGAAACGAAAATTCAGGCTCCAGCATTTGATACTGACAGCACCTTCTTGAGAAGTTTGCATATTTTTGCCTTCAAAATTGCTGCTCTCTCTCACTTTTGCTTGCTAACACTCCAGCCAGCCTTGGAATAAGGGGTGCTCTGTAGTCTCAAAACCCTAAGACTAATGAAAGCTAGAAACAAACATGGAGAAGCAGAGATGATATATTCAGATCCATTTGTTTTACTCAGCCAATACAAAGGAGAAAGACTGTACGAGTAAATATGTCTTAAAGTCTTAAACTAATGACTTCAATGTTCATCAAGAAAGATAAGGAAATGCTGACTAGTCTAAAACTAGCAAATTCCTTGAACATGACATGAAAAAAATGCCCTCCCTGTCCAGTTCATAGAACAGAGACAGAAGCTTGCAAAACTGAAACTGGCATCTATTTATTCTTTCTTACCCATTGAATACTCTACACTTCCACAATGCCTTCTGTGATGACAAGGAAGAAAACTAAACCACAAAAAATATCATATGTTTGGCAGCAATCCTATGAAGTACTTTACTTCAATTTAACAAAAAGATGAGGCCCTGCTTTTTCTGGGAAGAGAAACCAGAACTGACACCTTTCGTCTTCTCCCCAACTATCCTTTAGCATGAACAGCAAGATGGAACATGCAGTCCATAAAAAATGTTACAAAATTAGATGAAACATCAGAAAAGGTAAGGAAAGTAACAATCTACAGTTCTCCTTGCAAAAAGATGTAGTATTTCTCCCCATCTATTTTCCATGAAAAGTAAGTAAACATTTCAACACTTACAACTGTTTCTATGCCAGGCAGCTGAGTGGAATAACAATGAGCAGCATATATATAGAAGCGAAATATGATGCTAAATAAACTTCCACCACAAACTGAAACCAAACAACTAAAATATGTTAAACAAATTTAAAAAATTTATTTAGTGAAAATCCAGTGTACATGAAATTGGATGCAGTAGTTTGCTGAAAGCATTACAAGAACAAAAAAGCCTTCTGAATCATGAAAAATAAGGTAACATACTTCAAAAGTGTTGCATGATCTCTGATGGCATTTTCTGACATTGTTGAGCAAAGAGCAGTTCTTCATTTAAGAGAAAAGAAGCTGTGCTCATTAACAGAATTTAAAGAAATAAATTCCTACATCACTTCCTTTTGTTAAAATTTCTGTGGTTATTAATTGTTTATTGCTGACTGTTTCTCCAATGAAGCCAATTTCCACTACTGAAAGCAGCAAAAATCTGCCTATGTCAGGGCTTGCAGAAGTGTTCAGACAGTGGAGGTAATTAGCAACCTTATTAAAATAGCCTGAAAGAAATTAATAAAGGCCTAGACCTATACAGGTTCTTCAAAATCAACTCAGGTATCTATAGTTCTTTTTTCTTTTACTGAACTACCTTTAATCATAAAACAAAATACTGAATGTTTCCTGTAAAAAATTATTCTGGAATGCATTCGGAATACAGATTTTGCACTACATATTATCAGAACAGAAGACAGTGAAAATGACTGAGCAATCACTACAGCATCTCACACAACTCTCATAACTAACCAAGAAAAAACCCCAGCTGACAGGAAGCATGCCCTGCAACACACAGCTCACAAAAGAAACGGAAATGACAGCACGGTGACCAATTCATTTTCTGCAGTAGTCCACAGCTGGCAAATTTCAAGGTCCCAAGCAATAAGAGAAAATACTGACAAAAGGTGCTACACATACTAACAAATTGCTTCCTTGTGCACAAGAGTATTTGTGAGCGCTTCCCTGCTCTCCATCTCATTCCTATTTTTTTGTTTGTTTGTTTTTATTCCAAAATTTCCACTCAGTTCCATCCCACAGAGTTTGTGTAGCAGAGGAAATTGAGCTCATAGCCCATGGCACTGTACAGGAAAGCTTCCTACCATCTCAAGTGCTTGATCTCACCAGGAAGACAAGTCAAAGGAGTATGAGTATAAATGGACCATTGCAATTTATAGGCTGTTAGTAATTAAATGCCCGGAATGCTATTAGCACCTTCACTCCATCCCCACCCACAGGTTCTTCAATCATCCAGCATCACGGAAGTTGTATTTTGAGGTATTTGTTCTCAGTGCTTCGGGGCATAAAATGGCCTGCAGTGCTAAAGTCCTCATTTTTTCAGTGTGGCAAAGTTCATTTTGTGTTGCTGTCAGGGTTCTGGTTTTGGTGTTTTTTTTCAAAAGAAGAATCTTTCTAAGCCAGACATGCAGGAAAGAGGAGAGCTCACACTTCTTTGTGAAAGGAAATAAGAGACATGAGCAAACAATGCCTCTACAGACAGGGGAATCAAGCCAAGAAAGATTTGCAGTTCTGACCCTCCAGAGTAGAATAGGCAATGGCTGTTTGACAAAAAAATCCATTGCTCCAGAGAGTTTAAAACTGTTTCAGACTGACACATTTCATTTCCTTCAAGGCTACCTGTGACCACCTCCCAAACAAGAAAATCACCAGCTTAATTAGGCTTCTTCAGCAATCTTTAAAGATGAAGCTATCCATGCTCCACCCACCCTTTGCAGCAGACACATAAAGCACTTTCTGCAAGTCTGACTACGAAGGTGTTTGGCTTTGCAAGGCTCGCAACACAGCAAGGAGCCATCTGCAGCCAGGGAAGACACAGGGCAGAGTCTGATTAGCAATTCCGTGCAGGTTTCCTATCTTCTATCACTGCTCTCCCCTCCCCCTCTGCATCCCCTAGGGAGATCAGTTCCATATTCAAAGCAGCCTGGGGTCTTCAAGCAGAGAAATGTGCATGATTTGTACGTGGCATTAAAGCAGGGAAAGAGCTCCAAAATTATAGCAGCTGCATCCAACCCCTGAGATGGCCTAGCACCGATAAGGGATTCAGAGGGTCGCATAATTCATTTCACCTGCAGCAGTAGCATCAGGGGAGGTTAAATATGTCACTCCATCACAGTGAGGCAATGGGTTGGGGGAAGCCTTCATCATTCATCCTGTCAGCTCTACACCTCCCTTCACCTCGCATCAGCAGGGGGAAATGGGGAAGATTTTCTATAAGCATATGAACAGCACAGTGGGGGACACAATGACCTTATGAGTCTCTCCTTCCAATTTGTGAATTAATTGTCAACACCTGCCCTGCTCTACCAGCTCTCCTTCCTGCCCTCAATCTTTCTCCCACTGTTGAGGGCCCGATTCTGCAAGACTAACTCCAGTATGTAAGCTCAGTGCCCTCCTGGGACTACATGTGCAAATGACATTGCAGAAAGGTCAGTATTGCAGAATGAGATGTCCTGTCCAAATACAACCAAACATACTTAAATGGCATAGGGAATTTGTTCCAGGACATGTATATCTCTCTTCTTTGGTTTTCCTTGGCGACTTTCCCATTGTTTTTACTGTTGTTGAAAAATTTTGTTGATTCTCAGCAATTTGAAGGCCTGGTTTCACACAGAAAATTTTCTAATCAGATCTTCTCCACAGTCATACTTTCACCTAGACCTAACACTAGTCTTTTCTTTGTTTCATTATTTGTTAGAGTTTAACTGTGATGACCTTAGGAGAGAATGTCTTTTTTAATGTACTGCACAAGTTCATGGACACTTGCACTCATGTACAATAAATAACAGCTTGCCTGTAACAGGGTCTTCAGGACCCCACCTCTGGATTTTCTCTTGAGAATTCAGCTTTAGAGGTATTTCTGTGACATGTCAGTTGTGCATGATCATTGTGCAATAAAAGCAGAAATATTAAAGAATAAAGGCAAGTTTGCTGAGAAGATACCATATCTTAAACCCTGCCATCACAAAAGATCCTCTTGATACATAACAAAGATCATCTTTCTTTAAAAAAAAAAGGTGTTAAATTATATAAAATAATTTCTTAAATGGCAAACCACAGAAGAACTTTGATAAAAATATACAAGCATTTAGATATTGCCACTTCTGGTACAGATAAGGACAGAGAAAAGCAGAAAATTTCTTAAAAGTCATTAGAAATGAAGACAAATCAAAGTATTAAGAGCTGTGCTCAAACAATTTCTGTACCTACCACTCAAATCTTCCAGCATTCATGAAAAATGAAGAGCTTGTTCTCTTTCACTCCTGAAACTACACTCTTAAGGAAAGAACTAGTCCATTAACCTCCTGCAGAAAAAAATCAGCATGTGGCATTTTTTGATGTCTTGACTAAGACAAAATACAATGTCAATCGGTGCTTTTATATTAAAAAAAAAAAAAAGTATAAGTTTCAAGAAGTTGTTTTTCATGCCTTAAGGCTAAATCTTTGATTCTCACTGTATTTTCTCCCCTTGCTAAACTCTGTAGCTGTTTTCTTCTCTGCCACTTGTACTACACCAAACACTAAAGACACCTGAAGGATGAAGAGATGGTTCAGTCAACTGCATATGGGGACAAAGGTATGTAGTTACCTACATACCCATAAACAAAACCATACTTCAGCAGGTAATTCAAAGCATCCTTTACTTCTCCACATGCTTTTCACAATGAGACTACAGAGCAGTAGCACCCTGAGCCTGAGTACCACTGGAGTTACATTTAAAACAGACACAGACAGAGAGAAGAATAAAATGCCTACACTCTTCATCTTCCACAAACTATTTCAGCTGGACTGGCGCTCATTTATGATGCCAGTTTTGCTCATACAGCATCTATGAGCCACAGCTGGGAGTTGTTTGCTGAATTCCAATGGGATTTCCACAAGGTCAGCGTGGAAAATGAGCTCACATTTGTTTCATGGTATATATACCTTTAGAGGGCCCATAATAGCAAACAATGACTTCAGCTGTATTATAAAAATATTTCACAACATAGAATGATTTTCACTCTTTCAGGAAAGCTGAAATTACATTCCAGAAACATATCTGGCAGCCTAAGACTCTGCTCTGTCCAGTCCAGCAGAGTCGTCGCTCACTAGATCCCAGCAGATAGCATGCAAGCATCACCGGTACCCATCCTCTCTGAGCAGCAGTCTTGCCTATTTATTCTACACTGCCAAGGACTCAGCACCATCACATACCACACTTCAAGAATGTTGTGGTTAAGTAGAGTGAATTCAAAGGAGTACAAAAGAATCATAAAAGAAGTTGGAAAGGTTTTAAATTGCAGCAGGAAAGTTTCAGTCCGGGAAACCTTTTCTAACAGTGAGATCAGTTAAATACTGGAAAGGTCACAGAATCTCCATGTTTGGGAGGTCTTTCAGAACAGGCTAGGTGAAGGATAAAGGATGCAACAGGTATCTCTCAACGTCCTCTCATGAATCCTCCAGCAGCTGACCTGTGCAAGGTCTATGACAGAAAGCAGTAAAATGGTACAGGTTGGAAGTTCTGGGCAGTGATCTGATACAATATCCTTGACCTCAATTTGCACTTTCAGGCCCTCTTTCACATGCACTCAAGTTTAAGACATTTAGAATTGCATTGATTTCATTCTGATTCAAATTGAATAGCAAAATTGTAACCAACCGAATCCAAAGTAGCTCATGAACAATGACCACAGCACACACATCAGGGAATCAACGCTTAGTTTTCCATTACCCATTGAAAGTGCTAAACCATGTGATTTCTTGGAGCACAGCATGCACTGCTAGTGCTGTCCTACAGCCTCACCTCTTCTGCAAGGACTGACTTTCTTTTCTACCAAGCACCCCAAATGACACTGTTTTCACACCCCACAAGTATCCTCATGACAAACTAGGATAATTCCAAAGAAAAATCCCATTACCTGTAACAATATGGCTACAGTTTATTCAGGATTCCAAAAGATCACATGCACACCTACATTCCTGAGCATTCTTGAAAATATCAGGCTAAAGCTGTATAGTAGTAGCAATAGCTATCATTTATGTCATTAAGTTCAAGCTTCCTAACTGGGATGAGGCACTCACAATGCAAGCTGCAGCTGAAAAGGACAAACCATTGACTTTAAAACTTTAGAATTGAATCACAAAACAAAAACATGCATAGAGAGTGGGAGGAAAGATGAAAATAAGGATAAGGTTATCTAGATCAGCTAATCACAATCAACTGGATGCTTTATCTTCCACAAGGAGCATGAATAAATAAATACCATTAGCAATCCCTAGTCTGCTGCTAAACCTTGCCATCATTAGCAAGCTGATTGCTTCCAGACTCTAAACAGGAGTCAGTCCTAAGGATGTCTTAAAGGAGGGGAGATGATGTCAGGAGCATAAAGGACATCGTGCCACAGGCAGGGAAGACACAGATAAACACAGTGATGATTGGAGAGAAGGGGGGAAGAGGGAGTGAGAGACAGAAAACAAAAGAAGACAAGCTAATGGGCTCTGATGCTGAGAACCAGAAGCTTGAATTTGATATGGTCAGCAGAATAACTGGAAGAATTAAAGAGACTGTGACATGATTAGCATTATAAGCAGTAAAGATTATTTTAGCACAAACAGATCAAATTTAGGGTGAGAGAGGTGTTTAGACAGACATTTGAGGAAAAGGTTTCTGCGATCAGTAAGCAGTGAGGAAGAAAACAGAGTTATGATTTTAACAATGAACCGAGTTAAGCTTCGAGCTGAAAGTAGCTATTCCTCAGAGTTTAGCTAGGTGGATTTGCCTAGTTATGTTCTCAAATTAGAAACACTGGGCATTTTAAAGAAGTTCCCTACGTCAGGATCTCCTCACCACCATAAGAAGCCCCAAGAAAGGCAAAACTTTCAAGCTAAAATTGCTGGTAGGCAGATTATGAGAGAGTTATCTACTTTACCGATGTTCTCTTTGCCTACTTTCTTTGTTCAAAAATCTGCAAAACTCAATCAACAACTTACACGTAATGTTTCAAAAAGCTGTACATAGAGATGATGTGAGAAACAAAATGCCTTTTACTGAAGCCTGTGGTCTTTCAACTACATCAAATGTCTTCTTGTTTTTATGTGACAGAATATGAATAACAGCTAAAGCCAGCAGACAAACATTAGTTTCTCTCCTGTAATATGAATTTGCCAAGAATGCAGTTCCATCAGTACCCAACCCAGTAAGTGCACAGAAATCACAAGAACTGTAATGCTGAATTTTGCAAAAATAGGCAGGTGTCATGGACACCTCAGTAGAAATAAGAGAGAAAAGTTACCTGGAATAATCTCTCAAGAGAAATTATTACAAGAGAGTGTCCACAGAGGTCTGTCTGTTTCTGATTGTCTCTCCTGTTTTGATGGCACATTTATTGCTTCTTCATTTTAAAACCATTCGCTGTACTATATACTATTTACTGTGGCTGCAGTGGAACCTTGAGTTTCGGACTTGCTGTGTTAAAGCACAGTACAAGCCCTTAGCAGATGCTGTAAAATTCTGTGGGGAAAAAACCCGCAGTATTCCTAAGGGCATGGTATAGTTCTTTGAGTCACTTGACTACCTACTAGAAGAACTTCTCTTATGCTAAGGTTTCTGGAATGCAAACCACTGCCTACTGACTTCTTAACTAGTTAATCTGTTAACTTGGCTAAACAATTCTCACTTGGGAGAATTTGTCAATCATTAAATTAAAACCTCCTTCAATAGAAACATCACTCCTTCTCCTGCCCCCACCCCACAAAAGCAAAGCAACAAAACACTCGGAACAAAAATCCAAGAGGGTGATCAGTGTGAGGTTTTAATCTTTTATCTCTCAGAAGCACTGTGCTTGATGCATTTGATGAAGTGAAGCAAACTTACTGTTAACAGCTCAGTGATTTTAAGTGTCTTGTCTCGTATGTGTCTGGGGCTGCTGGATAGTATCTCTTACTTATTTGTTTTTAAAACCCTCTTTTTCTTCTTTCTGAAACTCATCTCTGAATGTCATGCTCACAATCATCTACGTATCCAACCATGACCACGGATCTTCTGCACTGAGTGGTTGTTCAGTCTCCTTTAACACTACTGATGGGATGGCATTTAAACAAAATACCAAAAAAATATCAGCACACATCAGAAAAGCGATTCTAACAATGAAGCAGCCAGCTCACCTGTACAACCCCAGGCAACAAGCCTGTGAACATATTTTTCTTGCATTTCTCAAGAAGGAAAGCAAATGCAGATTACTGGACAGGCATCAGCCAAAAATTATTCTAGTCCCATCATGAGAACTTTTTATTATCACTGTTCTCACATAGATATGTACATACACATTCACAGGAAGACAAAGTCTACAACCTCTTTTACAATAAAGAAAATTAAAGACCCAACATGAAATTATCAGCTTCAAACTGGAGAGCCACAACAGGAGGTTTTTCACAGTCTGGAGTTTTAGGCAGTATCTGACAGAGAACACTGGGGATGATGACCAGACTCAGATAGCCCAGACCACATTGCTATCAGGTAGGAGAACACATCTACAGCATAGAAGTGTGGCCAGTGGGACTTCACTGCTCCCAAAAGTCAAACTAGATGGATTAAAGACAGCTTGGTTAAGCCTGCCTGCATTTTGGAAAGATGGCAGGGGGCGAAGGAAAGCAGCTAGAGGGCAGAACTTAAGAAATTTGATTGTAACATACATTATATTTTAACAGCATCAGAATAGAATGGATAAACTGTGGCAACATAGCAAAGTCAAAAGTAAACATGAAATGATGCATCAGCTGTTAGTGTGAGGAAAAAAAAAGTTATTCATAATGAAAAAAAAAAAAGAAAGAAAAAAGGGATGAGAGCTTTGCAATGTGATTATTTACACTTCCATATATTAGTGCTTACTGCCACCAACCACACATTTAATGGGTAGAAAGTCTGCAATAAGAAGGACAGAAAGGAGAGTCAATGGTAAAATTTCTCTGTATATCTTCCTATCCTGTACAGCAATCCTAGACTTCCATCTAGTGTCAGTTCATACCCTAAAGATTAACAGCTGGATTCTGGGGCTTTGTACTGCTGTGACCTTCACAGACACAGATTGTCACTCGAGATAGAGTATGAATTAGAACTACAGTTCCCTCCTACTCTGGTCAAAGAGTAAGACAAAACTGGGTCTCATCCTCTCCACACAGAGGTTACATACATGTACACATGCACTGTTCAAGAGCATGCCCCTATGATTTCTGAAAGTGTAACAGACATTGTCCTTGATCTCCTCTTGGTGACTTGCACCCTGTGTGTACAGTCTACAATGTACGGACTCCAAAGCACTAGCAAAAATCACTTTTCAGAAAGAGCTGTGACAGCACAGCAGTCCATCTCAAGTCCATCTAAATCTGTGAAATTAAACAATGAAAAAAATACCATATTTTATTATACCACTAAAAGTAAAAGTGACTCTCAGCTTCAAAATGAGCATCTAGAAGTATTTGACTGAACTGTCTGTCCCACTGCAGTGCCAGCAGTTATCTTTTTTTTCTCCACCATATTATCCTTAACAGAGATTGTGGGTTCACTACACAGCAAATTCTAGTAACATAAATTTTTTAGTTATTTTCTCATGCCTATTTCCAGCAAACTACAGCCCAGTGAGTACTTGTGATCAAACAGATGTACATCTGACTCAAAACTGAGAGATGTCACACAAGAACCATCAATGTCAAAAAGGACAGAAGAATTAAAAAATTTTTCTGCTACTGTCTCTCATGCACCTAAGAGTGAGTCTGTTCTCCTTGAAATTCTCTGAAAAGCTCTTCCTTAGGTTTGGTTTATACAGGCCAGAAGCTTCACTTCAAGCAGAGGCCTTCTGAGTTTAAAATAATTTCCCAGTGTTTTAAAAATATGTGAAATACAAGTATACTAGGGATGCCTTGCCTGTGTTTCATATTAGAAGTACTGGTTTCTAAAATTAAGCGAAATTTTAAGAGCTATCCCAACTACCTAATTCCAGCACCTTTATACGTTTTTGGCAATGTGCACAACTTCTTTGCAGCCCTGACACGGGAGGAGGTTACAGGGTCGGTGCTGGACATCTGAATGTACTTTGGAAGTAGTCCTTCTGGAGACTATAGGAGCCAGAGCTTAAAACTGAACACTGCAGTGAAAGGGTCTTCCTTGTTCTTAGTAATGTAAAAGGGTGGCAGATACCACAAAGTAACTGCAAAAATAATTCCTTTTTTATATGCCATGTGGATCTACTGATGTTCCTGATTGAGAAAGCTCTCCTCACTAAAACGAAGAGACAGAAGATGGTTTCTGCCTTCTCCCCACACAAATCAGAACAGGCAAAAAGTAGTTTAAGGATTTTAACTGTTCTCTGAAGTGTTATTCTGAATTGCATTTCAGCTCCATTCATGCCTACTTCAAAACTCTTGCTTATTTTTCTTCTATCTCCTCCTTCCTATTCCTGAAGCCCCTGGAAACATAAAATTAAGCATAATAAAATATCCATACCTATTAAACCAAAGCAAAAAAAAAGTTCTTTCTGTCTGGGATTTTGATGAACTGGAGCCTTCCAGGACCTTTACTTTGATGTTTTCAGAAACATCAAAAGATCAGGCTTGTTATGAACATCATTAGTGCAGGCTGAAGATGTTTAATACTCCAACACATACACAAAATGCAGCACAGAATTCCCCAATGGCCTTTGCCTTGTTTTTATTCCTTCTTTTTTAATTTTGTTTTTAAATCTGATTTGCATTTCTCATTCTAAGCCATTTACCTCTCTCCCACCCTGCCCCATCATCTCATTAAGTCACCAGAAGAGCTTTCTAGTGCTGACCTATTCCCCTTTCCTGAAGGGAATTTTATAAACTCCGTTCTCCCCTACCATAATATATGGCAGTTCATAGAATCACAGAATGGTTTGGATTGGAAGGGACTTTGAAGATCATATAATTCCAACCCCCCCTGCCTTTCACTAGACCAGGTTGCTCAGAGCCCCATCCAATCTGGCCTTGAACACTTCCAGGGATGGGGCATCCACAACTTCCCTGGGCGACTTATCCAGTGCCTCACCACCCTCACAGTACACAATTTTTTTCCTAATATCTAATCTAAATCTTTCAATTTGAAGACATTCCCCCTTGTCCTGTCACTACATGCTCTTGTAAAAAGTCTCTCTCCATCTCTCTTGTAGGCTCCCTTAAGATACTGGAAGGCTGCAGTTAGGTCACCCCAACGCCTTCTCTTTCCCAAGCTGAACAAACCCAATTCCCTCAAACTTTCCTCATAGGAGAGGTGCTCTATCCCTCTAATCATCTTCATGGCCCTCCTCTGGACTTGCTCCAACAGGCTGATGTCCTTCCTGTGCTGGGGACCCCAGAGCTGGATGCAGCACTCCAGGTGGGATCTCACAAGAGTGGAGTAGAGGGTTACTCACAGTGAGAAGGACTTTACCCCCCCAGTCCCCCTCCATCCACTTGAGAGGTATGGGAAGAGAGGTTGCCATTGAAGACTGAGACAAAAAAGTTGATGAGTACCTCAGCCTCCTCCTCATCTGCTGTTACCAGTTTTCAAGCATTGTTTACCAGTGGGGGTACACATTCTTTGACCTTCATTTTCTGGTTAACATACCCGTAGAAGCCCTTCTGGTTATTCTTTGTGTCCCTTGCCAGGTTCAGTTCCAGCTTCACCTTGGCCTTCCTCATCCCATGCCTACACAACTGAACTTCATTTTTTATGTTCTTCCCAGGTTAACTGTCCTTGTTTCCACTGCCTGTGCATTTGCTTCTTTCCCTTCAGTATGACCAGCAGTTCCCTACTCAGCCATGATGGTCTCTTGCCTTCCTTGACTGATTTCAGGATCGCTAGCTCTCATGCTCTATGGAAGACTTCCTTAAAAGATTTCCTAACTCTGCCTGCTCTCTTGTCCCTGAGGGCAGTCCCCCTGGGAATTCTACTGACTAATTCCTTGAAGAGATGGAATTTTGCCTTCCTGCATCTCAGGGGACTAACTTTACTCCTTACCTGACCCACATCCCTCAGGACTGCCAACTCCACCAATGCTGATGTCCATGATTAGCTTGCTTAAGATTGGTGACCATCAGATCCAGTATTGCATCCCCTCTGGTAGGGCTCGTCAAGTTTTCCTCCATGCATTCCAGGAGTCTCCTGATTTGCCTGCAGCTCACTGTACTACTTTCCCAGCAGATGTCAAGGTGGTTGAAGTCCCGCAGCAGGACAGGAGCCTGTCAGAGCAATGTGTCCTGTGGCTGGAGCAAGAAGGCTCCACCAACAGGCTCCCCTTGATCAGATGGCCAGTAGTAAACACCAACCACAAGGTCCCCTTTGTTGTCTCTGTCTCTAGTTCTTAACCATAAGTTTTCAACCTGCTCATGGCTGTTCTTCAGAGACAGCTCTTTACATTCAATCCACCTCTTGATGCAGAGGGCAATCCTGGTGCCTCTCCTTTCTCCCCGTCTCTTCTGAGCAGCCTGTAGCCACAGGCTGCATAGACACACTCTCTAGTCGAGGATTCATCCCATCAATTTTCAGTAATGACAACAAGGTCATAACTTTCTAGCATCACGGTGGCTTCCAGCCCCTCCTGTTTGTTGCCCATGCTGTGTACAGTGGTATAAAGGCACCTCAGCTGGGCTGTTGGCATATTGGGCCCTCTGTTTCCCTCAGAAGGGAATTGCCTGTGACTACAACGCATCTTTTCTTTCTCTTGGAAGTGGTTGTAATACGAGGTGTTGACCTTTCTGGTTGTGGTGACACCTCTGGTGTAACTGCACCTTTATCCTCTTTATCCTTAGGCTGGCCTTCCATGTGCAAAGCCTCATACCTCACACTTCTGCAAGTGCTCACTGACATATATGGAAACATGGCACTTCAGATCTTTTGCTGAAGTGAGTGTGAAAGAGATTTGGGGTTTATTTTGTTTTAAGTGTTCATTTTTCTTTGTTTTAATAAAGGTATTTAGTTTCCAGGAAAGATCTGAAGGGGAAATGAGGGGAAAAAATGTAGCACTTGAAATTCTTCAGAGGAAGAGGCAGCAAATCTGTGATGCTTCATCTATTAATTCTGGAAAATTTGCTTTCAAACTACATTTTAATGGCAACCATTAATTTAGACCAAATAGAAAGGTAATGCATGAAAGAATATACTGATCTCACTCCACAGGTGTTTCTTTGATATGAAATGCACCATTGATAGATCAAGCCCTCAGCTGTCCAAACCAGACAGGCATTTAAAAAGACTATTTTACAAAATCTAGGGATGTTCATGACACGACTGCACTTTTCCCAGAAACAGGGTGGTTATTTCACTGTTTTCATCACATAAACTTCCTCATGAGAGTCAATAGGACTAAACAGTCCTCCTGTATAAAAATCTTAGAGCTAGGCTCCTCTCTCATTCACCACCAGGTATCTCTGCAGCCACTACACATGTTGTGGCAGAGTCTGAAACATTCTTTTGAAGTGTAGCCTCTTGCTTTGGCTCTTTCAGGGCTTCATATTTCTCCCCAGGTAAGCACCTGAGCACCAGCAACCTACCCGGTTTCTTTTTCTGAAATTACCACTTTTAGCTGAGCAGGCAGCACCTTATGCATAAAAGCCTGGAGAGAGGCCCAGTGAAGCCAACAAAATTGTATGTAATTTAATTTAAAATGCTGGCATCAGACTGAGCTTGTAGTTTGATGATTACTTACTTTTGTTCTCCCTATCAACTATGATAACCAAGCAATAATCTCTGAGGAATGGTCAAGCAGAGAGATTTATTCTAACACTATCAGGCTTCTTTCATTGCAAAAAACATCATTATAAAAATATCACTGCATGAAAGGACCTATCAGTAAGAAAAGCTGTACAGGCTAACACTGCTCTGCTGTCCTTGATTAAACTGTCTCATGTAATATTCTGAAAGAACCAAGGCCTTCTGTACTCCTTTGCCATGAGCAACATATTACATCTGATTCTCTTCTACAGAGCTATCAACATGTTCTCAGTTATGCTACTTAAAGGAGAAAACAGAACAGGTCATCACAGAAGTTAAAGAAGAGGATGATGAAGAATAGGCACATGGATTCAAGCCATAAGTTAAAACTTTTGTGGGCTGCAGTGTCTCGCTGTTTTGTCTAGATCTAGTGTTGCTACATTTACTTAAACTACTGAAAGTATGACTGTAGCACAGTCCCCACAGCCACATGCTCATGACCCCACTGGCCCCAGTGGGTACGGTGAGGTTGGCATGGACGTATCAGCACTGCAAACACATTATTCACTGTCTACATCAATACAACTGGGTGATAAAAGAAGAAATCCTAAAAATATCTGAAAACTAAATTTTTTCTTTTCCCTTTTCTGTTATAGATCCTTGGTTTCAAATTTGCCATGAAAAACAATTCAATTGCATCTGGAAGGCGCTGACCTTACAGCCTGGAACATATCATAGATGATTTTGGTTGGAAGAGACCTTTAAAGGTCATCTACTCCAATTCCCTCTTGAAAATGCAGATATAAATATAGATATAGATATAGATATATTTCTTTCCCATAGAAGCACTATATACTTCAGTGTGAGTACCTGTTATTGCTACAGAGTAGAAAGGCACAGATGGGAGGTACTTTGCAGGTCCAAGAGGCACTACTCATTTGAAAGAAACGCATGCAGAGAAACTTGCACAGTAGTTACCCACAGTACTACATGTCTGACCTTGCAAAGACCCACAGTAAATATTTTTCACTTGGAATTACCCATCAGACAAACAAAATTCAACCACAATGCTTTAAAAAGTACAAAAGGAAAGATGAACAAGATAGAATTTTTATTAAGTGATTAGAAGAAATTATTACTGCAGAATCCATCTCTGTCACATGCTTTTAATAGGAGAGCAGCCATGACTGGTAGCTTCCAGAAGCACTGTATTGTTACAGGTGTAGCTCTCTGGTATAAATCGATAACTTTATAATGTCTGCACTCTGCCCTTTAAGGACTGTGTTCTTCCTACTATTTGGTACACTCAGTTTAATAGCACATTGTCCAGACTTGCTGAAGAACTGGAAGACTGCCATTCTTCACCCGCCACACAGATACTTTTGGCTGACAGAGCAAGCAGCAGCACTGCTCTGCTCCTAAAGAGGATGGACCAAACTCAGCACTTTTTTAGGCAGACCAACCGTATGGTATCTCTGTGGAGTCATGTGCCTGCATCCTGCAATCTGGAACAGAGTGTGGGTACACAACAGCTTCGAGAGCAATGCTGAGAGATACTTATCCATCCCAATACCAAACTGAATGTATCGGGAACAGCTAGACAATTGGCCGAGCTGTTTGTGATAGTGGCTGAGAACATACATATCCAAGCTACAATAAAATACACTTTATAACCTTCTGGTTTCATACAGCAATGTGTCTCTGTCACTAGGCACAGAAAACCAGACTTGAGACCTAAGCTTTATTCATGCTTGTGTCAGTGGCCTGCTGCATCATATTTGCAATTCACTTCACCTCCCTTCCCTAACTCAGTTCTCTGTCTGCAGAATGGAATAAACACTATTTGCTTTCCATACTGAATGCTTTGAGAGCTACCTCATACAGCTGCTACATAAAAGCATTAATATTAAAGTCATTGTTCTGACTATATTTAGGAACTCTGTGTGTGAAGTGCTGAAGCACATTTCTAATGTCAGCAGGATATTAGAAGACCCCTTGTCTCACTGGAACAGCTTTAATGAACTACTGGAAGTAGTTCAGTACATGTTTCTACTGCCACAGTGCTTCATAGCTTGTCCATACATCAAACAGTCTTAAAATATTTACCTTCTTTTCTCTGAACCCTCTTGGCATCAAAGATACAAAGGCTATTCATATGATTGGCAACGTGCCAGTATGGAAATCTGGGCAGCCTAACAACTTACTACAAGACATGTGAAGATAAGGTGGCAGAGAGACAATAGGAGGCAAATTAAATTCCCCAAACTTCATCTTTCTGAGAACTGGGAATTAAAGAATTAAGGTTTTGCTGTGTGACCCTTTCCAGATCAAAGATTACATGGAAACACAGAAGGGACGGGTTCCTATTTCGTTCTTCATTACTGGCTGTCATAGCTTGATGAAAAGATTAAGCAGTAAGAATAGCCAAGAATGTTACTATAATATTCTGAATTTTGGAGTATGCTAAAGCAATTATTTAAAATGGCAGCAGCTAGTGAGGCCTGATATAGGAAGAGAACACTTCTATGACAACGTTCTATTTCCGTTATAGAGAGAAAATACTCTTTCCTGTTTCCATGTTTCTATCTCCACCACCTAAACAAACATATGTATGAATACATCCCCAAGCAAAATAAATGTTATGTCAACAGCTCCTAACCAGGAGGGAGAAACAGGTACCAGCGGGGAGAGAGGGGACAGAAGACATAATTAGCAGCTTCCTCCTCTGAGTGCATCCATGGTGGAACTATTTCCTTACTAGACTCAGAAGTGGAACAATAAACCTTCCATTAGCATTCCAAGCCATGTGAAACCCCAAGAAGTCTTTGCAAAGCCTGACAGTACTAACTAGCCATCGGCATCTGCTCTAGGAGCACAGCACACAGACATGAGGGGGGAAACAAAACCAGGATCCTTTCTGTAGGAGCCTGCAATGGAAAGAAAAAGGAGACAAGGCACATGTTTCCAGTGAGATGGTTGCAAAGACCAATTCAAAGGCAGTGTGCCCACAGGTTCCCTTCCTCTAAAACAAATATTGAAGGGATTCCTAAATCTAAACAAAATTCATCCTTTCAAGCTATTCAAACAGCACTAGCAGACAGGAAGCACAAAAATGGTGCCAAAATAAACATACAAATGAAATGGAAATTACCTTGAGGAAAGCTAACTGAAAAACACAAGTAAGAGATAAGCGGTAGAGGCAAAATCACCAACTTCAGAGAAATTACACCAGCTTAGACCAGCTGTGACACAGACCTAGGTGTGGAGAGACTGCATAATTAGACTGGAGAAGACTAACAGCATATTTTATGGGGTGGGGGAAAACACAAAGTGACATAAGGGAATTTTCTGAATAATACCTTTTCCCCCAAGGTCTCTCTAGTTTAGTCACTCTTACCTTCAGGGTTTAGGCTTTCTACTCTTCCATTTTGACAGGGAGAATGTATTATCTTTATAAAACTCTCCAAAAAACTGCAGATAAAAATGAGAATGTAAGTGTAAAGAATTATTGTTGTTGCTATTATTGAGGATGCTGTAAGCTTCCCTGTTGAACTGCCAGCAAAACTGATCCTGTTCTTGACTCCAGTTAAGACTCTGTGCTTTCGTTTTCAATTCTAGCTGGTTTTGCAGAAAATATGATGGCACGCACTATCTGCAAGCTAAGGTGACAAACAATTATACTAAAATTCCTAGGAAAACAATTCCTTAATTAAGCATAGAAAACAACTTTTTGAAGATATGACAAAGTTCACCCAAAGCTACGGACCTGCATCACCCATACAATCCTGTTTACCATGTCACAATGCAACACTGTCAAAATTAGTGGATTCGCACAAGCTTTAACAGGATTAACATACTAGTTTATCAGCCACTCTGCACACAGTTCCCTAGACAACAAAGCATTTCCATCACTAGGATGAAGCACAGCAGTTATTTAACTGTGCCACAACACAACATGGTCATTTAAAAACTGAGATCAAAGGCTCCTACATGCCGGAAACTCTGAGGGAGGGTGTCTGACAAGGTATAACAGTCTCTTTTTGGATACTCAAGTTAGTAACTCAACAGCAAAGTTGCAGGACCTTTTGATGCCCAGGAACAGACAGAGCCTCGCCTGGACCTGTCATTTTTAAAGTACTGTGGCTCCTGTGTTGGATTGTCACACTGAATCTGTGTAAAGTGCTGCCTTCTGAATCAGTGACCTCACTCCCAAAGCAGAGTTTTCTTTAATGACAGATATCCTAAGCCACTGCTGACCTCAACCAACCTCATGGAATACACAAATTTTAAAATCTGAGGCTACCTGCTCTCTCAAAAAGCATCACAAAATTTTACACATTACATCACCAGAATCCAAAAGCCATCCTGCCATAGATGTCATCCAAGCACCACTGCCAACAAAGGGAGGACTCCCGTACTGTTCAAAGGAGTTCAAAAGGCTTCACACAAGTAAACCATAGCTGATAGTGAAAGTAGGATACCTTTTCTTATACATAATCAACACTGCCAAGAGCCCACTTGGTGCCCAGAACAGACTGTAAGCTTGATTTCAGCTTACCTCTATCCTAAACTTATACCTCTCCAGCCTCTCCACACTGGGCAGGGAGCTCTCCTCTGCTCATTCCTGAGTCCTTGCACCCAGTTGCTCTCTCCCTAAGCCGTAAGAAAAGGTATTCCCTTCTTCACGAGTCTGAATCTCTGCCAGAAGCATCTACTGGAAGAGTTCACAGAATCACATCTTGCATTCCTAGATCCAGCTCTTTGGAAGGACAGGGATGGAGTTGGTGGGGTGGTTTAAGCAGAGAAGAGATAAGAGTAAGGACAGAAAGAAGTGAGTAAAATAGAGATGACAGTGGTATCTGATGAAAGCCAAGGAAAAAATGCTGAAGGAGGGGGGAGTTGTGAGACAATGAGATATCAATGAATAAGGGAGAGAGACCATGCAAGAACTGAGCTGGTCAGCAAAGGAAGAACAGCCTACCTGTGTAAGTAATATACATGTATTAATGAAGTTTTTGTTATTTAAATTATTTCCTTTAGACCAAAACCAAGAAGTATTTATTGGGTTATGGTGACTGCCACTTACTGATCCAGTAACTTGCATAAATATTCTAAAAAAAAAAAAAAAAAAAATTCCATTTCATATACACCACAGCAAACTGCTTCCTAATCCAGCAAGGTACTGTACATATCAATCAGTTTTGTCAGCTGAAAACTGGCAGAACTGCAAAATCTTAGTGCTTAGGATGGCAACTGACATGTTGTTCCAGTGTTGTGCAGAAAACCAAGTAACAGCATAGGTAGATTTCAGTAACTGCAGGGGGTTAGGATTCCAGATCATTGGGGCTGCTCACATGGCATTACTGCTAGATTATCCAAGAGATAGCAGAGAGAATTCAAAGCGGGTATTTTGGCTATGAAAGCCTTGTTACTAATTTTCAGGTAGCAACAACTACTGATGTCAAACTAAACCTTAGGGTTAGCACTGGGAATCTGGAAAGTAAGAACTACAAAGCTGAAGTAATTTTTTCCCTTTGCATGACACAAAATAGTAAGTGGAGAATTGACATCAGCAGATTTTAATAACAAATTCAGGTCAGCTACAGCAATTCAAATTTATGCTCAAAAGTTTACAATTAAGGTTTGGAAATGGGTACTGTATAGTGTGGATTGTTACCAAACTCAGAGAACTCAGGTTCTCAGAAGAAAGATTAACACAGGTGTCAAAAGATATTTTTTACTTTTAATCATTAATTTTCGATAATTACGCTGTTTTCTAACTTATACTCACACCTACTATTAAGGTTCAGTACAGCAGGATACAAAAACTGGAATTATTCTTTCAATTCAGAAGGTACAAAGACGTAATTTGTACATCACATTTTGAATACTGGAGCACTGCTTGGTACCTAGTTTATACTGACAGCTAAACCTAGGAATAGGTTATGATACCAGGATGCAAACACATGAAAATTTCCCCAAAACCTGTATGCTGTTGTTAAGTTTTTCCAATGAGCTGAGGACTAGTGTAAAATACTTTACACTTTTTAACCCCAGTTTTTAGGCATCAAAATTTTTTTCCTACAAATTGAAGACTAGGGTTAGGGTTGTGGAGGAGGACTGTAGTGGTCAGTGTGTGTAAAGTGCTGCTTTACTTTGCAAACATCAGAAAACAGACATCCACTAGCATCACTGAATTTTCATATGATACTAGATTCCAGGACACTATAAGGATGTTCTACCCTATAAAATTAATTCAACATTAAAGTGTAAGACAGTTAATGATGTAAGTCCAGTGATGACATGCCTGGATTCGATAAAAAGTAACTCACATAACCGAATTTGGTTCTGAGTTTTCAAACCTGTGGGTCTTTGTCCAAGCTTTATTTGACCATTACATGAAGTGATTTCAATATATTTTATTTTTATCACAGTATTGTATAGAATTATCTTAATTTTTTTTTTTCTGCTGAAGAGATGCTTGGAATAGGGCAAACAACAAAGGTCCCATTCAGATATTGCTATGAAACCACAGAAAGGTGACAAGCAGGAGTGAAATGGGGCTGCCAGAAAGGGCTGAATCAAAGATAAGATTATGTGACTCTAATCACTGCTTCTTTAAGTGTTGAGAAGTTCTGCAAAAAACTAAAGGAGTGCTCTAAGATATTTCAACTGGCTTTGGACCTTAATGGATAATGAGGGAGATGACAGCATGGAATTTTTCTAATTCCTTTATACACCAAACTATTTACAAATGTTTTGGGGGAGTAAAAAATTCTGAAAAATAAGCAAACCTAAACTCTATGCAATTTACAAAGAGAAGAGAAAAAGAATGAAAAATGCTCTGTGAGTGAATGAGGTCATACTCTTTGAAACACCAATTAAAGTCTTCAAAAGCTAAAACAATGGTGTTCCACTAAATTCTAACCCTTCTTTTGAAGAGGAAGAAGGCTGAGGGGTAAAACAGTTTAAATTATTAATCTGACCCCATGCTACTCTACTTCATTGGAACAATGAGATGAATTATAGTGAGGGCAATGTTAATTTAAATTACTCTCAGCAAGGTGTGGAGCACTTACTCATTTCCTATGGGTTTACATGTGTTCATGCATTCCTCTCATACTCCTCCTGCACATATGTATCACTCTAATTCAAAAATATTTCACGTGTCCAAAGCGAAAAGTTAATTACCAAAAGTGCAGATTCACCCAAGACAAAATAATCTTTTTATTTGAATAGCTTTGTTACAGAAAGGCTGGCGCCCATAACCCCCCAAGGCAAACTCCTCCACGACAGGAGACAAAGAACAGCTATGAAGGATGGCTTAGTAAATGAGACACAGGGTTTAGGATTCAGGACACCTGAGTTCAAGCCCTCTTCAGTTAATGATTCTCTGTGTGACTTTGAACAAGTTGCTTAATTTATTACACCTTTTAGCTTCTTCTTTGTGTAATGTAGATAACTGCTTCCCATCACACAGGGTAGTGAGTGTAAAATCTAATGATTCAATGATTCAGAGTCAATCAGACGCCATGGACACTACTAATTATTGTCACTTTTGTTATGGCAAAAACTACTGAAATTGCCAAATGACTTTTCCAGAAACAATGCACTGGGTATGCAATGTCTGCACACCCAACAACTACTATGAGCATGCTTTGCATTCCTCGCAGTTTCTTCTTCTGCAAATATCTCTCCAAATTCCAGAAAGTGTCTTTTGGGAAAGGCAAGATGCAAGCTGGAATTCTTCAGATTTGTTTTGATGAAGATGAAATGAGGATCAAGTCTAAATCTATTACCATCGTGAAATATTTTGAAAGATCACATATATACCAATAAAGGATCAAACAGTAAATAATGGCAGCCATTGCTAGGTGTGGTATGCTACATGTCAGACTACAAACTAAGACTAAATGAGAGTGCATTTCCTCCTCTGGTTGCTATTTAAGTTAGAGTCTACGCTGAGCAATGAAAATAAATTATATTAAGCACAGAATGGGTCTCATGGGATCTGTATTCCTCTTGTAATTCTGCTGTTATGGATCTATGTGACTTTAGCAAGTCACCAATCTTTTGCACCTGTATTTTCCTCAGATCATCATCCCACCACAAGCAAAACAATATTTAAAGTACTTTGTCTTGCAGACAGGAATAAACAAAGAACAACTATTTCAACCCCACAATAAACCCTGACATTCAGCTTTTTCTACATCTATAATACAATCTGACTGTAACACAGATGAGCACTTCCCTTCAGCTTGGTTCCACTCGAGCTGACTTCACTCTCAAGGAAATTAGCTTTGCTGGCCCTTTTTCTTAAAAAACCAGTAAACAGTTGCAGTAAAAGAAGAAGTTGTGTGACTTGAAGGAAGAAAGAGCTGATAAAGCAGTACTGATGTGCAGCATATATTCCTTTGGAGTTATGCACATTAGAAACGATAATTTCTAAAAGAAATATTAACTTTTCAACCAAACCAGTCAATTATAAATGCAGAAGACTGCCTATACAAATACCTCCATTCATGCATCAGTGCTTGGGCAGAGCAATGACAGGAATCTTGCACACACAGTCTCCATCATGTCTTAAAAACATGTTATTGCATATGACTTAGATCAGGCCTCACAGTAGTTCCTCAAAACATCTCTGGTCTCCCAAGATGGGAAGGTCCAGGAAATTATTATTACTTCAGCTCAACATATTTGAATACCTTTTCTTTTGCCCTTCTTTTGTCTTTTAACTGCCAGCACATAACACAAAGACCAAAACCAGCAATAAGAAAGTGCTTTCCTTATGACAGCTTTTAAATTTTTAATCTCCTTTTTTTTGTGCAGTAGAATGGGTGTTAAGGTATGATTCACATTCTGTATATAAAACATAATGTTCTCACCATTCCCCATCCAAACCAATGGAGATTAGAAATTCACAACTTTTTTTGTTTGTTTTCATCTGTACTTCTCTGTTTTATCACTATGTCTCCCTTCATCTCAGCCTAAAAGAAAAGTCTAAAACTGTGGCCATTAGTTACAGAAAACCATGATTATTTATCACTTTCCAAGTCTGGCTACACAAAAAAAAGTAACTGTCTTCAAAATACAAAATGTGGAAGCAAAGTATTTGCTTTAATTTATCTTTTAGTATTTATTTAAAGGAAACAAATTTCCAAAACACTCATAGTAAGTTTTTGCAACCTGCTCTTTTCCTCCTCTATTACCTGTATTTTTACAAACCCTGAATATCTGCCAGTGCAAAACCAAGAGGTTTCAACCTGTCATTTCATGGACTGAAAGGCACCTTTCAAACCATCATGGACCATTCTCCCAGTCCTGATAACAGGGGCCTGTGATCCCATACATTTGGGACTGCATCAAATCTAATAAAAGATCAAAAGAAAAAAAATCACACTGAACTATAAAATACTGTCAGAAAAATATCAAAGTGTTTTGCTATTTAGTAGCCATTCATTCCCCAAAACGTGCAAACACGTTCCAAATTGTCCCTGAACTAAGTATCACTCCTCTGCTTGTATGGCAGCTGGGAACAGGGCAGTCCAGAACAGCAGCTACTGAGTCAGCCATGGCAGCTCCAGAGAACCCTGGAGGTAGGAATTCCTGCTCCCCACAGTTCATTGTGCTCCGTCTTCAGAGGAAGGAGTTTCAACTGAAGAGTTCAGACATGCACATACGCCAGCCTCACGCACTACTCCTCTAAAGCCATGCTGCTTTGCAATCCAGTGAAAACAGGCTGCTCTCTACAGCTTAAGAGCAACAGAATTCTTCTCCTCTACCTCCTTGCCAATCACTACTTCCTCCCTAATCACTGCCTTGGGGCAGGATCTGCTGTAAAGAACATCTTTTCTGAGTTTCCACCAAAACCGACTCCCTTTTAAGAACAGACAGCAAATACCTGGATAGTACTTCAAGGAAAGGGACCTGAAATCTAAGGCTTGCATAGAGTAGCAGCATTCTGTATGACAGACATCACTATTCAAATTACAGACTTGGATTCTGATAAAATATAAAGCTGTAATCTTAACTGAGTTTTGTTCATTTGAGTTTCTCTCAAGCATGGCAGCCTAATGTTAGCATGGGAAATTCAAACTCTATCTTTAAAAATGTCTCCTGTGGTATTTATCCTAGTTCTTCCTTTCTCCAAAGACTCTGGATAGAGCTAATGGGAATTTAACAACCATTGCTTAACATTGCTTTGTAAAGTAGTTTCTGATAAAGATTAGAAATGTCTGCTCGAGAAATATTATGGAAGTGTCACGTGAAATTGTACCAAGCAACAGCAAACCTTCCTGCACCTACAAGTGTGAAATTCATTCACTACAACAGGATTTAGGGCAAAATACTGGAAAACAGGCTGACCTCAAACAAGAATGCATTTTTAAAAAAGATATCTCCAATTCTTTTTTCTTTTTTTTTCTTCCCATTATGTATTCAGGCCTCCCTCATCCGCCTTGCAACAATATTTTTGAGTAGGTGCCCTCAAGCAAATAAATTGAGGCTCTAAGGCTCAATTTTCACTTGTATAAAGCAATAACGGATTTGGACCAACTTCTGAATGAGAATTTCTGTTTTGAAAGAAAAGCTGGCTACAGTCAACTAGATTTCCTGCTTGACTGAGATGAACATCCTAGAAAGCATTGACAGAGAGCACCCTTAAATAATGCATTTCAGTATGTACCTGGATCTCTCACTGCAGCTCCACATGGGAAATGGAGAACAGGGACAAAGTAGAAGTCACGTATGTAGGAAAGGTCTGTCATTTCCAACTGTTTAAGGTATGACAGTGAAACTAAATACGGACCACGCCCCTGAATGCTGTTCAACTACGGAAAATACAAATCCAAGTGCAGTGTGGTTCTAGTGACACACGAAAATTTCCATTTACTTGAAATCATTTCACGCAACATTATGCAGTTGAACCATCTTTCCCACTCCACTGTGGGGAAAAAACCCACAAAACCCACAAAACACTCTGTCTCTTTTGGGCAAAAATTTTCTTAAACAGATAACAGTCACATTAAATCTACCAGTTTAAAAAGGAGCATTTTACTAAACGAGCCATGAAATTCATTTTACTTTTCTGCCACTAGTATGTCAGAAAGTCTATGTCACCTTTAATAAACTTCTCCAAATGAGCATGCTGATAACTGAACAACATGACATTTCTAGCAGTGAGAAGGCAGAAAACCAGAAACAATTACTTTAAGAAATGAAGGGGGAAAGCAGGCTGGAAGTATCTTGCTGCAAGTAAAATCTCATTAAGTTAGGATTTTGCACTCTTCTGGGGGAAAAAAGACGACTCCTAAGCCTAAGAGTGGCCATGTTTCAAATGTTAAGGAAACGTTCCTGTCCGACCACCCAGAAGCCACTCTGGCAGTCATAATCCCAGACTTTCACTGCTGGGACTGAAGCCCCTTCATATCAGGCAGATACAGCAACCCAGTGGGTGCCTGACTTGACTCCCTGCACACCCCACATTCACACAGTCAGATATGGTTTCCCTACCCCACTTATGCCTGAATTTCCCATAGCAGAGTCCCAGATGTCTGGACCCTTAAAGCAGTTTAATCATGCTGCAATAACAGAAACAGCTCGAGCTGGTGCCTCCAGGGAGAGACGCTGAACAAAAGAATCCCTGGGCTTTTATGCCCTCACAGTCTGTTCCCCCACCATAGTCTGGGGTCTTCCTGCCGAGTCATCAGCTCCTGTTGTCCCTGAGTGCCCAGTCACCTCGCCAGTGCCATGGGTCCGGTGCCCTTTGTGATGCAAAGGGTCAGCACCAGCTCACAGCTCCTTTTCTGGGGCTCCCTCCATTTCCCCCCACCCAGGGCACAGCCTGCAGTTCACACTGCACTGCACACCCAGCTACTGGCATTGGGTGTATTCCTAAACAGTGGCTTCCTGTTCTGCTCTTCATGAGACCACCCTGATAACACAGAACAGGACTGAAGTGTGAACTGGCATATCACCACCTGAAAGGCCCGAAAAATTAGCATAAAGCAGTGAAAATTATAAAGGTACTCATTTAAGATACTGCAGCAACATCCTCACTCAACCGATTTGATTGCCAGTTTGCAAGAAAAAATGAATTCATACTGAAAAAAAACTGGAACAAAAGGAATCTGACACTTTCATGGAACAGAAAATTCCAGGTTGAGTTCTTCTCATCTTTTTGGTCACAGATATTCTGTGTTCCTTCATATTCTCTTTTATATCAGCAAAAATAGAAAAGGAAACCTGAAGAAGAAAAGAAAAAGTGACAAGTCTGACACAGAGCATAAGAAAAAATATCAAAAGTAAACCAAAAACATAAACAAAACCAAAATAAAAACTTTGGGAACAAATGGAACTAACCTAAAGTAGGTATTTTCAGATGGTTGATTTTTTCATTGCCATTTCCTATTTTTCAATCAACTCTAATCCTTGGCTGGAGAATTCAATGGAGCTATGTCAATTTGTATTTGCTAAGGATTTGGCACATCACATTAAGTATTTCCCAGTGTGATCATCTCTCTAAGTTAAGTAATTAAAACATTTCATGCAAGTAGGGAGAGAATCTATATTTCAGATTCTTGACTGATCCCAGCACTGCCAAAAAGGCTCCAATTTTCTCTAAATGAGATGAATTGGAACATTTATTTGTATACTGAAAGTTTTAATGTCATATCCACGGTGTCTTGATGGGCAGGGTGCTTTGATGTACTTTTGTACACTACATATACCCCCTCAAAATACAATGGGAAGTACTGACGAAATTCATAACTCTGTCTACTTTTATAAAGCCATGTAAAGCCATCTAATTAAGCAGCCTTCTTCCTATTCTCTAAGACTGCAGATTATAGAACCAAGAGTCCAGACTAAATCTATACAACATAACCAAATATAAGACTTTCCTCTACAGAGCTCATTTTCGCCTGCCTGATATTTAAGAGCAAATTCCACTGTGGGAAAGGAACTGCAACATCACGAAAGGCAATATGGCTGGTACTTCGATTTCTACCAGTCAGCTGCTCTGCAGCAGACTGAAGTGATTAAACTAAAGCATTCTGAGTTGAATCTCTCTGGAAGAATGAAGGAGGGGCCCCCAAGCAAATGTAAATTTTAAATTTGATTATATTTCTTCTTGCTTTGACTCTGTCATGAGTGTCATTAAAGCTATATGAAGAAAGTTTTAAATTTTAGTTCAGACCACTGAATATACACATGCATTCTCACCTAGAACAGAAATTTTGTCTGTCAAACTTTTTGAACAAATTATAAAAGGAAAATCCATTACAGTTTGTGTGGAACAGACTGTGCCAATCTTGTCTTCCTAAAAGAAGAGAGTCCTCACTTTGGGTATGAAAAAAGGGTGGAGAATTATTTAAAAGGAATATTAGTAGAACAATAACAGCATTTCATCCTAAGCCACAGGAATCAACAGAATTCTCTTCTTTGACCAGTGCAGCCCTAGATCCAGCTCTTTATGAGATGGATCTTTGACGAACATTATATATCTAATCTTTGTTACTAGAATTCAATCTTTTTCTGTCCTCTTACCTGTCAGAAACATAGGTTTGTACAAAACAATAATTTAAGCACTCCAAACCAAGGAATTATTACAATAAGATGGAGAAAGCTCCTCCTAAAGGTAACTGAAAGGATGAAGAACAAAATGGTAAGGAAAGTGAAGAAAATCATCACAAAAAATGACAGGTATGAAAGAAAAATTAAAGCGTCTGTAATTTTTCTCAGGAAAGAAAAAAATCTGTGTCTGACAGCAAGTTAACAAGTATTTCTATTTCAGTTCATGCTGCTGGCAATTTATTTTCTCAGTGTGTCCCCTTCTCTTTTAATAACTCGATGTCTCAAAAGGTTTTCTTTTTATACCCCACGTGTCAAACTCAGGCAAACTGTCTGACCACAGGAAACTTGTAAAACAACATCAGGACATTCAAAGCACAACAAAAGGTGGAGAAAACAACTTTAAGAAACTCAGTCAAGAATTGCAAATTATAGGAAGAGTAAACACGAAAAAAATGCATTCCTCACCCCAATATGGGGAAAAAAGGTCATCAGGTGATTCAAAACAGTATCTCCAAACTGTAGACCCCTGACCTCTTGCTATTCAGGTAAGAGATTTGAGACCAGAAGGAACCATTCTAATTACCTCATCCAATCTCCTGTATAACAGGCCTGCAAACTGTTGTCGAGACTACAGGCTACATAATTTAGAAGATATCTAGTTTTCATTTAAAAGAAGGAAACTCCTCCTTATCAATTTGTGATAATGTAACTGTAAAAAGAAATACAAATAAAAACTGCATGTTATTTTTGGTTCATGATTGTCTGACTCTGTTCTGATGCTTTTGGTAAGTTCTCTAGTAAGATGGAACAAAAATCACTAACACATCTGTCCTAGCCACAGCAACAGGTTTATTATAAAAATGTGGCAAAATGAAAACTTCCACACATACTCCTCTAGATATTGGTGATTAATACTAAATGAGACCTCAGCACTCACCTAACCACACAGCTAGTAACAACAGTCATTGTTCCCAGGCTTATGACAGTAAAATCTATGCACTGTGCTTTGAAAAAACTGTTTTGAATATTTGTCATCAAGGGAGAAAGGAGGAAAACCCAAGACTGATCAAAGATACTGCACACTCTTTGGTCTGCTCCAGTCCACCCAAAGCAAACTGTTTGTAGAGATACCTGGCTCCGGTTCCTTGGGGATCTTTACTGTGCAGACCTGATGAATGTAATAAGCACCTAAATGCCTGCACAATTTACCAAAGTTAGTGTTCATTTATCATACTACTGCTATAGAAATAGAAAGTAGTTGAGTTTTAAATCTACAAAAGGCTCTTTTTATATGCCTTTGTGATCAAGCTAATTCCATATGGAAATAAATGTTCTGAGCCCAGAAAAATAAGACACTGAGTTAGGGCCCCTCTGAAAATCTGGCTGCGGCATGCAATTATACCTCTCATACATAAAATACGTCATGCTGTTCAACCACTCACTGGTAAAGTAAGTGTAGACACTAAGAGCTAACCCCAAGGCAGAACAGCAGGACAGAATTTGCCTTTATGCACTCCACATAACCCCAGCAGTTTTATAATCTTCCAGTTTTATATAAGGCTGCAAGATCTTTCATAGATACAGGCAGATCCAATGAAAAGAACAGGCACATCAGAAGATAGCTGTAAGAGGACACTGGCATCACTGCATATTCTTCTACACTGGAAAGAAAATTAGGAGAGAGACGGAGAGAGATATGAAGATGGAACCATGTGAACCACAACTGGGAGGCAAAAAAAAGAAACAGCTGTATTCAGAGAGAAACTAGAAACTAGCATTCAGTGCTCTGTGTCAGAAAAGCACTGTGTTGTGTGGTGAAAAAAGGAGGAAGAGGAAAACGTTGGATTCACGTGTTTATTCCCATCTTTGGCACTGATACACTTTTCTCTCTACTTTTGATCCCACTGCCCTATGTTACAGCATACCCACTAATAATGGATATAAGGCCTGAATTTCAGAAGCGCTTAGCACCATAACTCAAAATTCAGGCAACAGGTGCTACAGGTATTCAAATGCTCTGGGGCAAAACAAGCAAATAAAAAAAATGCAGGTCTTTAATGCTTACCTAACCTCTCCGAGATGTTGTGAGGATTAATTAACTAATGCCTGTAAAACATTTAGGAAGCCTCAGATAAAATACTGTAGACGTCAGAAAAATAATTTAAATCAAATGTCACGTAATCATTGAATGTGTTCTGGGGAAAAGAACAAAGAAACAGTAGGTTGGCTAAAAGTACAGAGGAAAAGTGGACAATCAAAAAAAGACTTAGCTTGTTTAAAAACTTAAGACATTCTCCCCAGCTTTTGAAGTCAAAGTTCAGCGAAAATTAGAGGAATAAGGCTTGTGTAGGAAACAGAACCTTATTTGCCATCATGGCACACAAACAAGACAAAAGCAGGACCAAAAGAGATGACAGCAGCACCAGCTGCCCACCACTCTCACCCCCGCCCCCTCCCACACCACCTGCACGCACACACACACATAGATTGCCATCTTTCACCCGATTAATCCTCTCCCAGGACAGATTAACGCTTATCTGCTCAATATCCATCTGCTTTGTGATTTCAGGAGATTGTAACCAATCCCAAGGCCTTATCAGTGCCTCTCCCCCATAGGCAGATGGGAAAAGATGGAAATCATCGTGTTCTATTAGTGATGGCAGTGACAACAGGCTAACACAGCTGCCTCTTTCCCTTGTTTCCTCATTCAGGCTCCACAGCACAGAAAGACTGCAGTATGGCAACACAGGCAAAGCCACCTTCTCCCTCTGCTTGCTATTCACCTGAATTAATGAGTTTAGAGGGGACAGCAACTGCTAAATGCTCCTTCTAAAATAAGTTTAATACAGGAGCGTTGCTGTCTTTGCCCCAGCTAAAAGATCAGACTGGATTAGGGAGACAGGAAGCAGAAAGGAAAGCCTTGAACTATTAAGATTTAGGCATTTCAGACATCTGCGGACGTGCAGCACAGAAACCAGTAAATAGAACTGCTACAGCAGAATGCTATTCTCTCATCAGCCACTCCTGTTATGGGATACAACACAGACCCATCCTCTGGATATCCCTACCTGCAGATTGCTTTCTTCCACTCTTCAGGGGTGCAACCACCCTTTAATTCAAAACAATTACAGGCAAAGTGGGAAAATAGGATGACATCAAGTTGCACAGAGTTTATTTGCAAAAGAAACATGTCTTCAACTGTACACCTAAATGGACCTACAGCCTTTACATTCACACAAATGAAAGAAATTGATTTCTGCCTCTCCATGTTCCTCATCCTTTTGTGTTCAGTCACTTGAAAGAGTATAGTAATGATTTTATTTGCAGAAATCTAAAGGGGGGAAGTGAAGGGAAATAAATGTTTTTTAAAGGAACACAATCCCATAAAAAAATCTCACTGCTGTTTAAAAATATCTTACCCAGTATTTCTTGAAGTAATACCCCAGCCTCCTATAACCAAAAGTTATAAAACAAATGTGAGGGTGAAAGAAAATATTGGCATTTTTTCCTGAGTCAGTTTCCCTTTACTGTTAGAGGGTCCTATAAGTTCTCCTGGTAGTGTGTATTCTTCCCATTTCTCTTTATTCATGGGAGCCACACAAGTACCTTAAACTGGAGTTCCATTAAGATGTTTAGTTAGGCAAGATAAAACCTAGAATGAATAAGGTGATTTAAGAATCTAAGCAAAAAATTCCATAACCTGATTAGATTTTGAATACTGAACCCTTGCACCAAATTGCTCACAATCCACAGACAAAGCAATGATTCTTAACATGCAAACACAACAAGAAAATTCATACTGAATACTGTTTGGCTGCCCACTGGCAACTCATTAACAGAAATATCTATAATCCCAGAGCACAGACACGGCAATACTCAAAACCTACAGAAATATATTCTTAGTGAGTGAACAAAGATCTCACATCCAGTAGGATGTGTAAGCCTGAAGTCATACCTGGCACGTCTTCCTGGAAACAGGACAAATTTTCTAATTGGAAGGAGAAGCAGTGAAGCAAACCACTTAAAAGATAAAACATATATTTATACAGGAACTATCTGAGCAAATCCCAAAGCACTTTTCAAAAGGTGAGTATTGAAATGTAGTGTCTTTTATAGCAAAATGTGATAGCTCTTTACTAAAATGGGGCAATAGCACAAAACTGCTTAAGACAGAGAGAAAAAAAGTGATTTCCCAACCTGGAATTCTGCCCAGAAAACTAGGTCTAAAATATTTTCTTTCATTAAATGAGTCAGTGGGCTCTTTAATAACTCCAGTTGGGTGAGCAAAAACTCAGTGGTAAATGTGCTATTTGAAAAAAACAAAACAACAAAAGGAAACAAAAGGAACACGACAGACACTACATAAAGCAGATAGGCACTGTCTGAAGAAGCAAAAGAGAACATAAGAATCTGTTAGGCTGTTTCTAAAAATGTCTTCAATATATACAGAAAAACGCTTTTCCCAAAAGGTCACCTGCATTCTGCACCCAACCAGGAAAGCCCACAAAATACAGGAAACATTATGTTTTTAATAATGTAGAAAGTCACCACATAGCAGGTCAATGATCCATTAACTCTCCTGTGACAGTCCTTTGTTCCAGTACCTTATGAACTGAGGGAATAGTTGGCTGAAACAGTAAAAGAGAGTACGATACTGATCTTACACTGTTCTAATAAATATGGACTCCTCTCTGCAATCGCTAGGGTAATAGAGTGTCTTACAGTCTTTAGTGTAATTATGCTCATAATACACATGAAATAGTATTTATTTGCTCTTTCACAGATGAGGAATGAGGTATTTTAGCCAGCTGAATCTCACTGCTTTCCATGGATGACAGATATTTGAATGTCTTTGAAGGTCTTGGATTTTGTGAATAAGAGGAAAAAGTGGGAGGGGGGAAATCACAAAATGGATCTGCTGGAGACCAAGGAGTGCACATCCCATCCCCTGGCATAGATCTACTTTCTACCATCCAGTGCAGCCTGAGAACTAAGTATATACTGTATTTCCCTCTCCGTAACCATAGATCCAAGAAGCAAAAGCATGACCACTAAGGAAATGAAAAGTCAGTTCAAACACCTTTCTGGAATCCTGTGTTGTGTGTAATCTTTTTCAGAAGCACAAGTAATGAAAGAAAAAATCCTATGAACTCTGGTCTCAGGGTAGCTTTACCTCACATTATATGTACAAAGGAAGGAAGAGGCAGGTATAAATTATTCCACTTGGACATTGTCTATGTGTCTAGAAGAACTTAACCCTAATGGTAATTCTGTGAAATAATCTAGATCCCTTGTATGAATAAAGAAGCTGTGTGCTGGCCTTATCTGGACTTAAAAAAAACCACTTCGGTCTTGCTCTCCTATGAGTGCTGACCAGCATCTCTTCCAAGATGAAAAGGTGCAGCTCCTTCAAACATCAGCCTGAAAAATAAAGTACAGCTCTAATGGGAGCTATGAGACTTTGTATTCCTGTCTAACATCTTCCCTCTGTCACGGAGAGGGAAAACACAGTCTCACGGTGGGGCACTGCTGCTCTCAGGAGCACATGTATACATTATGAATGACTGATTTAAGGAGTCACAGCAGAGGACATCCTCTACAACATAATCACTAGGTAACCTTCCTCACTACCAATTAACATTTCCCCTGTTCCCCACTTCAAAGCTTGTAAAACAACCATAAATATTGAGTAAACAAACTAATATTTTTAAAAAACAGCCTGGAAAAGGCTTTGATTTGATAGAATGCTGCAAGAGAAATTATTAAGCTTTAACTCTTGCCAAGTATTTTTAAATGATTCTTAAAAAATAAATTACAGAGTTGAAACATAAAAGCTACTCATTTAGAGGTCAGTTTTCCAGGCTATGATGCTCAGTGCTAGCCAGCGTATCTCATTGCTTCAAGGAAATGTCCCAGCCCTTCCCTACTCCAAAATACAGTTTCTGGTGTAGATTTGGCAATGCTCATTTCAGACACTTGCAGGTCATGATCAAGTTAGGTCATGTTATGATCAGTTTATGTCAGGTTGACATGTAAATATCCTGACTGCTTTTGCTTACTAGTTCGTTGGTAAACAAGTTTACTGAAATTTTTTTCAACCCTATGGTCAAGCGTTTGTAATGGAGAATTATCAGTATGTCAGCTCTATACAAGCAAAGTGGAACACCTTTAACATCAACTGCCCAAGTTAGGGTTTGTTTTTTTTTTAGCTAGTGTGAAATTTTCAGAAAAATGGTTGATAGATTTTTTTTTACCCTACTTTCCAGGAAACAGTTCCACAGTTCTGTCAACGGTCTCACTAAGAGCCACATTACATGATCTAACGTGATCCCTTTCTAACATTGCCTTGCCTTTCTGTTTGATTCACATGGGAAGACCTGCCAGGTACAGACTCAGATGCTCCAATCTGGTACGAGGAAGCAGACAGTGTTTTGGAATATACCATGTCTAGAAAATAATGCTGTGGTGAAAGCTATTTCACAATGCTTGGTGAGTTCTTTCCACTTGCTTCTCACACTGCATGTTCTCCTTGCCCTGCTAATTGATTGCACTTAGGCAATGCTCATGTAGTTTTTTATGGTTGGCACACTGAAGTTCCTGATTACAACTTTTAGTATTTGCACGATTCATCTGACAAGAACTTCAAACCTCCTCAGGCACTTCAGACTCATTGGAGAACCTTGCAAAGTCAGTGGTCAGTGCTTGTAAGGCAGTAGAGGCTTGAGTTATGATCATAATTGCCTTCTATTTTTTTTCCTCTAGCTGTATCTTTAGTCGCCCAGATTGATTATTGTTCCTCAATTATATCTTATTCGAGCCATGCAAGAACTACTGCCTGTCTATCTGTCAAATACCTGATGTCTGGCAATAGCTAATGCATGGCTTCATGTCAAACCTCTGCTTATTCTGCATCTTTTATCTCTTCTCCTTACTTCTGTTCTTCCATTACATCTTGTATAGCACAGCTTGTTAACAGTATAGCTCGTTATCACATACTTGGTTCTTCACCCTTTTCTGTTCTTCTAATAAGCATCTCAAAACATAACCAGCCTAGCAAAGACTTCTGACTTCAGTAACTGCAAACACCGAGGTCGCTTAAATATGTCTGTCGCCCCAGCTCGTATCTTTAGTCTGTCATCTCACATTCAACCTGCCACATCTTTACACAGCTAATAACACTACATACAAGCAACAGCACTGTTCTTACTCTCATTTACAATTCACAAACATGTAAAATGTACAGTCTGGTGCATTACAGGATTTGTCAAGTCTTCCTGGTCACAAGAGTGTCCTGACTACGGATTCTAGAAACTGGGCACCTGTCAAAACTCTACAGCCATCAGATTAAGACTTTCTCTTGTTTTTCAAGAAGGAAGATTTTTCAGAATACAAGCTTTATATAATTATATTGTAAGTCAACATATTGTAGGTCTTTTCCTCTATTAGATATTATACTGAGCATTATTTGGTGGTTTTGTCTACTGGGATCCCTACTCTTGCTGATTTCACACTGGTATTTGGCAGAGAAATTGAGCTATAGGCATTGGTCCATATCTCCTACTCTCTCTGAGAACGGTTTGTGCTTTTCCATCTGCTCGTCTGACTGGATGGATGTCTAGGAATAGTAATGGTTCCGACTCCTTTGCCCACATCCTACATATTCTAAGGTTTCACTGGGGAGAAATGATGCCATTTTTCACTATTTGTTTCATGAAGAGTTACGTCAAGGTTAGGGTCAAAAATGGCAAGGCAGCAGCTGGCTAGTCCCTTCAGGAGTTTGGCTGTAATGTCTCCTTCCTCTTCTCAGAAAGTGCTGAATGTAGATTTTCACTTTGACAGGGAAGGACCTGATAATCCCCTGGTGGGTGATACCATCTGTCTGTTCAGGAACACATCCTTACATCAGAGACACGCAGAATGGTATGATGCACACTGAGCTCTGAGCTCCACAGTGTCCTCCCCACTGGGCATCCACCCCATGAGGAGCGGTCACACAGTCACTGCCTTATCTGCTGGTAGTAAAACAGTTTAAAGGATTTGAGTCTGTTCCCATTCACTGAAGTCAATGTGGTGGTAGTGAACTGCACCAACTGAAGCATGGGCTAGCTAATTTCTAGAGTGATGCAGAATTAGGCTGCAAACAGCAAGTCCTTGAGGGTCTTTTTGGAGAACTGCCATTCTAATATAGTTCATGGAGTGAGGAGCTGGAGCTTGGAAGAGAAGTCTGGAAAAGAGGTGAGGGCAAGGAGGGGTAAAGGAGGTTAACATGCTGCAATGACAGCTACTAAATCTTACTTTCCCAATGGATGTTTTCAAGTGTATGTTTAATTGATATTCTTACATGCCTCCGGCTACAGCACTTACTGCTTTATTCCAATAGGACTTCTGGTTTACAGCATTATATTATTTGGAAAGATGAAACAGGTAGAATTCAGAAATAATGGAATAAATCATTCCCACCCTCCTACCTTTCCTCCTGTCTACATGTGACAACATAGTTCTTGTTTTTCTGTTGCAGTCAGTACATTACATGTCACCCTTAGGACATTTGCAGTAACTTTTGGAGAGGCGAAATAAACTTTCCTTTGCCACGGAGCAAAGAGATAAAATGTTGTTTAGCTCACCCTTAGGGAAAAGGAATCAATAAATATATTACAAGAAAAATATTTGCAAAGGTTCAATCACTAGAACTTTCGAATTAAAAACTGCCTGCAAGTTGGCACCAGTAAAGGCTTTTTACATTAGCTGGCAAAAGGCTGTTTGAAGAGCCAAAGGAGAGTCGAATCTGCACTACTGGAGTGTCTTTGCCTTGATGGGGCAAGCAGACATTTGCTCAAAGCACTGGAGCCATTAGTCAAATTACTATTTTGGTGGCTGTGCATGGCCATGAGAAGCTTTATGAGGGAGACCAGGTCAGCAGGACCCCAGTAAGCTTCCATTTTTCAAGAGCAATAGGAGAGAGAACACAGTTCTACTGTAAGGAATAACTGCATTCAGCAGCCTTTCCAACTTCTTCTTAGTAAGTGGAGAGTCCAGATTAGGGCTTTTTTTGGTTTAGTGATCTCTGATGACATTAAATATGAACAAAGAACAAAGCAGCAAAAGTTTCTAACTTTTATCACTTCTAATTCAAGGCAGATATGAGTAGCTTTCCCAGCTCTTTTAAGATATGCAACCTTAATTCCGCATTCATTGTTTTCCTATTTGTTCTTGATTTTAATGTTTTAGAAGCAAACCACACTTAACAACTGGACAACTACAACGGATGTGCCTAAAAAAAATAAAAAAGCAGTATTTGGGATTTGACTACATGACCTTGAGATGTACCAGTCAGTGAGTCCTTTCTTAAGACTCACATCCACTGTCCCATGGAAAGAAGTTCCAGCACCACAGTGTGCTATTTTTTTTTAACAACAACAAAAACCTAACATTTCTGAAAAGGTGGTAGGTTCACAGTCCAATGGTTAGTACACATCTGCTTAGGCTCCAAAGTATAGGAAAGGATAGCAGTTTTCCTTCTACCCACTGAATTCCCAGAGGATTGATGTTCTTCTCAGCGCTACAGGAGGAGACTGAAATATAGTATCCATCAATCAGCAGATGGGGTCGACAGCACTACAAGGTCAGAAAAAAGTACCAATCTTTCTTGCTGTTAGAAGCAGGAAATTAAACATGCACACTGTAATACTAGATGTATCCATAAGACCTAGCAACAAAATTGCTTTATTCAATCTAAAAAAAAGGTTTTGCCTACTGTCTATGACTACTGCAAGTTCTGCATCCTCAACTATTTTTCTTCTTAGGAAGGTTTTTGGGGGAGGTTTGAGTATTGGGGCAAGTTCTCATGCTGCCTTAATGCTGACTCACGACATTTTAGTGGAAGAATTACAGTGTTGCCACAACAAAGCTGCAATTGTAGCAGTCCCAAGGTATCTTTATGATGTGAAAAAAACAGCATGTACATAAAATCCTTTTATCAGCTATTAACAAATACTACCACTATTTTCTTATTTAAATGTTCAGAGCAAAGACATCAGTTATAAAGCAATAAAGTATCAATCCAAAGTTACTCCTCTCTTTCCCCTTTCTCCACTGCAATTACCATATATGAAGCAGTGATATTAATAGTACTTGTAATTATACAGCTCTAAATACATATACAGCTGAGGATCAAACTCTGAAAGATGCTTTGCACTATCAAACCTCATCTAAACATACAGGAGTTGCAAGCAAGTGGGCTTCTGCATCTCACAGGACAGCATTAAGAAAAAGCAGATGCTTTTTCAATGCTTCTATTTTTTTTGTAAATAATAAAGAGAAATTTACTATAATACTACTCCTTGAAAAAACGTCTTCTAATTACACAATGTATGGGTGGAAAAGACAAATGGAGAGGATAGAAAAGATGTAATAACTTCTTACACTGCTAAGGTCATGGCAACCTTGAAGGAAAGAACTGGCATCCCTTCTTCAAGAGCTTACACATATCACAAGGGTCTATTTACAGTTAACTTAGTGAAAGCCTTGCCACCCAACACGAGGGAAGAACATGGGATTTGCACAAGAGAAGGCAACAGAGTAAAGGAGGGGCAACATGACAAACAAACATACGACCAATCTATTTTCAAAATGTGTTCAGTAGCAAAGAACTTCACTGATACTAGGTCTAGCTCTAAGCCTGGAAAGCCCCAGTCCCTGCTGCTATGATCCATGCTGGGTTGCCTGCCTGTAAAAAAATGAAGCCAGGGCTTGATGCTACAGACCTATAGAAGCCAAGTGCTACTGCGTAAAATTGCTTTGCAATGCACATGTCCTGCTCAAAGCCAGCTCTGCTCCCTGCACCTTGAGCATCAGAAGGGATTTAATTTCCCTGCAAGGGCCCACGAGAAATGAACAATACAATGTGCACAGTGGGCATAATCCTTGACTCTTGTTGACGCCACACAGAAATCCATTCTGTCTTCTTCTAATCCTTGTGCAGAGCCGAAGCTTGCATGATGAAGCTGAAGGGACAGGAGCTATTTTTAGCCTTTAATTTCAGCCTGCATCAGTGGATTTTCAGGCAAAGGAAACAGAGCTTTTAGCTTGTTTCCCTTTTTAACCTGTTCAGTGCTCACAGCTTGGAGAAGTCAAAATGGTTTTATTTCAGAGTCATTTAATGGTTTCAAGGAAATAAATATCCAAAAAATAGGTCAAAATGCTAACGGTTCGAAGGCACAATTTCCTCACAGGATGGGAGCAATGCAGGGTTTCCCAATGCTGCCCCCACAGCTCTGCAGATGTAGTGTAACAAGGGGATACACAAAGCAGCATAGATCACTACAGTTTCAAGGGCTGTGCAAGCAAACTGCAAACAGAAGGGTGTACCTATCCCCTCTACCCTAACTTGGTCCTCAATTCCCATTTTCTGGTTTGTTTTCCATTTTTCTCCTTTCAGCTGTACAGTCAGTGTTTCTCTCCTGCTCCACTGGCACACTTTTTACTGCGGTCACACCATTAGAGCAGATGAGTTTCACGCAGGTACACAAAGCAGACAGAGAGCTGCCTGCGTGAGATAACAGACCTCCAGAGAGACTCTTAAGCCCCCTAATCCACAAGGCATGCAACACTAGCCTCTTGCAAACAGACCTGACAGAACAACTCGGCCCTTCACGAAGTTCATACTTCTTGCCTGCATTTTTACAAGCTCATTGCCTATTCAGTGTTTTTCTCATTACTTTTGTTTCCTGTGATTTGACATTCCAAATCTAGGATGTGATCTATTTTGCTTTGTCAGGCATGAGTGAATCAGATACAAGGAATCATTTTTTTTCTTCCCATGTGCAGGGAAATATATTTTGTGAACATTATTTCTGCTAGAAGCTGCTGGAGAACATGAATTTGCCTTTTCTTTGTCTACAAACACCCATTCCCATACAACTGAATAGCCTAATGTGCATTGTAAAGCACATGCAAAAATGTAACGTTAAAAAACAAAAACAAATTCTAATAAACATTAAGGAAAACATTTGTAATTTGAAACTTGTCAGCAAAAAGCTAAAACAAATGCCAGGCAGAAAATTAAAAAATTAAAAATTGAGTTATTAAAATCTCATGGTTAAACTGATTAACATGTTGCTGATTTAGCCATGTAAGTTAATACTTTTATAATTAAGAAGCATATCTATCCCAATGATCACTCTACATAACCATTGCTGTCTGGCTACTTCCATGCAATTGATCTGGAAGCAGTGTTAGCACAGGAGTGACTGATAACTATCTGAGACTGAGGAGAAGGCTTTGACCTGTCTGAAAGCACAATTACAAAATGGTCTAGGTGTACTGTTTACATAGTGGATGAAAATCCCAAACTAGCACTGTGCTAATCCACAGGGAAAAAAGCAGAAGTCTGAAACAGAAAGCACCATGAGGTAAACCCAAGCAGTAGAAATTCTGTTAGTAGAAAACCAGCAGCACCGCATCACACTGAGTGACATGCAGAAACATTAAAAAAAAAAAAGAGGTTGAGAAATAGGTGTGCAGTAAACTAATTGTATTTCTGCATTTCAGCTACAAGTTCAGACCACTGCTTTTTCTAAAATCCAAAAAAACCCCTGGAGATCAGTCTTTCGGACCTCACATCCTACACTGAAAAAATTTTCAAAGCTTTATTGTGTTTTCTTTTTTTTTTCCCCAGCCAAAAGCACAGAAGTCAATTCTAATGTCAAAAAAATACCACTACAACCTTTCTTTTTTCCCCTCTTTCTCCTTTTGTACTTCTCCTCTTCTTGATATTCTCTTTATTTTTAAGAGCCTCAGGGGGAGATATACTTTAATTTTTAAACTAAACTTACTATGACAAATTATCGATAGTATAAATCTCTACATCTCTACTAATGTCCACAAAACATTACCAATTTGTATCAATATTATCTCTTTTTTTTTTCTCCATTTGGTAAGTTTTGATTCAAATCTCTCTTACTGAGGATTACAAATTCACCCTTATTTTCTGCTCAGATGTTAATATTCACACTGGTTTAAGATTTCTTACATCGGTTTAAGAAAACTAAGCATCCTGTGGCCATTGCCCTTCAAAAAAACCAACAACCTGATACCTTACTCCTTCAGGAACTTAAAGATCCCATATGTAGTCAAATCCTTCTCTCAGTTAAAGTGGTAAAAAAGCAAAGTTATTCAGAGGGGTTCTGCAGATATGTCACAGGGGCCATGAGCTCAGATTTAACTTCTGGAGAGCAACATGTATAATATACCTTTCCTGACTTGCAACATTTGAGGAAGTACTGATCAGATTAAAGTAATTGACTGGAAATTAGAGAGGATTTTGAAAGCAGATACATGTGTACATACATAAATAAAGTTATATAAAAAAATTTAATCTTTACAGTTACAATACTGTTCTTTCCCAATGGACAGCATTTCCCCAGCAAATAGCAATGTACCTCAGAGCAGCTGTACTGATGTTTACTTGGACTATACAGTTGATGTGAAAGAAATCTTGTAGCTTCCTCCTCCTCCTCACCCAAATGTGGACTGCTGTGATTCCTACATATTCCTCACTACCTGGTCCTCAAGTAGAGCATTGGTTTATACACTGAATAAACAAAACAAGGAGTCCCATGAATCCGTGGAAGAAAGCTTGTTCTAATACAGAAGAAAGCCCAGAGGAATGAGCCTGTTCGGGGAGGAGCGGAAAGCGAGATCAGTAGACATATTCCATGACCCGACTTGCAAAAGTAAATAAAAAACAATTTTATAGGAGCATCTTGTTTGAGTTTGTTGGAACTCTTCTTTGAAAGAGCCAACACAATTTAGATAGAGGATTAGACTTTAATAAATAATTTTCCCTCTCCTCATCTACCTGCTCCATTAATCTAGCTTTTTCTCTCCTGCCAGATTTCCTAAGAGGACATAATCTCCTAGTTGTGACATCAGTGTCTGCTGCTGTAGGGAATGGTTGGCAAAACCACTAATACAGGATTATGGTCAGCATGTGGCCATGTGTGCCAATGCAAGTACACAGATGTGGGGAATGATCTTGAGCTGCACCATAATGCTTACTTCTATTCAAGCTCACCACTGGAATAACAGACCACATAGGGCTGTGGAGCAGCTCTGTGGGAAGACAGTGCCTCCCTGCAGGACTAGCCATCCCATCAGCCCCAATTCCACACAGGCAGCTGAAATCCTGCGTGGTTTCTACATTCAGTCTTCTAGAGAAGCAAGTTTGGGAAGCTGGGCTGGCTGTCCTTGTTTCAAGGCCTCATGAAGGTCTGTTCCAAGTCTCTGCCTGGCTTCTTTTCATCATTATCCTTATTTTCCTATCCAGTATCTGCATACCTGAAAATAGATGGATTCCATGAAATTCATTCTTTCCTTATTCTTTCAACATACTGACACATTTACAGAACAAGACATCTAGAGGGAACAGATCAGAGTAGTTTTCTGACCGAGAACATGATCCACTGAGTTCAGTATCCAAAACTGAACAGTTTAGCCTGGCATATCTAGCCCAAAAATTTTGCATAAAACCAAGGTAAACCTCAGCAACATCCAGAGTTTCTTCATCACAGAAATCTAAGTGAAACTCTGCCAGTGTAACCCTTCTAAGCACACTGCATCTCTGACATGAGCACAGCATCTACATCTGAAACAGAAGCCATCTGAATTTAAAACCTTCCTGCCAAGTAAAAACCAATACAGATAAGGGAAACAAATTTCACTTTGGGGTCTCAGATTGTATGTATGATGACAAACAGGAAAAGCACGTTCCAGTTTTAGAAGTATAAACAACATGTCACATATGCATTGGAAACTACTCCTAAAACTAAAATGCCCTTTCAAAAATCATCCACAGGTCAACCTTGAATAGATGCAGTTCAGTTACTGTCACTGCAACTTTCTCTCTGGTTCCAACAGAATATTTTTTTAAAAAATCTTAGGCATGCATAAGGTATAACAAGAATCATTCCCAAAGAAATTTCCGGCTTTTGTCCACAGCCCTTCAAGGAATATTCTCTTTGCCAGGTATTCATTTATACAGTTGGTTATGAATGAGTAATGACGGTAACACAAGACACTTTTGGGACATTATGAACCAAATCTTCCTTACATGGAGAAACACAAGCAGGCAAAATGAAGAGCAAATTCCTGCACGCTCTGCAGTTCAGAATGGTTTCACAATCTATGCTCCAAGATGCTGGTTTTTTATCTGTTACTGTAAACCCTTCCAACACTATGAATAATTAAAAGCAGCTAGATTACATGGTATATCACATTAATGACCAGAAAACAGGCATTTATATTATCTACCCACTTCTCACTTTTATTACCTATAGCACTGCTGACCCCAGTCACCTCCTCAGTGTTATTCCCATTGAACCTACTTTCTACAGCTTGGAGCTCAGAGGAGCAATGACACATAACTTAAAACAGAAGTCATCAGCAATGCCACCAGCGTTCTCCAGTTAGGAACTGCGGCAATACCACTTTTGAACTGCACCTATCCCAATAACTGCACAGACTCTGGAAAGGTTATTTCTCAGGGTTTTCACCATAGTGTGCTCCTCAGCACAGTCCAGGCCTGGGAAAACTTAATCCCAGAGATAACAGATCTCACAGTTTGTGGCAGTGTGGTAAGAAGAGAAACTTCATCAGCAACGCTGTATGCGACCAACATTGGTTGCAAACTGTCTTCTTTTCTGAAGATACTATCTGAAGAACAGTATCAGTCCTTACAGATTTGCCAGGAAAAAGAGGAGGAAAAAAATAAAGTGGAGAGACTGTCAGTGGCAGGACATATATGAACTTAGATTTGTTTTGGAGTAGTATGCACAGTATCCATAGTAAAGGATTTGGATTAAAGTCAGTTAAGTTCTCAATTAATTTGTGTAGTATCCAAGTATAATGCCAGTAAGAAAAGAATATGTTATTAAGAGAAGAATTAGCAAGACAATTAGCTCAAAAACTATTTATGGGAAATAGCATTTATTTTCTCAAAAATTATTTTATCCTGTTTCTATTGCATGCCAGCCTTTCCTCGAAGGCCCCTTCTCCATTTTCTCAGACTGTATAACAAGAAAAAAGGCAAAAAATATCACAGATCATAACTTCAACTATTTACAACATAGCCAATCGGACGAAAAACACATGTGTATCTGGTGCATCTGCCACCATCCTGCAGGCAAAAGAAAAAAACAAAAGAATCCAAGATATGCAAGAAGATTTCCAGCATGTGAGTTGCAATGATGTATTTGCAACGCAGCATCTCGGCTACAAGCAGCCCTACAGGGGCACAAGCAGATGGCTTGATATTATTCTCCAGACCTTGGATTGCCAAGTGATAATAGGGCTGTAAATCACTGCCATTAAAAAAAAAATCAGAGACTGGAAGTGTAAATGTGTGCATTTATTTCTCTATCAAAATGTGCACGGTATATCTATGTTGCTACCCCTTATATAAATATTTTCTTCTTAAAGAAGCTCTACATCTAATGTTTTGGCTTAACAACTGGCCAGCCTCCAGTAGTCCAGAGAAGTAGCACTTGCCTGCAGACATTAGTCAGAAATATAAGCCACATTTCAGAAAGGAAGAGACTGGAGATGGATTCAAAGTCTCTAAATGTTGAATGACATACATCAGATCACCTTAGCTCTCAAGCCATCACAATTCTATCAGATATTCCCCTATGAAATATATCAGAGGAAATGTTACTTTCTCTGTACTTCTTGAAACAATGAAATCTCTTCTTTACCCCTAAAACCTCCACTGCTTATACAACAGTCTCGGCTATAACTAACTCCAGGCTCCCCCCACTGCCAAACTGCACTGTCCTAGCTTATCTTTGCCCACTCCAAAGATCACTGAAGTCAGTAAGATACTATCTGTTGAGAGCAATGGCTGTGGATCAGGATTTGTAGATTCCAAGGAAACTGCACCCAAGCTCTTATCTGGTATTTTACTTCATTTTTTTCCCTAGATTAATTCAGATCATTGAATCTGAGACATTTTAGATAATATTGATGTTAAGGGGGGGAGGGCACAGGGGTAGCAGCACTATAATTATGCTTAAGTACCCTATTAAAATGAATTATTTAATCTCTATCTTGTTATAAAACAGAGAATGCGAAAGGATTTATTTCAATAGGTGCTGCTGGTAATATTTCTGAATTGAAAATTTGAAACTGTAGAAATTATTTTTTTCCCAGTAGGTTACGGATCAACAGTTAACACAGTCAAAAATTCTAATAAATGAGACATCACCAAAACTAAAAAGAGAACGTGATCACAAACTGAACAAACTTTTGAAGTGACAAGGGGAGAGAAAACACTACTTCTGCATAGCTAGAAAGATGGTAATATTATTTAACACATGAAAAATGAGACCCAAATTCAGAGTTTCTATAACTGGTGATGTCCCAAATATATATTAGATTTCCTTTTTCTTCTCATTTCATTGCCAAGTGGTATAAATGTCACCTTCACTTCCTTCTCCATCTACACAAGGTCAGGGAGCTTTACACCCTTCTTCCTGGGATGACTGCAAAACATGCCTGTTCAGCACGCTGCCACAGAGCCTATTGATCTCTGCAGTTGTACCAAAGTCAATGACAGCCCTCTAGAAAAGAGTTAGTTGTTGAAGATTCCTCAACTAGAGGAATATATAGGCAGGAAAAATATCTGAAAGTGTGATTACAGAAAGGGTTTTGAGAATCATTCCTTAGAAGAATTTTGAAAAAGAACAAAGAAAAACAAAAATGCATACTGTTTTGGTGGTGACCAAATTCAAAGGAAAGAGACTAATAAACAATTCAGTCAACATCCAGCTTGTCTCCAGGTTAGCTCAACAAGGATGAGAATGCCCATATTTCAGTATGGTTATTGTAACAAGTTTTAAGCATGAACCCCTCAAATATTGCCTGAATGCCTTCAAAGAACAGAGAATGCTAATGCTGTAAGGTCAAATGATAAGCTTCTAATAGCCAGTACTGAAATGTGTTTCTTAATCACTCCTTAATAGCAAATTGGTTTTTGGAAGTCTAATAACTTAAAATCACCAAGATTTTAAACACTAGCCTTCAGTGAAAGATGCTGGAAGATATTCTTTGCTATTAAATCTGTAAATAGAGTAAATTTAGTCTAGTTTTTAATTCTCACTGATATGCCAAACAAGACCATTGAAGTGTTTTTTTGCAGATGGAACAGTTTTCTTAAAAACCAACTCAGACACCAAAATCTCCAGTCAGTTCATAGCTGCTTCATTAGCACATTCAGATTAGGGGTTAGGAACAATTGCTTACGTGAATTTTACCCAGCATAATCCTTACTTTTTTTCAGAAGACTTAACAATTAAAGGTTAAGTTAAATTAAATGCATTATAAACTGTTGCATTATAAATTTGACATTAAGATGCAGAGATCCTGAGAGATAAGAATCACTGACATTTAGAATCACCAGCACCATCTATCCCTGAAATCAATGTAAGCATGAATCTGGGGGAATTATTCCATGAACCAGTAAGCGAACGGATGGATGAATCTTCTCAATAACACATTCAGGGCCTCCCTAACAATACAGCACCCTGATTTTCAGTTTAGGAAACAAAGGGAACAGACAAAAAGCAAGAGCTATAGGTAAGCATAAATTAAGGTTAGAAGTGAAAGGGAAATTCGGATTTTTCTTATTGTCACAACAAAAAGACAGCTCAAACCTGACTTATTCCTTGTGTTCTTGCATGGATGACAATGTGATGTAGCCAAGTGTAGTACGTTGCACTTGGAACCAGGCCTACACAATTGTATTAAAATTCTGTTTCAAAACACTAAAGATTATATTTATAACCCTTCCTATACTGACTACAGAAGCACTGTCAAACTAAAACCAGAGGCTTTAACATCACTCTACTAATAAGGGCACAAGAGCAATACCAGTTCTGTGTGAGATACAAACATGACATTTCTCAAGAGCGGAGAGGAGAATGAGCAGGCAGACAGGCAGACACAAACACAAAGACACAAATCTATCCTTGTGCCAGCAGTCACTGCTCCATCTTCCTGTGGAAGCTACACCCACTTATGCTGATTTGCTCTGTAGATACTTTTAGAACCAGATCAACCTGTGCAAATCCACAGAACCATAAAATCCAGTGGAGCAATGCCAGTTTGCAGCAGAGGAGAATCTGAATCTTGCTGTACCTTTGACTGAAGGGTTTTACGAGGGAGGGAATTCCTTTTCTTTCAGCTTATTTAAATGACCTGCAGTTACTATGGTTACTCTTAAGGCATTTGAAATCTGACTACATGATGCAATTGGTGAAATGACAAGGCACAAAAATTGATGTTCCGGTGAAACAGGCTGCTCACCCAGGACAGAAAACCAAAGACTGTAAATAGCTGATGGTGAGGATGCACCTCAAACACTTTCAGTGCTATCAAATTAGCATTTCCACTGAAGCTTTCTCGGTGACACCGGCCACAAGTGCTTTTGTTTCAACAAAGCCCACTGTGTTAAGTTCACTCCACTGAGGCTTTAAGACAATAGAGAAATGCCATTCAAAGAGCAGGAAACAATGAGCTATTATCTCTCTCATTTATCTGGCCTATCCATCAGACAGGGAGCAAGAAAATTTTGTTGCTTTAACAAATTATGTCATAAACTGCAAAGAGGCTGCAAACACTCTCTCGTTCTGTTATGGCTGCATTAGCTGAGCGTTAAGGAGACTTTCTCTGAGCATTTGTGCTTGCCCATTTTCCCTCATAAGCTGCATCAAAATACTGCAACCGGCATAGTAACAAAGCTGTAATGAGTTAATGAATAAAATACAGGAATAAAGAAGCAGCCACTCATCTCTCTCCAGCACAGTTATTTATACAAACACCAGTGTAGACATATTCAGCCTAATAAAACCTGTTATTTTAATACTGTAGAAAGTGTTGGTGTAACTCCCCCTCCCCCCCCCATTCATTTAAATACACTAACCTGCCCCAGGCTCGCTACTCAATAGCTCACCATTTCTCCTTCATCCTCAGCCTGGTACCATGTGTGACAACAAAACAAGGAAAAGGGTGGAGGAAGAAGGAAATGCTTGTTAAATAAAATCTAAATGATGGCTTCAGATAGATGTTTTCCATTGTTAAAAGGAACCGAAGTGTTCCAAACTACAAGAGTACAATACTGATTTAAATAAACACAAACCAAATGCAAACCAGAAAGACAGTCCTGCTTCTTTTATTCAGCAACTAAGAACTACACTGAGGGTGCCCATGTTTTGCCCTGTAGCAGAGACTGACATGATGACATCTCCACTAAGGCATGGAATTGCCATTTCAGGCCACTACACTACATCATGCCCCTGAGAGCTGGGCCACTGACTTCACAGGTCTAAGGATCAAGCCTCTAGGTCTCAGTACAGTTGCCACACACCACAGAAGAAATACCAGCTGAAGGATTCTGGCAGCAAGGGACACAAAAGTTCATGGTTCAAAGCTGTTCACCTGGTTTTCTAAAGCGTTCACTTTTGATACCACCTCTCGAAAGCTGTATCATGTTAATGCTTGCAAATAAATTTGTAATCAATAAGGTGTCCACTGTCCCCTCAAACATAAATCAAAATTTTAGAACCAAACCAAAGATCTTTGAATGAAGTCTCAAAAGAGACAGGACTTAATGGTAAATTGCATATAAATAAAAATGTCACCTCTAGGACTCTGAAGCTGCACTCCAAGTGACAGGTGATTCCTTTTGACTCATCATCTCCACTCCTTAGCTCACCAAACACCTTTTTAATCTGATGCTTTCAGCTTCAACAGCTGTTTCTTGCTAAACCCACTTTAGTTACCCCCTCTAAAATTATGTACTTGTGTCAGCATTGCTTTAGAGCTTTGTTTTTAAAAACTCCTTCTAGACCACTGTGCTTGCAGGACTAAAGGCACCTATTCCTTTTTTACAGCACCTACATCAATGGCCAAAACCCACAGACAAAAGCTCCACTAGACTCTGCAGTGCCAAGAAATATTTGTACTATTCAGTTTCATCAGATATGTACAGCTGCATAAAATGAAAAGTAGAATGCACTCCAGCCAAGCCTTTGGACTGCAGATTTGGGATGTAACAACATACTGAACTAGGCAGCAAAGCATCAACCATGTCCTTAAACACATCTTCCACTCCTAATGATTACCAAGGCCCCAAACCCTCTGCATCTTTAATGCAGGGATCTTTACCTCTGCATATGCAGGTCATGTAAACACAGGGAAGGGGCCCTAAGCGCCTCTTCAAGCTTTTGGATTGCATGCTGCATTGTTAATCAGCAGCAGGAGCATGAGTACCCTGGATATACAGCATCTGTTTGTATTTCAGCAGGCAGAAGATGGCTGGCTAGGCTACAGAATAAGCAGCAGGAATCACTGCTTTGCCAGTCCAGTCTTACCTGACAGAAAAAGAGATGAGGAACTCTCTTCATTCCCTGTGCTCTTCAGGTTACTGCAACTAAAGATTGCACTCAGCACTTCACAGCCTGAGTGATTCTACTTCGGAGGGCAGCTGGACAAATGATAGTCCAGAAAGATAAAGAAATGTTCAGGGAAATCATCACAGAATGAAATCCTGTTTCTAATAAATAAATAAATGGTAGATTAAACAACTGTTAAGTCACACTAACAGCCTCACTGCTGTGATTCTCTGCATTTGTATTTCCCCTGGATTGTAAGAACTGGTGTAATTCTTTGGTGTGAAACCAGCAATTGTACATCCCAGAGGACATGGCAAAGCACCATCATAAACACAACAAATATCTTTGATCACACAAGTTTTAGCTACAGCATAATCTCTCATGCATTCTAGTTTATAAGTCTTGATATCCAGTCCCACAGGCTCTTCCTCAAAAACTGTTATGTTACAGCATCAGGAAAAAAATAGGAGTGAGGGGAGGGAAGACAACAGAAAAATTCCCATTAAAAATATACTCTGGAAGGCTATTTCAGTATCTATCAAACAGCAGAAAATTAATAGTGTTGATGTAGGGAAGATATTTCCAAAGCATTAGAGTCAAAATTTCCAGCTTCTCCAGAAACTGTTTCGTAATTTGAAAGCTAAAGGTGCTGCATTTGCAACCCAAACCAGCAATGATGATACCACACTTCAGCTTCTACATTTCCTTCACAGCAGTCTTCTGGTTAGGGCTCTAGAATGCAATAGAAAGGCCACACCAGTCACTGAAAAAAGCTGAACCTATTCATACAAGGTGCTGGAAATTAAATGATTTATCAGCCATCGAGCAGAATGCTTCATAGGGGTTTGTACCAGTAAACCTGAATACTGATGCTGTCAAACTGTACATATTCTGTTCTGTTACATCTGTATACAGTTCTCAATCTGTAAGAAGAGTGGATAATCTATCATATCAGATATATTTCTGATGAAACATTTAAAAAAACCCAACAATTGTACACCACTGGAGTCACCAGAAAAGGAAAACAGAATAGCTCTGTGTTCCATTTGCTTCTTTCCTTGTAGTAATTTTTAAAATTAAAGTGGTATTTCTCCCCACAGGCCAAGCACTTTCATCTCATGTTCCACAAATCTCTACTTGTGTGCTGATTAGGCTGCTCAGATTCACTCTGTTTGCTCTGGCAAAACTCACATTGGCACAACCCTAAGTTAAACTCATATAGTGACTAAAAGTTTAAGTTCAAGAACAGCAAGATCATTTCACTGGCACAACTGAAAAATGAAGGACCTAAGTGAGTCTGCAAATTCTCTCATTTCGATGGAGTTATGTCAACAGAGAACATTTTAGTATTATTCTCAAAACAAAAGAGAAAGGACACAGACCCACTAAGAGGCAGGGAGTGGATATAGTAAGGAACTGGCAAATCCACTCAATCAAAAAAATAAAAAAAAATTCCATCCCTCATTTATCTCATTTTGCCTACAAGCCTCATCCCAATTCTGAGCGTTTGCTTGCACTTCAATATCTCGATTAATTAACGAGTGTCTCAGGAAGCTGGGACATAACATGAAGACAGGGTATTGCACGTTCTTCCATGCTAAAACATCTAACACTCTTAGATGTCATTAGAAACCTAACAGCATCTGAATTTGGAACATTCTACATTCATGCAGCAGTTCTGGAAAGGCATTGAAAGCAAAATGTCCTTTTCACACCTTTTTTTAGAAAGACCTACAGTTGACCAAAATCCCTCTGGGCTAATACAAGCAATAGGACAGGAGGAAATGGCCTCAAGTTGTGCTGGGGAGGTCTAGCTTTGACAGGAAAAATTTCTTCGCTGAAAGGGTTATCAACCCCTGGAGCAGGATGACCAGGGGACTGGTTGAGTCACCATCCCTGGAGACATTCGAAAGACGTCTAGATGTATCACTCAGGGACATGGTTTAGTGGTGGACTTGACAGTGCTGGGCTAACACTTGAACTCAATGATCTTAGAGGTCTTTTCCAACCTAAATGACTCTATGATTCTATATATCATAAGTATGGGTTATAACAGATGTATACTTGCATAATATATACGAAATATATATATCCATTAACTTACCTATAATTACATGAGCTCCCTAAGATTACACCGCAGGTGCAGAAGGAATTACTATGCACACAGCACCAAAGACTTAACAGAAATACAATAATTACAAATGAGAATAAGAATATCACTTTTTAATCTTTTCTTCTGATCCAAAATAAAAGGAACGAAACTCTATCCGTCCACATCCTTGTGTGTAGGCACATGGAGACACTTTTCCCTGCCTGTCGATAATAGAAAGATATGTCTCAAGAAGGGCCCTTCAGTACCCTGACAGCTTTGACAGCCACTGTCATTACAGCCTATCAAAAAGAGGACAAAGCATGATACCACTATATTAAAATTGCTTCCCCACTTCTGCCCTTTCCTTGACATTTCTTATCATTTGCTGCCAACACTCCTTTACATTGTAGGATTATCACTGACAGCCATCATTTCAGAGTAAAATTTATAACAAATTAAAGACCTTGCTTTCTTCTGTCATCTATTAATTCAGAGAACCATGAGTTCCATGAATGCAAAAAAGTCACTAAAGCTCATATCCACTGTGCAAAGAAGTCAAAATTGTATTTCCAATGAATTAAAATCTGATGAGTATAGATGAAACCATAAGATTATAATAGGAAACATATTTCATTAAGAGATCACTTAAGAAGATCATAACCCGCTTCAAAGACTAATTTGAAAGGTCTTTATTTTAAAAGAAACTTTATGGTATGACCAGTTTTATTAGTAAGTTGGATGGTCACTTTGAGAGATTTTGCCCTGCATCTTACCTGAGGGTAATGACAGAAGCTACAAAGAAATCACAAGCTGGGTAGATTTATGTTTAGAGAAACTAGAAAAGTGCTAACAACAGAAACAGTACTTTTCACAGCTTCAAAGCAGAGCTTTTCTGGTTTTGGTTTTAAGACTGATTTGATCAGAATTCCCCTTAATTCCACCCCCAGCCCTGCCTTTTCTTGTCTGAGTGTAAATGAAGCCCATGCTCACCTTTTGTGAAAACGAATAAACAAGTATTAACAAACCACAAAATCTGCTTAATTTTGGGCCAATTACTTTATTGCACCAGCAAATCCAACTATTTGGGAGTTGGAACAAGAACCGCTGTCTGCATCATCCCACTGTTTTGATGACGTCATTCTACCTCATCTCCAGCAAGGTTAGCTACTAAGTTTTTAGTCCAAGTCTGAAAATAAAAAACTTGTGCTAGACTGGGAGGGAGTGCCCTTTTAGCACCATGAATAAAGTCTTTGAAAGGATCAGCATAAAAGCTGAGACTAGGATCTTGATTCTTTCTTTATAATTATATACAGAGTTAAATTTATGTTGATAGACTCTCCATGGCACAGAAAGACATGTCAAAACTAACATGAACTTTCATGTTTACATATACACAGCATTCAGTGGGGTCACTGGGTCAGGATTCCCAAGACTCAACATCCTGCCATCTCTAGAACTCCTTTTCTGCATCATAACACATCTGAACAGGGGTTCAGAGCAATGAATGCATCCAGATCAGGGAAGTGCACTTCCACTGAATACTGGAGGGGAAAAAAAAAGCTTTGGAGATTTCTAGGTTCTAAAATACTTCAGTGTATATTAAACAGGTTCAGTAAAACACAAAACATCCTGGATACAATGTTATTTCAGGTCTGACAACATAGTCTCCTCGCTATACATACTTTGTAAGTTACAGTGATAGCCTCATGATAGGAAGAAGCCCCTATCTCTTGCCAGGAAGGTGTCCAAAATCTGCAAGATTGGATGCCATCTTCTTCAGCAAAGGCTTCTTTTAAACTATTTTTTGTGATTAAAAATTCTAATTGGGTTCAATGACAAAACTTAAAAGCAAAATTTTAAAACATTTTTATCTGAGGCTTCTAATTTACAATGCCAAAAAAAAGCTTGACAGTTATTTCAAAGTTTTATTAGTATGCACATTAAATGAAATACGCTCTCTTAAAATGCCCCTAGGGGTCTTTGCACACCTCATATGAAATTCTCTCAGACAGGTAGAACAGCTTTCAACACTGACATGAGACCCATCTGCTCCAGCAATGAACAAACCAAGATGCATTGGCAGCCTAAAGTAGGAGAAACTCATACGGAGTTCATTATTTGCAGTAAATCTCAAAAATACTTCTGGGCATTAAATTCCACCAAAATTTTATTTGATAAAGAGGATTTAGTAAAAAAAAAAAAAAAAATCTACTTTCTAGTCCATGTATGATACTAAAGCCAGCCTGGAATACAGATTTACACCTTTAGCTTGGTTCCAATGACAAGAGTTGTATTAATGAAACGTCTTTGATATTTACATAGACACCACACTAATTTCCACAGGGACACCTCTTTTCCAGGAATGTTAAGCAAGAGGCTGATCGCAAAACAGCAGGGTCATAAGAAAAGGAAATTATGAAGTTAGTTTTTATGTGGGTTTGTGTGACAGCTGGTTCCAGCGAGGTGCAAACTTGAACTTAGAATTTTCATTAGGTTACGATTTTCACAACTGAGCTTTTTCACTTGTAGCTCTAGTGAATAATAAAGGTTATACCTGTAATGCTCTTTTCTCAGCAGAGCATTTAGGACACCCTCTCTCCTGCACTGTGGAGGCTGTTACCTTTCTTGTCAAATTTGGATTAAACTGGCCAACAAATCCATAGCTGGAATGGGAACACGATGAATGACAAACAAGGATAGTATAATTGTTCATGATCACATAGGCCTTGATCCCTCATTAATCTAGTAAGATGCCATAAAGTAGCACTTTAGGTTTAGTAATCTTAACCCTTCTCACAAAGCCTCCAAAGTTTGCAAATCTGGTTCAATAAATAGCGATATTCAAAGTACAAGTGGAAAATGAACAGCAGTGAGAGGTGATGAGAGAAACTTCTACATAAGCATAGAATTAGTGCATTGCACTATTTCTGCCTCAGCTCGTTAACCTTTCTCTCTCTGCCCTCCACTTCCCTTTAGTTACTCACCATGAAATAAGTCTTTTAATTGCTATGTAACTAAAGCCCTCTTTCTGGCAGATTGACTGAGAAGGCCAAGCTGGTATTTGGGGACTACAGGCCCTTTGGTGACAGTTTTAATTCTGGTCAGAGCAGAAAAGTCAATAAACCATTCTCGCAGAAGTTGTTACTGACCCTGAGCAAGCCCTGGGAGGAGAGATGCAATCTCTATTCACTAGGAAATAAAGTCTTGGGTTTTTTTGGGTTTTTGTTTGTTTTTTTTTTAACTTCCAGATATAAAATAAAGAAGTAAAAGAGAAAAGAAAAAAAAGAGAAAAAAGAAATAGGTTCAAGAAAGGCAGGAAATGCAAAGCTCAGCTTTGACCAAGTGGAGGAGAATGTTCTATAAAGTTCTGTTGCTTGACAGAACTAGTTCTGACTCACCTGGAGCAGAGATGCATTGCCAGTATTTCAGGATACTGACCCAAACCCCAAGAAGGGAATAACATACAACCGTTCTTCTTGCATTGTCCTCATGTGTTTTGTTTTTTCTTGACAATATATGAGCTTCCATTGGTCAAATTAAATTTTTCTGCTTCAAGATTTAGACAATTTCTTTTTTGATGGACTGAAAATATTTTTAGGTAATCAGCTACGTAATTATTATTATTTAATGGAAATGTTCTAATTAATACCATGTAAAACATCCTCTCAGAGAGTGCAAATAAATACTAATCAATCACATGATTCTCTTTCTCTCCCCAATTCTCTTTGTGGTCTTTGGTGACAGTGGCTGTTACACCTCCAGCTTGTTTATATCCACATTCATATTGTGAAACTTCACCAACCTCCAGGAGATTCAACTGATGGAACATGTAAATTTCCAGCTTTTTTTTCTATTTTTAATAATGTTTTAAAGTGATATACTCAGGAAAACAGGGAACTTATATGAAATCCCCCAGACATCAGAAGAGCCAAAAATGAAGGATTAATGATCACACAGTTTTAAGCAAACACTGAAGGGAATTTAATCCAGTCCTTTAAACACAACAAGGTAACAATTCCTCTTTTTTGAGTTCAGGAAGTTGAAAATATGCACAGCAATGTGAGCATTGTTTAATATACACAAATCTGAAATTAGTGGTCTTCAGGTGAAAATGAGTAATGACTAGACTGAAAATTCTGAGCATCTTTCAAGACAGCATTATTTGACAAGCAGCAGCTGGCAACTGCCTTCTACAGGCAATTCTGCCTTACTGGGCATATGCAGGTATTCTAGTTTCTACAGCACGGATAAAACACATTTTTAATCAACAGGTTTGGTATACAAGTTTCCAGTGTCAAGCAAATTATTTTCAAGATGTGAGCATCTTAATACTATAATGACAAGACTCCTTCAGAAGCATCTGTAAGTAGGTAAACATTTTGTCACATGTGTAAAAACTAATGTGTTCTGATGTTATTTTACACTCACACAGCATTTATTTTAGACGGTTGTGTCTGACCTTCCCTTTGACCAATATAAATTTTAACACTGGCTTTGCTGGAAATAGGAATAAATCCCTTATGAACAAAGATCCAAAACAAGCTTTGTATGATGTAAAAGAAAAAACTAAGTGAGGAGGATTCTCAGCAAAAAAAGAGCTAGCTACAAAGGACAGCAGCTGTCAGCAGTTACTGCTGTAATCCTACATTGCTTTACTTCAAAAAAAGATTAATTCTCTGCTGCACTTGGTGTATCTAAAAAAATTACAATGGCCTGTCCAAGTCACAGCAGAGGTAAAGAAAACAAACCCTGCACCTACATGCTTTATTATCGCTTCACTTCATCATTGACTAGAACACAAGAAAATCAATAAGAATCCTATAAGAACACATCCACCATAATAAAATATGTGGCTTACATATATCAAATCCTAACAAGTGTGCTTGCATGCTCAGTGGAGAAAATCACTTCATAAAACAATCCCAGGAGAGAACTAAAAAACTAAAAAGGTGTCTAAGGAGGAGGCAAAACAGAATGATGTATCCAGAAGATAAGGAGATAACTATAGGAACTCACCATCAATATACTGGACTTGACAGGCCAATGTTTCTATCCATTATTTTAAGTCCTAGATAACTCCATACCTCCGAAGAGCTCCAAAGAGTGTTTTGGTTATGCTGGAATCAGTGGACAGAAGTGACCAGTATCCATTTATGTCCCTCTAATCCACTTGATTCCCAACATAAACAATCCATGTTAAGCAGAAATTACTACCTGTTTGGGTCTTGACTGCCTCCTCTGTAAGGAGACAGAGCACAGTGCATCACAGTTCCTGCCTCAAGAATTGCCTTGGGAAATGCAGCTCCCTGAAGCTGAAAATTTTTCATAAAACCTCCATCTAGTTTTAAAGTCATATTAGTCTCCAATCATTAACACAGGATATGCAAATAATTTGGGTTCTATTACACAATTCAAGTACATGGGATAAAACCTAGAGTTTGACACGATGGTGTTCAGTTATTCTGATGTGCCACACTACCAATAGTTTGCTCATTACCCTGTACAACAGGAATTTCAATTTACCAAAATTACCAATCTTTTTAATCAAAAGGATTTCTCTGTTATTTGAAGGTAAATTTTTTACACTACTTTTCCATGTTAAAGTCTAGTATTCTAGCCCAGGATCTGTCTCAACTGGTTATCTAAAATCTCCTTCAGATTTAGCTTCTACTGACCTGCAGTATGCAAGGTAAGATATTAAAAAAAACCAAACAACTGCATCAGTTTGAAAGTAATATGACCTCAGGAAAGTGAAAAACCTATTCCTGTAAATTCTAGAATTATCGACTAGGAGAAAGTAGACAAGATATATCTTGTTTGTGAATTTAAAATTTGTTTTTCTGTCCTCTCTTCCATTCTTCAGTTCATTTGTTTGGTACATTTAGCAACTTTTTTATGTGTAGCCAACTACGCCATTTTCTTTGGCAGTGTGTATTCTTTCCTAGACATCAGAAAATCATTTAGTAAAAAATAGTACCAGTATAACTGAGACAGAAGATTTTTCAGCAGGAAAGGCATAATGAAGAAAAACAAAGAACAAATAGCAGGCCTGAGAATTGCCTTGGTATTATGGCTTATGTACCTTTCTAAAAGACCTAGCTTGAAAGAGAAAAAAATTCTAAGAGTAAAAAAAAATAAATAAGTTCTACCACTAAACTGCCCTTTACTATCACATTGTTTTCCTAATCAGTTAAAACGCAAATTCAAAGTGAGAGTGCCCTTTGAATGTTCACCTATTCCAATTTCCTTGATCTTGGATACTGCCTATTACTCCAGATTGCTTTTACAACATCCTTTTATTGAGCTTTCTTTACACTGCTGTCCCATAAGGCCAGAGAGACTTCTCAAATCAATTCTCAGTGCACCTGAATCAATTTCGAAGCTCACCATGTCAAGGGAGCAACCTTTTTTGAGACTAGAGCCAGTCATATGAGTTTCTAATACATTGCATTAAATTTCTTCTGTAATTCAGTGTCAGGCTTTAAACCTAGCACAGACAGTAGATATAACATATACCTGTAAAAACAGAGAGTAGAGTATAGACTTGTATTATAGGTATTATAGCACACATTTGACACAATAGTTTCCTTCTACTGTGAAAACAACAATGAAATAGTTCCAATTTCTCAGCAAGATCCTGACATTTGGGCATAAATCCTTATAATGCACGAGCTTATGAAATAGTTCTACATCACAGAAACAGGACTTGAACCTTCGATAATGATATTTAACAATAAAGAACAAAACCCACTGCTGTCCTGGATTCAGGGCAAGATTCCAAAGGATTCACTAGTGCACCCAGGAAGAGACTTTGTTTCTGTCACTTAAAGAGGGGCAATGACATATAATGCATTAACAAAAGAAGTCTAGAGAAACTCACAAAGCGTGGCATCTCTGTGAACACCTCCTAGGATCTGTACTGGGCATATTCACAAATCATTCAGGAACTCTGTTCTCCAAGGAACAACCCAGCAGTTGCTATTAGTCCCACTCTCACAGTTCTCATCTCCCCAATAAGAAGTGCAAATTATGATGATTTAGTTTGCTCTCAAAACACACTCCTTCCTGAGGGTCTATTCTGCGGACGCTTGCTCCTGAATATGCTATTATTCATTCTCTACTTTTCTCAACAGAAGCCATATTTATGCCATATTTACTATAATACTCTCAAAGGATGAGAAAATATTCACTTCTTTCCTACAGCACCTAATTGTAAGAGCCAGTAGTACTTTCCTGCTTATTAACAACACAAAAGTGTCGTTCCTATATCCAATTAAGAAAGAAGGTACTCCAAAATCATGAAGAGGAACTTTAATTACACAGCAGATTTGAAAGATCTCTCTATACAGATTTAATATTCTTAAATGTGCTGCTCATTAATAATTTAATGTGGACAAAACAGCACATTTTTATTACTTTCGTGTTATTTACAAAATAAATTGAAGGTCCGTAAAATGACTCATGGTTTTTGCTCAAATTTTGAATACTGTTTGTAAGTCACATGCCTCAAAACAGTATTTAATTAAAAAACCTTAGGAACAGAAGAGGACTTTAGAAAAGAAGAAAAAACAAGGTGTTGCATTTGTCTATTCCTATTTTTCACAGCTCAGTTAACTTCGAGTAGTTCTACCAGTTCAAGAGCTCCAAATTATTTCCCCACTAATAAATAAACAAGTAGTTCTCAAATCTTTCAGTTTTTTTTGTTAGATGAATGTGTTTAGTTACATTTCTGGATTTTGTGTGTGCGCGCATCTAAATATATAAATATGTACACATATACTTATGCTCTTATCTACACAAGAGACAAAAATAGGGAAAGAGGTATGTGGGTAACGACCTTATTTCCTTCTTACACATTTCCAGCACTAGGGTCGAATGCAATGAAAACTGATCTTCTAAAATATGCCTAGGATGAATATCAGTGTAAAGTTGATGTCTGCACAACAGAGCAGATGTAGAAAAGAACTGTGACCAGAAAGGAGCCATGTTCTCCCCAGTTCCCAACCCCAAAAAAATATTTTGCCTTTTGACACCAAAATCCCCAGTAACCTCTGGGGGACTCCTACCCTTCACTGTTTTCAAAGGTGCTGTATATGGCAGGTCCGTCTGACCAAAGGATTCTCCTCTGGAACAAAAGCAAGAGGAGACCTTCCTGGTTCTTCTCATTCAAGAGTTCAGCTGGAGTCATATTACGGTGGTTTTTAATCCCATTACAGCACAATACCAAAACAGTGAGGGAGAACCCAGATACTTGGATGAGCTTTGCAGGCAAAAATCTGGAGTTGTATGAAATGCATCTTAAAACACATCTTTGAATCCATTTTCAACTAATGCCCCATTTTAAAGGTAACAGAGACTATTGCTCTACTTCAAACAGAGCAAAGCATAAAAACTCAGTTCTAGTCAAATATAAGGATACATTATTCCACCTTCACCAATTACTGCTTCCTAACCTTCATATTTCCAAGAAGAGATGTATCACTAACAGTCTCTGCTTCCCGCTTCAAAAATTTCTCAGTCTGTAAGCAGCCAGAGAGGTTACATTTTATAATTTATCTGCCCTGAGTTTTTGTAATGATGTTTATTTTCCTGCATTGTTTTACACAAAAGTAATTATTACCTTCTGGAAAGCTTCACACTTCACTTGGCTCTCAGTATCTTAAGTCCCTTGAAGTAGGTTTATACGCACAGGAAAACTCGTGATTGTCTCCACAGAGGAGAGCAGTTACATTGGTTTGTCAAGTGCCTCCCTAACAGCCTAAGGTTGTTTTCTAAGTTCAAGTGGGGAGGCAATCAATTACTGCAGAGTAAAAGGATATCTTCTTCCTCTTAAGGCAGCTTATACTGACACCAGTCACTGGCTATGGCTTTCTTCTTTCTCTGTGTTAGTGAAGTCCAAACTGAAATAGGCTAACTGCAATGGAAGTGCAGATAATAGAGGATAATATACTGGAGCTGAGAGAGTTTGACAGCCCATGCAGACAGGGGGAAAAAATGAAGAGGACATTCCTGGCCAGAAGTGACACAGATACAGTGAAGAACAAGAACATCCAATTCTTCCACCTTTCTCTTAACCAAGCAACTGTTCGGCAAAAGAGGCAGTCACATCACAATCTTTTTATTAATGAACAAATCTAAAGACAAATTCTAGTTAACATGAAGGATTTTGATACCAAAAACAGTTTTAGCTTCCCCTTCTCCATCCTGCTCCTTCTATTTTTGAACCAAAAAAAGAAGGGGTGATGCATAAAGGAGTATGTCCAGAAAAGTACATGGAGTGTTGTTGGCTTGTCTTTCTAGTGGTCTGTGCCATGATACCACAAATGCAAGGAGACACAAACAGCAACAAAAACAGTGGCTAAGAAGGTGAATTGAGGAAGGAGAATCATATTTCTCACTCCAAGCATGCAGCACTAATTCCATTTCATAGATGCTGGCTGGCTTAACCTCAAAACTACTAACCTCCTTCCAAACTATGCCACATCCACTTCCCTGAATCTCTCTGTTTCAATACTTACAAATACACTCATTTTAACTCATGAAGTCACTCAAACATTTCTGCAGGCACTAAAATGTCAAGCAGTGTCAACGTACACAGTATTGCAGTTATATTGATTCAGAAAAACAGGAGAGTCACCGATGCAGAACATTATAGGACCCTCTAATTTTTATATTCTATTTTAGAGTTCCCAGAACATCTCCTAGAATGAAGTCCTACAAATTTTATCCCTGTTCAGTATTCATTACACATGAAATCCCGAAGAACTCATGCCTAAGAACCCACTCACTAACACTCATGACTAAGAACACGCTAAGGATCCCAGAATCAGGCATAGGTAGATACACAAAGATAGCAACTTCCTTTTTTCACACCCAATTACAGTCTCAGATGTTTCAAAAGAAGCAACCACAGCATGGAAAGAGCTGTGGTTGCTTTTTGCATGCAAAGAAAGTATACAGAAAGATGAAAATATGCAATCCCAATCAACCGTTACTGCAGATCTCCAGAATTATTTCTGAACATTTTAGCCAGCAAACATATCATTCAAAGCAACACAGGCATAACAATTTCGCTGAAGGCAAGCCCTGCAGTGCACTTCCTGCTGTGGTCTTATAAGAACACAGAAATCCAGTAACCTGAATGGGGTTCTGGACATAACAGGGTCCTCCCACAACCAAATGGGACCACATAATTCAGGACTAATTTTAGGAGAAGTTCCATACACCAAAGTAGGGAGTGTAGAGGAGATGACTAAAAATACACACCATAAAACTTGACTTTCCTTTATACAAGGGCATTTTACCTACAGTGCCATTAGTGATTTACAAAAAGATTTTATAATTCCCATGTCTCTAGAAGCTTATGTTCCAAGTTCAATAAGGTAATCATACTTCTCGGGAACATTAAACTTACTATAGCTATTTTAAGAAGTAAAGAAACCCTAGAAAGAAAGACTATAGAACAGAACCTTGCAATGATTCAAAATATAATACCCCTTCAATGCTACTTGGCACAGCTGAAGACAGTTATATTCCAGTAGAAATAAAAAAGTTAGCACTTCACCGAGTGTCTAAAATCTCTTTAAAAATTCACTCCTGCATATGCAATAAGCATTTCGATTGTCACCCATGACAGAAATGTTGTTGCATATGAAGCAGAAACTGACAGCTATTTAATAACATTTGACATTATACAACAATGTGTTTTGGTTTGTTTGTTTATGGACAGATTTGACAGAAATTTGGTCACAACTACAAAACCAAAACTACGGGGTTTGAGCAAAAAAATCCACTGAAGGGTTTTGTCCATTGACACCCATAAACAGTGGGTTTTCAAGGTGAAACAATACATCAAAAACTGGCAAATAAGAAATAATTTAGAAGAAGGAATGAAGGAAGGAAAAGCAGATAGGCATTGAGGAGATAATCTGAAACCCAGATACTCACCTAGGGGAGACATTTATGTGCCACATTGCTAAATCTATGGGAGACAGCCAAACACAAGTCAGACACAGGACACCAGTGTTACTAACAGCAGTAGTAACAACTGTATTTATTCTTGGAGTTCCCAAAGGCTAACTAAAAAATGGTTACTAGGTGCTTATAGTGCTAGGCACTCTGCAAGTACAGAAACGTAGTTGGGATCACTCCAAAGTCTAACAGAAGACAAGTAAGCACGACAGAGGAAAGGCTGAAGATCCGTACAATGAGCACAGCAAGGGATTGTAATCATCTGGGCAGTTTGAGGAATACGTGGTGGGGCTGTGTGTGGTGTGTTTACTTCGAAGAGGACAGCTAATCACAAAGCTAAGGGAAGGGAGGAGCCTGCAATAAGGTGATGCAACGTGAGGAGGGTGAAAATGCACAAAACTGAAGAAGAGAAACTGAGACAAGGTTTGAGCACATCACCAGTGAGAACATGTTAGAAATGCCCAGGCCAGCAGCACAGGCTGCTCTACGAGGCCCCCAGCACTTGCTGTGCTGCCTCTGCAGCTGCTGGTACCAGCTGGTGTCTCTGCCTGGTTGCTCCCTGAAGTTGTTTCCTCAGACGCCAGAGCCAGGTTGTGAGGGGAGGAAGCACAACCTGGTCCTAGTGCTTCCCACATAGCCATGTCCTGGGGCTGCAATTCTCACAAAGAGACTGACAAACACAGTCCAGTTGAGCTGTTTTGACTCTGCCTTGAATCTCTCACCTGATTCCAGTCACTCCATTCCCAAAAGTTGGTACAACTTGAAGGCTATCAATTATGGAAAATATTATCTGCTTGGAAGGACTATTCTGCGGATATTTAAAATTTAACAGGAAAAAAACAAATCTGGACATTCAGAGCTTGCCTAATAGTGAATAAAGAAAGAAATTATATAAATAAATTAGAAATATAAGAAAATATATGCACTAATGATGCAGAGGAATTATTAACTGTGTGATAAATTCAAGTATGAATGACAGTTACAGGAGAAAAAAATGAAGACTGTGGCAATGTAGACAACTGTAACATCTAGAAAAGAAACAGAAACTGCAGAACAGTCTCCAGAGGAAAAGAACAATGTTCCAATATTCAAAATTCTTAAAAGCAAGTGTAGGTCAATAAAATGTTTAAATAATGAAATGTCTCAAATTCTGTACAAAACCTAACAATCCTCCAATGACAGTGTTGTCTGGATATCCTTAAGGTAGCTTCTTTAACAGCTTTTTGCTGATTACAATTTGACTGAAAATAAGCACATTGCAGACTAAACAAATGCAACTGAACACCAGTATTTACTAAGACCTTAGTTTAATCCCTCTTAAAATAATGCTGTTGAATAATCTCAGAACTTAAAATATCTACATACAGTAAACTAGAGCACTCAGAAATGCAAATACACTTACAGTGCATATTTCAATGTTTAGAACACAACTTTTGAGGAGGAAAAATGTACTATTACTACTGTTATATTATTTCAAAGTTGATGCTTCCCACATCAGAAACACACTGGAAGTTTACATTGTTCCTTTAAATGAGTAGATTCACAAAAAGAATTCATGGTATATACCCTAGTTCAACATCATTATTTCTTTTATAGTGTAGTTCAATTAAATATGTGGAAGATTGAAAAAAGAAAGAAAAATAAATCAAGCTCTGTAGTACAAAGGGTGTTATTAGGGAATTTTTTTCCTAACATAATGAGATCATACCATTAAGGCTTCACTGCTTGTAACTTACAAGTAATTTTCTTGCTTTATGGGATATTGTCCTTCATTCAAACACATACTCCATTATGCATTATAGATAACGTATATAGGGGACTAAATGGAAGAAATTGCAATAAGCATTTCACACAAGATAATGATAGGGATATATGATATAAGGGAGACTCAGCATGGATGAAGAAATCCGCTTATCAGGCCCTGCACAGTATTCCAGCTATTTATGTAAAGTTTAAGCATTGTTATCTCGGGAAAGGGGGGGAAAAGGGGGATTCACAGAGGAACAAGGTTATTCATTTTCTTTAGTAAGCCTGTGTGATAACCCTTACTCACGCTTCCCCACACCCCTAACTTTCAAAGACTTGCCTTCACTGAGACTCTGGGCTCTCTTTTGAAGTTTTACTAACAGTAAGAATGATGTGGTTGATGCCATTACTACATAATATGGTAAAGGTGCAGGACAGAACTCGGAACAGCAGTGTGTAATTTTTAAAGGATACATTTACATACAGGCAAAAATATTTTACCCCTATAAAATCTACAATCCTATTAAGAGTTCTCTTTATTGTCAGCTGTCCACAAGTCCAAACCAAAGTTCTCCTGCTAAGGAATAAATAAAGAAACCTCCTCTCTGGAACAATACATACTATTCAGCTTTACTCATCATGAGAGACATTTAATCCAAACCATTTTGGATCTCCATTCCCTCCACTGAATTTAATAATATCTGGATCAGGCTTCTGGAATTTAACCTAATCTCACAGGTTCAGCTAAGACAAGAATCACTAAAATTTAAAGATTTAACCTGCCTTTGTGCATTAGCTATTACTCAAGGGATGTTTTCCTGGCAAATTAGGATTCTGGACTGGGTCTCTCTTCCATTAAATAGTCATTTCCACTGTGACTCCCAGTTCTTCAGCCTGTAAATTTCAAAGAGGTCTTGAGTTCTGAAACGATTTATGGGGATGAAGGGAATCTACAAGTGAAGAACTGAAGCCTAAAGGTCTTACCTGTTTCACTTAACCAGAACAACTCCACCTGTACAGCAGGCAGTACAACACACGGACGTTCCCACTTTTCACTACACTTTTCTCAGTAACATCCTGGTCACAAAACTCCATAAGAAAATTTCAAAACAATGGCAAAATGTGGCAGATTGCTTGGTAACTAAATTTAGCATATTGCTCTCAAAAGGGCTTCACAGCTTACAGAAAAGAGAGTTTCTTAAACAGTGACTGCCAGCAGCTCAACTTTTACTACCTACTTTCTGACCTTCACATGCCAAACAGCATGTGACCTTATTTTGTTATCAAGCATCCAAAACACGGGCGTATCTTCTACTTAGAACTTGTGTTCACTGAGGAGTTTTGCCACTGTTTACAGCCCTAGTTTACAAGCCTCTTGAATCAGCAGTTGCTCTCCACGGTTCTTTTTATAAATGTTGCCAAGTACAGACACATTTTAGAAAATTACCTATGTCAACAGTGCCTCCCCTCTTCTCCATGCTTGGGTTTCCAATTGAAATGAATTAACAAAGTACATCCCAACAATAAAGAGAAATTAATTAAAAATATAGACATTGTCAACAACAGACACACATCTATCACTAACCACTGAACCCTCCAAACCCCTTGCCACTTTAAAATCTTCTGTTAAGTGAAGAACTGGAAAGGACAACAAAGGTTATAGCATATGATGGAGCAAATGATGCAGAACAAATAGTTCCTTTATTAAAAAAAAAAAAAAAAAAAAAACCAACAACAAAAAAAACACCAACACAAAAAGAAACAAACAAATCAATCCTTCTATTGCTTTCTTGATTGCTGGTGTGAGGTGCAGTAGCATTGAGGACCCTCAGGTAGCTAGACTGAATTCATATACATTGTCACAACCATGAGTAATACTCAGAAACAGAAGAAACTCTCGAAAGATGATTCCAGTTTTAAATTACATATATCCCCATTTACAAACGTTGACACAAGCACAGGGAAAGAAGGAAGCTTAGATGCAAAAAACAGGTACCTACATAAGCCAAAGTTAAGAAGATATATATATATAGAACAAATGAAAAACCTTAAAAAATACAGTGATAATAACATACATTAGTACATAATCCTTTGGAATAAGAAGATGCTGTCTTTCATGAAAAGAAGTACTTCAAAAGTAAAGAAATTGCCTTAGAACTGCACTTTCCATGATTTTGTGTGCCCCTATACCATAGTGTCTTAGTTTCAGGGTCAGACAATCCTTAACAGAGGTAGTTAAAAAAAAAAGAGACAAACAGCAATTGATAAAGACCTTTTACATTTTCTACCATCCATGCAAGACTTCTTTACTGAAAAGCCACATCCCTACTGGTGGCAACAAACCAACAAGGGATTATTACATTTTGTCATTGCTGAAAAAAATCAATTAATTAAATCTCAAAAATAGGTGCAATTAAAATTACAAGCAGCGGTAACCAAGACTTTCAAAAGCAGGTGCAGATACCTACTTTCCTTAACTGTGATCTTTATGTGTACAATTTGGGTCCCAACTTACCTAATCACCCAAGGACAATGGGTTAGCTTACCTAATCACTCAATGACAAGCATTTCAACCTCTACATAGTGCCTCCTGTCAAAACCTTCACCTTTCAGAAGATTCTAGTTTTAAAATGGTCACCAATCTAAAAAGGTGTGAACTCCAACATTTGTGTATATTTCAAAGCAGCACTGGAGCTTTATTTTACATAGTCAGTGTACTCGGAGATAATGGCCTGTGAATATTAAGACTAGAGGAAGGTCACAGTCTTGCATATACATGCTTCATCAATTTACAAACTGAAGACAATTCTGCTTTTACCCCCCACCTCCAACACAGTACAAAGCTACTTGTATTTCCTCTCAGAGCAAGGTGATCAAAATATGGGACTGGTGGAAACAAGAATGATCAATTAGCATGACGAGACAGATGCCCTTCAGGTTTCCCTATGTGACTCTGCATTTCCGAGCTGAGAGGTAACAACATTCTGACCCACGCACCGAGCTGGAGGTGAAGCAACATTTACAACATGGAGCAGGCAATCCAACAGCAGAATCTGAAAGCCGAAATTCAACTCAGTTTGTGCCAGAAGAACAGCATAAACAGCCTTAGATCTTTCTGTTGCGTCACTAAAAAAACACTTCATAAACAAAAACATCACAAGCAAAAATATGCAGATTGGGCATCCTCCCTGCCAACACTTATTATCAAAACAACAGAAAGTATTGTTTTAATCACACTATCACTCCAACATTTTAGAAGCAAGCAGGACTCTAGAAAATAAAGAGGCTGAATTGAGTAACCCCATGGACCCATGGATCTCTTTACCTCTTATCTAAGGATAAGACATTTGGGGGCAAATTAATTGTTTGCCCTGACTTGAATGCAGTTTACTGAACAAATCTGAACAATTTGTGAGCCCTGAGAACCAATGTGAATGTCCTGTTCATATATAAACTTACAAACAGAAGGCTTCCCAAAAGAACCAAGGGGAATGCCACTTAGCTTGATGATGGTTATCACAAGCTCTTCTACTTTTTGTAATAGCTCCAGCACAAATTACCATGGTGGCCTCCTCAGAAAAAACCAGCAAATTCAACACATCATCCATAGCATTGACTGGTAGGAACAGAATGGAGATATACCCGCACACAAGACTTATCCCTATACTTCTATCCTTTCTCTCCACTACAAGGCAAAGTGAAACAACTTCATTCACAGAATTATCCTAATAGAATCTTAGAGTAGTGTATGTTGGAAGGGACCTTAAAGTTCACCTAGTTCCAAAGCCCCTGCCATGAACAGGAACACCTTCCACCTGACCAGTTGCTCAGAGCCCCATCCAGCCTGGTCTTGAAAACTGTCAGGGATGGGGCATCCATAACTTCTTTGGGGAATATGTTCCAGTGCCTCACCACCCTCACAGTTAAGAATTCCTTCCTAATATCTAATCTAAACCAACTCTCAGTTCGAAGCCATTCCCCCTCGTCCTGTCACTATATGTTCTTATAGTCTCTCTCCAATTATTACCAGTATTGATTATCAGTTGTTATTATTATTAATAATAATAGGAAAGCAAAGAGAAAAAACACCTGATCAATGGTACAGGGAAAAAAACCTATTACAAACAGACTGAGTATTTCTGGTGCTATGCCAGAACTGTCAACAAGCCAACTTTGGTCTCAACAAAAAGAAATCTTGTCCTATAGATTTGCTTCTATCAGAAAACTGCTCCCTTGTCAAATGGTCTTCATGCAGTGCTGCAGAACAGCACTACAAAGGATGATCTTATTTCTGAAGAAAGATCACTCTCATGTGACGTAGTCTCAGAGGCTACCAAGAAGAAAAAATCCAGGATCAAAATTTCTGCTTTCTCACTAGTTGGCCTCACTCATTCCAAAGTCTGTACCAACTTTTTAAGTTCCATTAGCTTTAATTTTGCTTTTTCTCAAATATTTCAAATATTTGAAATCTTTCTCTCTCAAATACAGTAAAAAGCAAACCAAAACACTATAAATCTAGCATTAATAATTTAAAATATTTTGTTAAAACACGTCTATACTTCATAAAAGAAAGTATTTACCAGACCTTTCACGGACTGAATAATGCACAGTGTTAAGCCATCTGTGAAAGGTGTGAAAATTTTAAATTGATTCACTAACATAGCAAGAAAACAAGATAACATCAGATTGCCAAGCCTGTGTGTCTTTACATATTCTGTAATTTCTTACATAAATAATTTCTTTGTTTTCCCATCACCCACCACTAGGCAATAAAATATTAGATTTGATGTATTCTTGTTCAAGGCATGTCTCCTTACTTCTTACTACCTTAGTTATTTAATAAAAAAAATTAAAATAAGAAAAACATAATGGTACTATACACAGCTGAATTAAAAATAACAGTTGTCTGTGTTACTGAGAGATGAGGTATTGGCGAGGGGAGGGGTTGAAGCACAAAACCCCTCCAACTACTCCAAGATGTTATATATAAAAACCAGGCATGCAGCAAAAAAAAACATTAGAGCAATCCCAAAAAATTGCAACAATTGCAGTACTATCCTCAGTTCAAACTATCATATCATCCCTAATTACATAATATTTACTTCCTACAGCTTCCACATAAGCCACCATCAACCCACAAATCCAATTCAAAATAATTTTCAATTGAGACTGCCATCTCACCTTTATAGCATTTCCTGAATAATTACTAGTTTGTAGTAGCTCTTATGTGTATTTATGCAGTACACATAAATCTGTAGTCCCCTTGCAAGGTTGTGCCTTTTGTCCTCTCTCCTTCTGACAGGGTTGGTATGTTCTTACTCAACTGTACTGGGTTTATGTAGTGGGGAGACTACAGTGGTGGCAATTGTGAGGAGCTGCCAAAAGTTTCCCATGTCCCACATAGCCAATGGCAGCCGGCTCCAAGATGGACCCACTGCTGGCCAAGGCTGAGCCCATCAGTGACAGTGGTCGTGCCTCTCTCATAACTGATCTAAGAACAGCAGGGAAAAAGGGTACAATGGCAACTGCAGTGAGAATATGTGAGAGCAAAAGCCCTGCAGCACCAAGGCCAGTGGAGAAGGAGTTGGGAGGAGGTACTTCAGGTACTGGAGCAGAGATTCCTCTGCAGCCCGTGGTACAGACCATGGTGAGGCAGCTGTGCCTCTGCAGCCTGTGGAGGTCCATGGCAGAGCAGAAATCCACCTGCACCCCATGGAGGACCCCAGGCTGGAGCAGGTGGGTGCCTGAAGGAGGCTGTGACCCCTGCGAAGCTGTAACTGGAGCAGGCTCGTGGCAGGACCTGTGGTACCATGGAGAAACAGGAGCCCATGCCAGAGCAGGTTTGCTGAAAGGACCTGAGTCTCCACAGGGGAGCCACACTGAAGCCATCTGTTTCTGAAGGACTGCACCCTGTGTAAAGGACACACTGGAGCAGTTCATGAAGTACTGCAGCCCGTGGGAAGGACTCATGTTGGAGAAGTTCATACAGGACTATGTGCCATGGGAGAAATCCCATGCTGGAGCACGGCATGAGTGTGAGGAGTGTTCCCACTGAGGAGGAAGGAGCAGCAGAAATAACCTGTGATGAAATGACCACAACCCTTATTCCCTGGAGAGGAAGAGGTAGAGAATTCAGAAGTTAAGTCCAGAAAGAAGGGAGGGGTGAGGAAAAGGTGTTTTTTTAAGATTTGTTTTTATTTTCCCATTACCGTACTCTGATTTGATTGAAATAAATTAAATTAATTTTCCCCAAGTAAAGTCTATTTTGCCCATCACAGTAACTGGTAAGTAATCTCTCCCTGTCCTTATCTCAACCCTTAAGTCTTTCATTATATTTTCTCTCCACTGACCAGACAAGGAAAGGAAGAGATACAGCAGCTTTGGTGGGCACCTGGCATCCAGCCAGAATCAACCTACCACCTCTGAAAATATTCAAATCTGATATGCTACCTTAACTCATTTTAGAGAAAAGCAGCACATTACAACAGCTGACCTGCTTGCCAGTGACACTGCAGTACTATTCCTTTCTTAAGGAAAAAGGCAAATAACCACACTTTAAATAAATGGATACTTCATGTATCTGTTAGGTACTAACAGATATCTAACAGACAGATTAGATAATGCATCTTTAATAGACTACAGTTATAGTGATGACATATACCACAAAGGGATAAAGAATTTTTAGGAGGATTAAAATATTCCCAAAATTACATACAGCAAGGGTTATCTGAAATAATACAGCAGATTATTCTTGCCTAAATACCATAAATACTTCCCTGCTATTTAGATAAACAGCTCTAGGGACACTTTTCAAAACAACACTTTTTAATAGCCTGTATTTGTTTTGAGTAGTCAGAATTTAAAAATAGGGATATTTTAAAGATAGTGAAATACAACTTCCGTGGTTATTCACAAGCATTGTTTCAAGACTTGCTTTCAAAGAACTCAGTATATACTGGGAATCATTTAAAAAATACTGGTAAATCTCATTTCTAGAGATCAAAATCACCATCTCTACTGCATACATTAGAGACAGTGGCTTTCCACCGTCACCTATAACTGCTGAAAGCAAGCTTTTACACCTAGGGCTGCAACTTCCAAATCCTTCTCTGCAGCAAATGGAAGGTTTTCCTCCATTTTCATTAAATAATAACAAAAAAGTCTCTATAGAAATAGAATGTCAAAATAATCCTCCTGCAATCTCCTAAACATGACAGTGCAGATTATATCACACTTCCCAACCACACCCTTCAGTTTGTTTTACTAACAAAGGTATGTTACAGACAATATCTAATTCCTGCACATTTAGTCTTGATGGCAAGGCTTGACTAAAGAAGAAGAAAAACCTGGACATAATAGCAAAACAGAGCCAAATTCTACAGAGGAGTACTTGGTCACAGAGAACTTAGCTTTATTTGTGTGAAATGCCATTACCAGAAACTCACATGAAACCAGTTGTACTGGATAAATGCATCAGTTTTCAGTTTAGTCACTGAAGTGTGTTCGACAGACAGGAATCTTTCTTAGCATATGAATAGCAGGACACAGCCAGGGCTCCAATATTCTTGTTTCACGGAAGGAATGCACACATCAGAATGGGACACGGATTCAGGCAGTGGAGGCTGTATTCCCACATCTACAGTTACTCTGTGTGATGTGGGTCAGATTAGGCTAGACTTACATTTGCAATTAGTAAATTAGTACAACAGAAATAGACCAGTGGACTGAAGTAGTTAATGTCAAGCCCCCGATGTCTGCACTATGCAGACAATTAAGACATTTTATTTCCCTGTAGTTACATCAGTGTCCAAAAAGAACTGTCACCGGTACATAAATGGTTTGCAGCTCTCTGCAGGATCAGCCACTTGTTCAGATCCTCTAAGACCCCATTAGCAGTTGCAAACTAATGTTAAGTAATATCTTTTTTATGCCTGAGTATTTTAAAATTGCTGAAGAAAAGGTGCTAATCTGTCCTGTGGTCATACGAGCATGGTTATGTTTAATATTATTCTATCTTCTAGTCATGGTTAAGTGGTAAGTAGGAACAAATGTGAATATTTGTAGTAAGATCATGACTTTTTAAACATTTACGTACGCATGTACGCATTCAGGCTATTTACATACAAGAATTACATCAAGAGGCCAGTTGGCTTCTACTTCAGAGAAAACCTTCAGTATGAAAAAGCTTTTGCATCCTGTGCATATACACAGATCAAAACAAATCACTCCCAAACGAAATCTCCATTCCAGACAAAGCTATGGTTCCAGAAGCTAATCTTATAATTGTGGGCTTTCAGCAAACTAAAGACAGTGAACATATCCACAACGCTGCTCTCGATCCTCCTGTATTTGGCTTTGTCCTGTCATGCATTATTTCAGCATCTGAACATGTTCCATCTCTTCTGCACATGCTAGCAACATAAATCTCTTGCAGACTCCAAGGATGCAATAGATGAAAGTGGCACATGCATATTTCATTACACAGGACAGAAGGTCCTGTGGTGATACTGTCAACACTATGGCGGTAGTTTTATCAAAGTAGAAAGTTTTCACAAAACTTCCTAAGAATAGTTACACTGGATTTGTATAATCTTCTCTATGAATCTATCCACAGCCATTTACCCACCTGTACACACCACATACACAGCTGAAAAATTTTCTTTAGTATTTTAGTCTGGGGTTTGGCAGCTGCAATTTGCCAGAGAATAGATACAGGCTGCTGTGTAAAACTTACCCCACAAGACAGCAACAGAGATCTGTCCTATCTGACTGTCACTGACTGGGGGCAGGTCAAAGAACGTTTGTAAACATGGTGAAACACTGGAACACGTGTGTAGCCTGTGTGGTGGGGAGAGATAACATTGCTTTTCATCAGCAAGAATTTAAAGACACATTCATGTTCCTCAGACACAGTAGAAACTCAGATTGAAAGACAAGAAGGCTCTAACAAATAAGGGCATTTCTTGGGCCAAAAGCAGGCTTTCAGCCTGAAGGCAATTCCCCACCCCACCATCCCAAACTTACAGAAGTTGACTGCTTTGCCTGATTCCAGTGATAACTTTCACCCTTGTAATCACAAACATCCCTTAGCCATCCTGCCTTATGTTGTCACTATTCTGTACTAAGGGAAGTGGTAACTGTTTTGGTATGACTTTTTTCATTTTGTTTGGCTTTTTTTGTTTTGCTTTGGATTTTTTTTTTTTTAAGACGAATAAGCCCAACTACCACAGGGAGCATTTGCAGTGAAGATGCCAGGAAACAGATTTCATATTCTATATATTTTCTGCCAAAGTATATTTGCACGCTATGCTTTCCACAGCTGACTTGGAGCTGATTTCTTTGGCCCTTGAAAGTTTGATTGCTACTTCCCATATGAAAGCTCAACAGGAAGCCAGGCTTTTTGTGGCAGTTCTTGAAGACACTGGCAAACCTGCCCACCAAAACCCTGCATGAGTGGGAAACGCCTACAAACCCCCAGTTACAATAGCGAAATTGATATCTGGAAGATCTTAATGGAGAATTTCTTTTTCCTAATTAACATAGGGAATTGTAGTGTGGGTTTTTAAAAATAATTTCTTTCTGTAACCCGCCAAGAACAGAAACTGCAATCACTGAGCCCCAAAGCATAAGTCAGAAACACTTCAGTGGGGAGATAATTTTTGCAAACTCTCCATGGTCATCTCCAAACAGGGAAGCTATCCCTATAGTTCCTTGGGAGCGGATAACTACACATTTTAATACAATAAGTGTCACAACCAAGAACAACTGCTGATCTTCATCAAAAATCATGAATTACATTTGGATGCTGTCCAACAGGCATAACTCCCAACCTCCAGTAAACAGAATGAAGCTTGCATACACCACTTCATACTGTGTTACAGATAGTGGGCATGCCTAAATAATCGCAACATCTTTTTTTAAGGGCCTCATTCTTCTTATATCCAACATGATGCAATCAGATACACTATTCTGTTACTACCTTGGCAAAACTCTGCCTGAATGTCTGCAGAGATGGATCAGGTGTTATACTGGATCATATCAAACTGCCAGTGTCTACCTGATGTTGGGTAAAAAGTAGTCATATGAGCAGCACGGCTAAATAAGCCTGTTCTCCCACAGGTATTCAGTTCACACCTGATTCTTTGGATTCTAAAAGGGGCAACCTCAACATTAGACTTTTCTGTAGTCCAGTCATGTGAAGTATTTCTCTCATATACAGATTCTCTGGTACCTAGAAAAAGCTGAGCTTCCACTATAGTATTTTCCTCAGATATGGAAAATGGAGCACTGACCTGGTTTCTCTCCTCTAACCAAGAGTCTGTTTTCAACAAGCTTTTTAGAAATTCAGTATTTGTGGCACTACTATCTCTCCGCCCTCTGTGCAAATAGCCAACATGTTTATAACTTAAGAGGCACAAAGAAAGTTGTATTTCTTACAGTGAATCACAAGAAAGTATTTCAGAGATGTCACAGACATTCCGGACCAACTATTGATCCTGGACCAAGAACTACAACTACACGAACTGACATATAGATTGTAAATGACAGGAACAAGATGACAGGAAGGGAAATTTAGAAGCCCACAAAAAAATATACTAGGAAAAAGCAGCTGAAGTGCAATTTATACTAGGTAGCAATACACATTTCCCAGGTGTCACTATCATTACAAGTTTTTGCTTACACACCACTCAGAGACAACAAATAAATTTTTATTACAGGCACGATCACCTTGTTTCAGCAGCCCAAGAGATTAATTTGATCCAACACTGTAACACAGCTCATGCTAAGGTGACAACAATAAAATGCAGCTATTCTATTCAATGGCAAATAACATCCAATGCCCTCACACTGAGGTGCAAATCTTCAGCACTGACATGCCAAAATGTTACATTGACAAATAGTGTCTCTCAAATGCCAGTGCATAGAGTAAACAACATAAATTGAATGCTGAGCTATCAACAGAGTGGCACCGAATAGGGTACGTAATTAAGCAGTGTGCAAGTGCACTAACCCTAAAAGTATGCCTGAACTGTTCCTTTCCAATACTGATTTATTCCATTTGTTAATGACACTGCAAAGTAATCCTCCTGCTGTATAAAAACATGAAGCTGGCTAACAGTCCTGACTTTTTAAAATATTTACAAAACCACTGGCTCTGTAAAACATACAATGGCCCCATCTGACAACCAATAGCTAGCATCTACTGGCTAGCAGCTACTAAAGGCCAACACAAGTTCTCCACACCCTGCCAAATATTCAAGTATCTTCCTATTAGCTTCTGTTTCCACAGATACCTATAGGCTTAAAAACAGATAGGAGTTTGGGTTGGGTGTTTTGTATTGCTAGGGTTTTTACTGGATCTCCATGCACTCCACCAGGAGCTGAAATAAAAACTCCTATGGTTGTGCTCTACATCTCAAAGCTGTTGTGGGAACTCTGGACTAGCATCTAGACTAACTGCCATAAAAAAATGAATTGCAGCATTCCGCCCTCCATTTCTCTGGCTCTCCATAATCTTACATCTTCAATAACATTGGAAAGAAGCTTTTTTACAGGTAGATAAATCTTCTGAAAGATACAAAATTGAAGAAAACCTGCCTTCTTCCGGCAGACAAAGGCAGCAGTGCCCTGCCTGCTCAGTGAAAAGTGTGACTTCCAAGTCTCCAGCATCGTGACTAGTGCAAGGTGCAAACCTTATGCCAGAAAGGATTGATTTTTTTCTTAGATTAATTTTCCTCCATCCATTTCGTTATTATTTGTGTCATGATACTATAAAAGCTTCAGTCAAGATTAAGTTTTCTTTCCTATAGTCACTAAGAAAACAAATAAGCAAGAGAAAGGAAGCTTAATTTTCTTTCATTTTACAGACTGGAAGCTAAGACACACAGAATGACAGACAAGCCCAGGCAAACACAGCTGGTGGAAGAGACAGAAACCTGACTGTAGATCTTCTCAGAGAATCAAAAGAAAGGCTGCATTTCCCACCTCATTTTGCAGTGGGCAGTAGAAAGAACTTTGAAAAAGCAAGAAACACTTCTGTCAAATAGTCCACAGATACCACTCGTGCACTAGAAAGATATTATTTCTCTGGTTGCTGTAGATATTGTTTTCAATTAAAAAGTTAAAGACCTTTTTGTTTTGTATGGTTACTTTTAGTTTGTTGGGTAGTGAACGGAACAAGTAAAGAGAACAAAACTAAATCCATATCAGCTCAAAAATGGAGAATTCAGTTCTTTGTGAATGGGGACTGAAAACAGAGACTATTTTCCTGTCCCAATCTATCTCTGCTTCTGCAAAGCTGAGTGACTGCAGTTCACAACTATAATTTTCTGAAGTGCAATGTTCAAGATAGCTTAAATTGCAAAAAAAAAATTCCAATGAAATGACAGAGAGAGATAAGTGCATTAGGGGAAGAAAAAAAAAAACCAACAAGTTGCCTCCATTTCCTACCACTTCCTGTACAACCGTAACTGAGATATCAATCGATGATATTGCACAAAGGGCACCAGCTTTAAGCATTTATCTGCTTACTGAGAGGATGCCTTGAGAATGGTCTTGGTTTTGTCTGCACAGCTGGAACAAATGCATGAAATGTTCAGATGATTACCTGTCCTCTTCCCCTTCCCATGTGGATATTCTCCAACATCAGATGATTTTTGAAACGTAAAAAGGTGTAACGATGAAATGTGACTGTTTCAAAAAACTTGTAATGTAGTCTAAAGATTGGGTAAAACAGAGACATTGTGGAAGAACTGAATATTTATTCAAGGTGTCCTGGTCAGTGAAGGATGTTCTGTTTTGTGGCTACAACACTGCAAAAGAACTAGTAATCTGTGACACAATCCAAACACTTTCAATAGGCTTTACATCAAATCTCCAAATAATGCTCCTAATACCATCAACAATTTCTGCTCATCTTCAGTAACCCAATCTGTCCAAGTCGGTTTTCCCACTTGCAAAATATGAATAATTATACGCACTTTATCTGAGTATTATGAAACTAAGACTAATATTTCTAAAGCGCTTTGAGATCCCTGCTGTAGGAACATACCTAGTGTATTATTAATTGTGATTAAGAAACTGAAAATGTAATGACTAAGTAGTCATGCACAGAGCAGGAAATCCTTACCTGAACTCAGGAACAATATAGAAAGACATTAATCTCACATACACTTGTATTCAGGTCAGATATATGTGATCCAATGGTAGTACATTAAAGTGTGAGCCCATAGCAGTAAACTAAACCCAGTAAACTACTGTACTTAGGATACATTCAGAACATTAAAGCTCTACTAACCTGCCTTTTGCTCATAAAAAACCCTGTCAGACACCTACTACATTTCACTCTATCTTTTTTTAATCAAAGTAGCCAACACTAAGAACTGTTTTAAGTTCCACCTATGGTTGACATTTCTATACAGAAAATTGATCATTGTCATACAGGGTTACTCCTTTCATTTCAGCACACAGAATGCAGTCATCAATGCTCAGAACTCCTAGTGCTGTACTGAAGAGTTGAAATTAAAAACATCTCCATTGCCACTAATAGCTGCCAGTTTATTCACAGGATGAAAAGCCTCAGATTATAACAGCATGGATACAGTGACATTCAAATGTATTTGGCAGCAAGAGAAGCATAGAGGAAAAACAGAGACAAGATTCAAAGTGTATTCTGTCATTTTTATGAGTACTGGGCACCTCTGTTCTGATGACTGCAGAGCATTTTTCAATTCCCACTTTAGTAATCCAACATATGGGTAAGATAGATGAGTACAACTCTGTCATACATATGGAAAATTGACTCTGAGACACATCAGGCACAATTTTCAAGGTCTATTGTTCTAATTTACTTAATTTTACGTACAAGTACTGAAAACAGAATCAAATTGAATGTAAATGGGATATGATATGAACTTTTGTGCCTGAAGTTTTTAGGATGTTAAAATAACTTAAGAGCAGAGAGAAGAATAAGCCCCAGATTTCAACATTCTGGGTCTTTACTGCAGTTGTTATCTTCACTGCTTCCTTGACTTGAAGGCTGAAGTCCCAATTAGACTGTGAACACTGGAATGGCTAAACAGACAGCAAACTAGTAATAGATCATCCAAAACAGAACAGTTAGAATGGACACAGTCATGCTCTTAACAAAGCCAACAACAAAAGATGCCACTTAATTACAGAAGAACAGCAAATGATCAAATAATTTACACACAATTTATGTTCACCATATTGTTTTAGATATTTTTGGCTAACCTTTTCTGGCTTAAAACCAATTTTTTTTTCTCCCAAGTCCAAAACTGTATGCTACAATACCCCTTAGAAACAGATCCCTTGTTTTTTAAAAAGCAAACCCATCAGACTTGCAAAATGACACAGCAATGCTAGATCCTACAAGTGACAGGTTCATGCTGACAATTAGAACTTCTTGATGCGTAAGTTTCTATTCCAATTTTCATGGCTAAATATGGATTTGAGGGCCCAAGATTCTACACACAGTGGAAGAGTTAGCTACTATTATTACATATACAAGGAAATCTCCATCCTTCTCCCTAGTATCTGTGTCCCTTTATATTATGTAAACATGGCACATGTCAATACTAATGGCATTTATTATATAGCTACTACTGAATTGCACATCTCACTTTTATATATAATAACTGCATTATTTAAATTAGAAATTAAATAGTAGTTTTTAACAGGCTTTCATAGTTACAATTAAAAAAAAAATTCCCAATGTAACTGCAGTAATTTTAAAAGTAAATGTGGAACAATTTAATATTTTATTCTTTCCCTTTATTTGAAAGTAACTTTTTAAGGTCATGTATTGAAAATTTACATCTAATCAAAATGGAGTTTTCCCTAGTTTTTTATGAGCCCTGACAATGGGGTAGAAGTTTCATAGAAAAAAAGTGTCATAAATTATCTGATTGGTGAGGCTGACCACAAAACTTACTGGCATCTCTAGTTCAGCCACTATAATTAGCATAAAAATAAAAAAAGTCAATCTTCAATATATTCCAGTTACATGTGTTGTACTACTATCAAACAGTGGAAAGGGCTTCTGCATATCTAGAGAAGCAACAACGATTAGCAGAACGCTTTTTTTGGTTCACTAATTAAAATAACAGTGTTCTAAAGGATGGTGTCCCATATGGAACTGCAAAAGGTTTTCCAAGAAGTGAATAGAAAACTGGCATACCGTGCTCAGCATCTTTCCAAAAAGAGTTTAAACGTTTTTGGGTAGGCTTCTTTTGTTTTGGTTGTTGTTTAGTTTTATTTTGTTTGCCTGGTGGGGTATCTTGTGGTTTGGTTTTTAAAATTTTTTTAAGGGAGTTGTGTTTCGCTGTTTGTTTTTGTGGAGAGTTTTGGACTGTGTGGTTTTTATTTTTTAATTAAGTTTACATTATGTATGTATCAACATTTTAAATTTTCTATCTGCACTTCCTGTGTAGCAAAGACCCCCTGAAGTCTTTGTGTTACTGTGACCAAAACCAAGCGGAATGCAATCTTAGCTAACTCACTCCTCCAGGCAGTAGGCTACATCTATAAATCAGATTTCTGCCTCCATCCCCCACAGATCAATGTCACAAGCAACTATCTAGGGAGCAGCAGGGAAGCCAAGCTGGTGACCGTGTTCAAACACTCCAATAGGTTATTGAGCTGTGGTGTTAGGTGCCACAGTCCAAAAAATCTGTTATGTTCCCCCCCCTAGGTACATCAGACTGCTTCAGAGTGGTTCATCAAGAAAACAACAGTATGAGGCTGCTTTCTTATCACCTTACTTCAGAAAGAACTACTCAAAGGTCAGCAAATCACATAGGGAAAAGTCAAAACAAAACAGAGAGGAGAAAAAAGAAAATAAAGTTACTGTCATGTGGGAAAGAATATCAAACCCTTCTAAAATAAATGCACTCCAAGTCTCTCACCAGTTTTTTAGACAGTCACTGCCTAAAAAACTCACATGAGCAAAATAATGAAAATTTCCCCTTCCTTTTTGTGTAATGCAAGTATCAGTTGCTCTGGTTACTCATTTGCTTAGGTTTTACAAGGACATGAGCAAGAAAAATGTACGAAGAAAATGGAACAAACATTACAACTCATGCTGCTGAGCCAGAGCGGGCAGTAAGGAAAGATTTGGTAGCTCTATTATCAATTCCTGATAAAAGTATACTTCAGTTTCATTGATAAGACATAATCCACACCCTAATACAGTTAAGTGGGAAAATTTTTACAGAATTCAGCTGGCTCCAGATAAGGCTCAGGGTGATGCAGATCAAGGATGCATTCCATATCTACAGAGCATGCTGAGCACCACCTGCAAATCACTGGCTAGACTGAACTGCCCGTGTCTCTGGTGCAAACAGCAGATAACCAGAATCCTATAAAGCCATCTCTTAAACATGAAGCTGGTGAAAAAGTCTAGCAGAACAAAGTTATGAATCAACTTTGACTCATTAAACATAGCTTAGACATGATAAAGATAAGGAAAACACACCTTTGGCATGCCTGCTGCTAAGTGACCCTTCCTTCCTACTAAAAGAAAGTAAGCTCATCTAAGGAAACAGCTAAACCTTTCAGTACCTCACTGTTTCAAGCACCTTTGCAGGAGCCTGGTGAACCTTGCTGACCTTACAGCAGTGTTACAGGTTTGTACTCGTGTTTCCTCTGGTTTGGCTCAGTCCAATGCACAAGCGGTGCTGCTTAAAGCTCTGCGAGAGGTTTTCAGTTCTTGCTTAACAAAGCTTTCCTCCCACATGTCATATGTATTCAGGCTACAGTCTGTTTATCTAATATCTCCCTCTTTCTCTCCCCCCTTCCCCCTCCTTTCCACCCCCTTGTCCCCAGAAGAGAATAACCATAATGTGCCTATCACTTGCAGAAACAGACAGCTCAGCTCCCCCTTGCCATCTGGTCATACTCTGGTCTCTCAGCTGTCGTCAACATATGAATCCCGTTGTTTTGACTAGTGGGGTCCCAAGGAACAAGCAACAGTGCAGATTGCAGGGAATCAGGATGCCCTTTTCTCTCTTCTTAAAACCAAAGAGTAACCCACGTAATTAGGAAGTGAAAGAGGGTTTGCAAAATTCAATAGTAGGCACAATCCCCCCACCTTTGCTCATGGGGATCCTGCCAGGCTATTCTGCAACTCAGCAAATTAATACATTTAATGACTGAACTTACAAGATACATTTTCTGCCTTCACCATCAGCATACGAACCTCCTGTCCTGCTAACTCCTCAACCTTTTAAAAACAAAAAATAAAAATCAAGCTCCCACTAAAACCAAAGGTAAATATCTAAACCCTTAAATTCTTCTGGATTATTTTACAAAGATAGAATATTGTAAAAGGTAACTCAAAATTTGTACTAATTAGTAGAACAGGTGAGAAGGAGATAAAAGAAGAAAACGAAAAAAAGAAGAAATGTGGTGACACCTTGTAGAGTACAGAAATTTCTACAAAAGGAAAGTGGTTAATATTATTTCTAGGCTAGAACGACATCAGAAGTCTATGAAGTATGCTGATGATAAAATTAAAATGCTGCCTTTTTTTAAGAACCAAAGTTGGTTCATCACACTGTGTGCTTGAAACATACTGGAAGCAGCTGACTCTAAACCATTGGGCAGCATTATGGAGCATGACTGCACCAAGGTCTCAGCAAAACAACCAGCTCGCACACCCTGTCTTGCCAAAATAGAGTCAGTGAAACTCTCAACAGGCATTCAAATCTTTCCATGATAGTTCTTCAGTGGGTTCAGAACCCAGCACCTGAGGACTGCAACAAGGAAGCATGAAATGTATCTTTATGCTGGGACTGGGAAGAAGGCGTAGCTCAAATACACTTTTAAAAACTCACATTGATGTCTTAGTAGTAACTTTGAAAGACTGCTTTGTTTTGCTACAACTCATTTGGGACAGCTCTATGAAAACTTTCTGAAGTCTGTATCTGAATCATATACTTTTAAAAATTCAGGTTTTATGTAAACAAAGTTGCTATTCTCCCATGATATCACTAAAATTATTCACCTTGTCATGTTTTATTCAAGTAGGAGTGTGTCTTGTGCTCCAACGGTTCAACACATGCAGGTTCATTAGTCTATTAACAGCTATACAACTAAATGTGTATTTTAAAAATTATAATATCAAAAAACCCATGAAAATAGAGAAATCAATCAAAAAGATAATTTGAAATTATATTCACATAAACCACTCCATTTTCCCTCATGTAGCACACAAGACAGAAAAACAGCATGAAGCTTTGCCAGAACAGCAGCTGGATGGCACAATAGGCCTCCCTCCAAAGATGCAGCACCATTTGGGCCCTTTGTCTCACACATCTTCAACTGCACAACCAAAGGTATTATCACAAGCAGTTCTTTGTCAGCTTTCAGGATTCAAAATGTGATCAAAGTTCAACTTTTAACAAATGACATCGTAAGACTTGCATCTTGCATCAATACTGTGGCAGGTATCTGCCTATCTGAGCATAATTACAAGAGCAGCAGAGGCCTCAGCATTGGTTGGGTGTTTTCTGATCCAAGTACTTACAATTCTGGGCAAGTTTATTCAGCCCAGGCCTGTCATGACATTGCTCCACTCCATAGGTTGTTGATCCAGTCAGATGAGAAACAGTTTAAGGATGCCTACAGATTCCAGTCACAGCTCCTATGGCACGACAGATGTACTGTACATTGCAGAAAAAGCACTAAAATTTGCAGGAATGAAAAGGCCACGGAGCCAACAGGTAGGGAAACAAACGTAAAAATTGTTTGGGGGGTTTTTTGGTTGGGTTTTTTGGGGCAGTTGGTTTCAGGTTTTTTCAGATTGCTCCAATATATTAGAAGGGCAGCAGACAAAGCAATTGTACTGCAACTGCCCATATGGTACCTGATTTAGAATGTGGGTGAATTTACTGAAGAACTGTCACAACCACTACGAGTTAAAACATGAAGACTTAAAAACCGTATCAACTATTATAATTTCCTTCACTAAGTGCAACAAATAACATGCAGAGCAAAAATATTTATCTTCTGAATTCCAAATACTGCCCAGGGCTGACTGAGGTCTGGTGTAATTTGCAGTAGCCCAGAGTTCTGGCGAGTGCCTACTGCAGACCAGCCTGACACTGAAAGAAGTCATGCCATCAAGCATGTTGCCCATGCAGGGGCCAGCTCTACAGCCACAGGGCATGCCTTGCTCTATATTCAGCAACATTCCCTAACACACCTACATTTCATTTCCTACAACAAACAATGTCCTTCACTAGTACAGCAGAGTGACCTTTAATTCACATAAAATATATATTTATGTGTATTTGCTTACATCCATTTATATACAACATATTATCTCTCTCTAATATTTTTCAGAGGGTTTTTCTTCATCTATGCTGGTTTATGATTAGCTGTAAATCCCCTAGGACTTTTTGATATAAATTAAATACACCACAAGTCTGAGAGGAACACTCCGTGTCCTTACAGATAACCAGCATGTAACCCCACTTCTTATCTGCCTAGTGCAGCAGTTTCTCCCAACCTTCTATACAGTCAGAAAATATATTTCTTATCTATACAAAAAGTCAAGCCTTTGACAAGGCTCTTCCCCTTTCAAATGTCACCATTATTCCAGTCACCTTTTTCTCTCTCTCCCTTCCTCTGCCCCTTGTCATTTACTAGGTGTTGTGACCCAAAATTATTTATGTGGTTAGCACTGTCCTCCACTTTTAGTGATTTCTTACTTTCTCACCTGTACCAAACAGCAATGCATAGTAAAGAACCCTCAGTCATTCTGGCTACTGGACTAATTCGTGGGTGGCAACAGTAATGCAGTGTAGCTGGCTATCTTCACAGAATCTATCATACTAATCATGATATTTACATTTGCAGCTGTTCATTCAGACATCCTCAAATGAGCATTCTGCCTCTCAGACTGCTTTGTATAAATAACCATTTTTTGGTATAAAACCCTATTTTTGAAAAGGAAAAAAAAAGGAAGACTTGGGGAACCACAGACCAGTCAGTCTCATCTCTGCGCCCAAAAAAATCATGGAGCAGATCTTCTTGGAAAATATGCTAAGGCACATGGAAAATAAGTAGGTGACTGGAGACAGCTAATATGGTTCAACTAAGGGCAAATCGTGCCTAACAAATCTGGTGGCCTTCTATGTCAGGGTTACAGAGTTGATGGATACTGGAAGAGTGACTGACATCATCTATCTGGAGTTGTGCAAAGTATTTGACACTGTCCTGTATGACATCCTTGTCTTTAAATTGGAAAGACAGAGTCCACTTTGTGGATAGAGAACTGGTTGGATGGTTGCACTCAAAAAGTAGCAGCCAAAAGGTTGATGTCTAAGTGGGGAACAGTGATGTGTGGCATTCATTGGGGGTCGGTATTGGCCCTGGTGCTGTTTAACATCTTTGTTGGTGACATGGAGAGTGGGATTGTGTGCACCCTCACAAAAGTTTGGTTTTGACATCAAGCTGTGTGGTGCAGTCAACATGCTGGAGGGGGGGATGCAATCCATACGGACTTTGAAAGGCTGGAGAGATGGGCCCGTAAGAACCTCACGAAGTTCAACAAGGCCAAGCGCAAGGTCCTGCACAAGGGTCAGGGTAATCCCAAGAACAAATAAAGGATGGGCAGAGAATAGATTGAGAGCACCCATCAATGTGCCCTTGCAGCCCATATCCTGGACTGCACCAAGAAAAGTATGGTCAGCAGGTCAAAGGAGGTGACTCCACTCTCATGAGACCCCACCTGTTATACTGCATCCAGCTCTATAGTCCCCAACATAAGGAGGACATGGGTGGACCTGCTGAAGCCTTCCTATACCTAAAGGGGCCCTACAAGAAAGCTGTGGAGAGATTTTGACAAGGGCATGTCATGTGATAGGACAGGAGAGAACGGCTTTAAACTGAAAGAGGGTGGGTTTAGATTAGATATCAGGAAGGAATTCTGTACTGTGAGGTCGTAAAGGCACTGGAACAGGATACCCAGAGAACTTGCGGATGCCTCATCCTTGGAAGTGTTTAAGGCCAGGCTGGATGGGGTTTTGAACAACCTGGTCTAGTGGAAGGTGTCCCTACCCATGGCAGGGGGTTGGAACTAGATGACCTTTAAGATCCCTCCCAACCAAACCATTCTACGGTTCCATGATTTACTGCAGAGGGTAGAAAACACATTTCTTTCCAATAGAACTTGCATAATGAAAATTTATTATCTAAGCATCAATGCAATTCGGAATGACTGGAAAGTTATTCTCAAAATACACCAAGAATCCAAATGTGTAAACCAAGCTACCTGTCAGTCCTAAAAATATGAGAAGTAAAAAATGGGCTCATCTTGCTTCAGAGGATGTGGTGCATTTGGCAAAGCACTAATGGAAACTGCTTTTCCAGCTGGCTGCAGGACACCTGGCTCAGATAAGGTAAGTGGGAAGGGAGAGAGATTCCAGTTTCCAAAACTGCTTTAAACCATTTAAGATGACAACTCATCACCTGCTTTTGAGCACTCAAAAGACCTTTTTCTCACCCAGCTGTAACTTATTGCAAGTGAACATTTGCACATAACACACAACAGTTCCATAACTAACTTCACTGCAACACAGCTCCCGTTTTTTTTAATCCCTTTTCTTTCATCCCTTAGTCTCTACAGCAGCTATTTAAAAAAATGACAACAATAAAAATTTAGATATCACAAGCATTAATGTCTGCATAATGGAAGAACAGTTGGGCAGTTTGGGACACTAAAAGTTAGATACTGTTGAAAGATATTTTCAAATTTTCCAGGAGCAATATAGTACATTACAATCTGAATACCAAAAGTCACAAAGTAGACTGCCTATAAAGTGCTATTCCACAGCAGGGACATCTGTATCCACTTTTAACAAACAAAAGGACATTAAATGTAGAGATCAAATCGTAAAGCCTGTTGGCAGAAAATATGACTGTGTTAGAGATAAACTTATCCCCCTCACTGATACACAGGTCAACACAAAGCTCAGATGACCCCTGTGGAAGCATATCTTCCTGAGTTACATTATACAGAGAGTGTTGCTTTAAAGGAAATTGAAGAGTGAGGACGTTTCTGTTATACAACTCAGACCCAAGCTGGATGACAGCCTGATATACTGCAGCAACTAGCAGCCTTGAGACCTTTAGGAGATTGTCAGAAAGAAGTCAGTAGACCTTTAAGGAGTATTTTGCAGAGTCATTCCAAGCTAACAGCTAATGGTATGCTCTCTTCTCCTATGATAGCTCTTTTATAATTGGCTGACGAGAATCAGCTGAAAAGGAGGGAGATGATTTTATCTCATTAATTTTGAAATTTTTAAGATGTTTTTAATGCCAAGCAAATCAATAATCTGAGTATTATGCCCTGTTTCTCCTTTCCTTTCATCCTTACTGATACTCAGCTGTGCCATAATTTAGACACAGTTCTTTATCATTTAGTCTGAATACCTAAATGCATCCTAGTTTACCCTTGCTGTTAAAACCAATTTTCTTCAATTTGTATCCTTTCACAATCTAGAAGTTTGTGGAGGTTTCATAAAGAAATTTAGAAGTTAAAGCTTGCACCACTTTTGAACCTCAAGTGCTAGAATCAGGCTACAAACAGTATCTGTCTTCGTGATTATCCGCAGTCTCTATCAAGAGGGACAGATATACACATGTATAAATACACATATCTCATGTGAATAAAAAATATTTAATAGATGAAAGGCTTTTAAAGCATGGAAAGACAATGTTAAAAGTCACTTCAAGTTTATGAATGTTTCAATACATTCAGCTTGGAAAATGCTGGACAGTTCCTTCTGTTTGCCAGCAACAGTGATTAACCACTGTCAAACAGGTTTCTTGCAGCAAAAAATTACATAGATGGGTAAATTCCTCACGATCAAGAACATCACTGGAGAACTGGGAGTGGAAACAGATGCAGTGCCACCTATCACTGTGTTAAGAATCCATAAATTGTATGTATGTTGTCATCCATACATACAATTGTGTGGTGTACATTTAGATCAACATTTAAACAAACATAAGTATACAACTGGTATTCATGAGCTCTATGTATTCAACATGGACCAACAAACAGAAGGATACATCACCTGTGACAAATGGTGAACAACTTTTGTATTCTGCTGGGCACTCAGAATAGCTGTTGCTATTCAGAAACAATTACTACTGAATAGTGTTTTACAAATGAAAGTCTTATGATGATATCTGCAGATTGACAAAGGCACAAAAAAGGATTTAGCATACACATGCAACTTTAATGCATTTTTCAGAGTACTGACACTCCTGTTTCAAACTATGTGAGGGGAGACAGCAAAGAAAGTTAGTTTAAACCTCTCGGTTATTTGTATTATGAAAATATTCAGCAGAGGAGGGCATCAATATGCAAGGGTGTTAGTTTTTTAATATATATACATTTTGCAAGAATAAAAGATACATTTCTTGTTAAATTACTTTTTTTTTCTTTTGCTTCTGGCAATACTTAATATCCATGAAGTTTAATATTCAGAATGCACATTTCTCTGGGTAGCAACTGCTCAGCCAGCATGAAGCTCCCTAAGAGGATGGCTCCCAAGGTGTTTATGTAATATGAAAACAGTAGCAATAATCACCAGATTTTTATCTCAGCTTAATGAATTTATTCTAGATCTCTGCTGCTTGAATAGTTGAGAAAACAGGAAGTGTTCAAGAATGATGTGACAAATGAAGAAGCAGTGACTTACACTATCAGCCTGTGCCAGAGACCATCCTTTACAACGATAACCAAGTATCCATGTTACAATATGATTTGCTATGACCTTTCTATAGGTTGCATAAAGTTGATAGGAATTTTATTATAATCACCTTACAGAGCTGTACCCTAGGCATGCTAAAAGCAGGTGTCCAATTGTTCTGTTTTTGATATTCCCAGAATACCAAATAACTCCTACTTCAGAAAGGCTTGTATGCTGGATTCCTATCAGGCTTCTTGCTGTTCTGTTTCAATATACTGCCCATCACTAAGTCAAGTTCCAGCATAGCCAATAGACTGTTCTAAGTAGCATATACAAACAGCTATTTCCTTTCAACAACATTTTTTTTTCTTTTTTTCTCTAGAAATATGCATCAATTTTTATCTTCTTCCTAAAGATAACAAGGGCATAGAGAGGCTGCAGGAACCTCAGACACAGCACTTACTGTTTTTGTGCTGTTTCACCACAGTGTTTAACTCATTAATGAGTTAAACATGCAGGATAGGCAAAGACCTTCTGATATCCAAGGTCATTCCTGAATCACAAATATTATTATCAAGAGTTTCAAAGTCCCTAAAATGTCATGTCAGAAGGCATCTGTCACCAGTTAACAGGAGCTGCGGGTTGTCATTTAAAAGTCCTGCTTTTTTCTTCCCCTCCTACAAAAATTTCAGATTAAAAAATAAAGGCTAATAAATAAATCAAAACAACGTACACAATACCCAGGGTGGTCAGCAGGTAAACAGACTAATCCATGCCTTACACAGACCCTGAAGCCAGCACTTTTGGGGGTTAGGGATCAAAACAAATGGGAGACAAAGAGGGAGGCTGCTCATTAAATAATTATGGGGTTTAGTCTAAATGCTAAGTAAAAGAGTCACTGCGTATTTAGCAGATGCTACTGTGTAAAACTAAATCCACTAAGATACAAGAGTCTTCCTCTCTTTTTCTCCCTGCTCTACTTCATCAGCAGAATTTCCACGGTCAGACAAGCATCCACTGAACAGCTGGGCACAGTTTGCCAATTTTACAGCAATCAATGATCACTGAACACAAGTTCTCTTCCCAAACCAGAAGCATCAAAATAATAAGTTTGAAGGGATAAAAAATTCTTCCATCTATTCACATTTCTACACCCTTTATACTGCAGCTTTATTTTGTTTGGGTATTTTGGGGAAGTAGGAAAAAGAATCATCTTCATAGCTTTTCCTCCCTCATTTGGGGGATATGGAAGAGAATAGTTTTATTTGCTCTGTCAGTTTGTTGATATTTTTGGTGACCCACAGAAAAGCAAATCAGATATCAGCAGATCCTGTTATATATTATGAACGCTATACTTCAAAAAAAAAATGCCCTAGCTCCTATACAATACCAAGTCTTCAACTTTCAAAACAGTTTGTGTAAGGCACAGTATCAACATTACAGGTGAAAAAACAGAACTGTCAATAAACAAGTCTCAAAATAAAGAGATAACTAAAGAAATCAAACCTGCTTGGCTCGAGTCCACCCATTTTGTCACCTACTTAGAAAGTCTTCCATGAAAAAAACAAAGAAGAAATGGATTTTCCTTTTAATAAAAGCAAAAGGACAGATGGGTACAAATGAGTAACTTCTTCAAAATTTCACTTGATGCTTTAGGCATTGGGGGACCCTTTATGGACTTGCTTTGAAAAAAAAAAGATATTTTACACATAGAAAAAGAATGCCACAACTCTCAACACCTGGATACACTAGCTGTGACCTTTTCAATCTCAGGATATCTCAAGTATCCAGCAGATTGCTACTTCTGAATTTTCCCCTATGGTCACACTAAGACAGACCACCAGAACTACAGATCATGATACATCAAGTTTGTGGTACACATTCTAGATATGGTATCAACACTTAATTCAGTTCTGAAGGGGTTAATTGGGAAATTTGATCCTTTATATTGCCCTAGGAAATACACAGTACAACCCTGATTAATGTGACAGGATGCATCAGTTCATAAAGGGTGAAATTTACCCTTGCATAGTAGGCTAGCACAAGACCAATACTTAAGTCCTACTTAAGCACTTAGAACATGAAACATCAAAGCTTGGTGGAAAGTCAGCATGACTGTAGATGAAATTCAGTGTCAATAAATGCATAACAGAGAGACTAATGTGAATTATTAATATACATTTCTGACTCCCAAGTTAACTGAAGTCATTCAAGAAAGAACCAACCATTACTTTGGACAGCATAATAAAAATATCACCTCAATGTGCAGAGGTAATCAAAACTGACAACAAAATGTTGAACAATCAAAAAGAAAATTATGCTTGAGAACGAGATAATGCCAATGTATAAATCACTGACTTAAAAAATATATAGTAGAAATAGGTAACATTATGAGACCAGCAGCAAAAACGGTGAGTGCACAAGGATACCAGGATAGAATTAAAATATGCAGACATTCTAGTTTTGAAGACCAGAGTAAAAAGAGACTAGATAACATTAGACAAACATAGGATGATAACAGATATAGAGATGATACAGTAAGAATTCTTCGTTTTCTTAATACCAGAATGCATATTATCTTGACAAAGTAAAATGGAATAGTTTTAAATGGAGAAGGAAGTAAAAGGAGAAAAGGACTTTGAGGCTTCTTTACATTCATTTGGGGCAATATACAATCACATACATCTGAAATACAGATGGATATTGGGAATAGATTCATATCCCTATATTAGAATAAAAATCAACTGACAAGCTTTGACACATCCAGATAGAAGGCAATTACTAACCAAGATACTGGAGGTAAAAAAAAAGTAATCCCACTGTTGGTGACTCTGAAGTCAGCTGCTGCAACATTCCTAAACCTGAGCACTGAACAACACCTACTACACTATACTGTAACAAGAGAGAACACCAGTCTGATACAAAAACCACTGTTTTATCATAGCATTGTTGTTGTGCCCATCAAGAACTAGGCTGTCTAAAACTGATAGCAGTGTGGAGTAGAGATAACCAAGACACTTTCAAATTAGTAAATGCAGGTATCAGCCTGACTTGTCACAGCAGTCTGAAGCCTCCTTTTTGCCTGGTTAGTAACTGCAGCGTGGACATACACAAAGTTGAACTACGTTGATGTTCGGGCTCGACAGTGTGAAATGGCATGAGATTCTGGACAATGTCCAAGACTGATCTAAAAGACAGGCTCTTTTACAGTTTTACATCTCACTCAGAGGAAAAGTATATGTGGTTATGTACCGATCTGGAACAAAAACCACTTTTCCTATATGCATTCTCCTGAAATTCAGAGATGCTTAGGTCTCAGATTTAAAATTTTACCTGTAACCAAAAGTACCAGTGTTTAACTGTGTATATTTCACCATGTGACTCTTCATCATTGGGCATTAATGCAAAATTAGTAACTTCTAGGCCTTCTAATGGAAAGGAAAAGAATTACAAAAATTATGAAGTCTGACATGGAGCAAGCTAAGTACTGAGAAGGTACCAACAGAGTAAACCTCAAATGACAGACTATCCTTATTCTCTCATGGATTTAATTCCAGCAAGGAACTGAACTACTGACTTCCCCTTCCTTACGACTTTCTGCTGTCAACAGTCAGATAAAATAAACCTAGTCATACCAATTTTTATCAAGATCTCTTGAGACAAAAAGAAGGAATTTCTGGACCAGAGGTCAAGCATGAGACTTTTTGGTCCAAAGGTCAATTGTCTAAGAGAATTTGTGGATAGCTTAGAACAGAGGCAGTATCAAAGCTGTGGCTATAACATTAACACAGAAATATAGCTGCTATAAATTCAGAGACCACTTACTTACATAAAGAAAGTGGAAAAAAAAAAAAGGTAAATAATACAGAAAGGCCTTTTCAAAGACAGAAACAAATATGTACCTCTTCTCAGAAACAGTGCAATATCTAAAACTTCAGAAACAAAACCCTTTCAAATGCGTGTGATTTTGTATTTTTCTCAAGTAGCAATGTTTGAAACAAGAAAATTCAACATCTAGACCCTTCGCCAAATTTAAAAATTTTAGTCTCTGCCCTTGTACAGAAGGTCAAATCCATAACTAGTTACGCAGTATGAAGTCCAAGACTCTTAACCAGATAGCACCACTTGAGGATCTAGCCCATAGTCACAGAACCTGACCTTTATTTCAGTTACACTGTAGAAAATAAATCAACTCCAACTAAAGTTATACAGATAGTAATTCTGTTGTAACCCACAGTTAAATTGTGTTTTCTGTGAAGCACTGTAAATCTAAAGTAAGACTCAATAGCCTGAGAGCCATCATGCCACTTTTACAACAGCATAAGCAAAACACCTATTTGCCTGTGGAGAGAGGCAGACTCTGGGCTTCTTCATGATCTCACATATCCCACTTTTCCAGCGTCTCATTACATTAAATACCCTTTAGTGTTTCATAATATGAGTGAGCTTACAGTCAATCACACTCCATGGTGCTGAGCTTGCAAAGCAGCATGGATCAAGATCTTTCCTTTCCCTTTGAAATCCAAGTCTGGATTGCTCCAGCTTGTTTTTCAATAGAGCAGTATTTTCAAATGCTACAGTTCGATTTTACAATGCTGCTGGCAAGGCTGGGAATCAAGTTAAATCCACATGCATCCAGCAGGGAAAGTTGCCACAGGGAAAAAGTGAAAAATCAAAGAGCAAGCACTAAGATGATCCTATACCACTGACTTGCTGAATGCCAAAGAATAAAGGTTTAATATAGCACCAGAGAAATAAGAAAACCAAAAAAGTTACTTCCAATACTGTCAATAGTTGCTATGACAGTCAGAGATGGGGTTTTTGGAAACACAAAACTGGAGGGAAAAAATCTTGCTGCATATGTATTGTTTCTTTGTCACCCACTTACATTTCAATTACTAAATGCTTCTCTTCAGCAGTATATGTCATTTTAAATAAGCATCACAGTTGACAAGAGAATGCATCATGGGGTTTTGGGGTTTTTTTGGTATAGCTTGTAATCAAATAGTATTTGACTAACATTTCTATCTATACCCTTTAATGCTTATGGTCTAGTCTTTGCTGAAGTTGTTTACATGGAATTCAGGAGCAGCAACTACAAAATATTCTCACTTGAAACAACTTCCTGGTAGTACCCATTTGCTGTCTTTGGTATAGTGACTCTTATAAGGACATATGGTAGGCAGTAATGTCCATAGTAGGATATTATGCTGCTCTGCTGTGTCAAATGGCTGTAAATCCACAGAAATGTCAATGAAAAAACAGAGTTGCAACAAGAAGGAAAAAACAGAGTTGCAACAAGAAGGAAAAAAAAAGGGTGTAGCAGGAACCAAAATCTGACCCATCATTATGTGAGAATTTTCCTGTAAAACACAATCTCTGAACAAAATACAAATGGTACAAATGTAAGGACCAGGGAGAAGTTTAGACTCTCATGTAAAGAGAGAGTCTATAACAGCTTGTTATAACCAGAGGAAACCAAAAACTACAGGACAGTGCTGGTTTAAAACTGACATTTAGATACTGTTTTGCGTATGAACTGGCCCACCTTGCGCAACTTCCAAAATGTAGAGAAATAGCACATCTATCCAACTTCACAGCAGGACAAATATGAGGATGGCAAAAATTGCATTGCAAAGGTCACATTACCAAGCGCATCCAGTAACAAAACCAGAACCAATAAGAAAGCAAATGAGTTTTAAACACTTTCCTTTCAAATTTCAGCATTTCTCCGGGTTGAGAGACAACAGCAAATCAAAGAAATTGTGCATTTTACCCAGGCTACTGACACTACAATCACAGCTGCTTTTCTGTTAAGGTTAGGGAATAAATTCTTGGTGATTTAATTTCTCCTACGATACATGTACAGCTACACAGAGATCAACACAAAAGCATTACCAAGTTCCATACTCTACTTCCAGCAGTGGCCATAAACTACTTGAATTCATTTTTATGCTGGAAACAAACATAGTTTGAGATTTTCATTAGAAAAAAATGTCATTAACAAAACTGCATGTCTTCCTACAAAGTATCTATGCAGTAGCACAGTTGCAGATACAGCATGATTTTGACATTTACTGGAGTCCTGGAAAGGAAACAAGCCAAATGCAACGTTGGTACAGCTTTAATAATTTCAAAAAAATTGTCTGCATAAAACTCTGGTTTCCCATCTCAAAAATAGGAAGGAGTAATATTTTAATTTTATCTATTTTCTGAACTCCCATTTTTACCTCTCAGAACATAACTTAATACTTCAAAATAGGTCTTAAGTGAGATTCAAGTTATAGCTAAATCTCATATTAGCAAAAGGGTAAATGTCACTCCTAGGGTGCTGATAAAAAGATTCTCCCTCCCTATTGGCCAAAATATTTTTTCCAGACAGCAGCTTACAATATGACTATCTTTAACGCCCATGTAACAGACTTGTAAGGTCATTCCTTAAAAAAATTCTTTGATATTTCACTTTTCAAGTTCATCAGCAGCTTCCTCAGAAATGCCTGCATTCCTAGCAGTCTAGCCTCCCCACCCATTAGCCTCTCCACCCACTTCACACCGACCTATACCCTTTCCAGGCAATAGTTCTGGAAGCTGAAACTGACTGAAATAGTATTTGGTAAATATAATTTTGCCAAATAAGACTGTTGGTATTATCAACTGGGTGCATCTATTAACCTTGCTTTGTCTTTTACTTCAAATTTAGATTGGGGTGGCGAAAGGAAAAGAGATTATATGGGAGTACACAGCTTAATTTGAGACACTCTTAAAGGCTTCTCTATCAGTCTATCGGAATCTCCAAAGTCGACTTAAAAGGAAAAAAAAAAAAGAAAAAAGGAAAAAAAAAACCACACCACCAGAGGGCTGCTGCCTGCAGGAAAATGAAACTGCTGCATTTTAACACTGCAGTAGAATTCTACCAGCTCCACAGAGGCATAAATAAAACTGACCAAGTTATAAATCTTTTGTAAGTAGAACACACAGCATCATATATAGTTTTACTCAGTGACATTTTGTTTGAGAGATCAGGGACAAATGCCCCTAAGGAAAGAAGCAACAAAAGTCAGCATAGCCACAGATTGTCAAAATGGTAACATCAAAGCAATTTTTCTATTTTATTAGATACTTAGAACAACTTTAGTTTTAAATGCAGCCACAGAGATTTCAGCATTTATGTATCAATATTACAATAATCAAAAGGAGAAGCTATGGAAGACAAATACAGCATAAAAAGATATCATCACCTGGACAGATCAGGCTGTAGAGTCCACTCCATAATCAGGAGATTTAAAACAAACAAACAAACAAAAAAAATCAGTATGCCTAAATAGTAGGGTTATTCCAGGCCTTTTCATGATGCTTTTTATTTCTGAAAAAGTTATCAACACTAGCTGGCTAACCCTGTCAGTCCCAAAAGGAAAGTCAAGCATTATCTTAGTTTTGCAGCAGATCATCATTTAAAAAAAAAAAAAAAAAAAAATTTAACTTGCCAAAGGCTTCACCCCAAGTCAGTGGCTGAGGCTGTTAAGGACAGTGAAGACTACATAGTTATTGTTTCTGAATAATCTGCCTTACAACTGCACAGTGACATGAACAGAGCCTGTATTGTACCCATCTCTACTACTCTTGAAGCCAAGAAATGACTCGGTCGGGATTCTGTAGCATTTTAAAGACCACAAGAGTAGTGACCCAATCCTCCGAAAAGTTCAGCAGTACCTTTAATTCAAGGGGCCTTGAGAGTACACAATAGTCTTGCACACGAGAATTAGAACTCTACAGGATCAAGCAGAAGGTTGACACACACAAAAAAACTCCCAACCTTGAAATGAAGTCACAAATATACCAAGTGTACAATGCAGTATGTATAAAAATGCTCAGTATATCCATATCTGACATACTATATCAACTGTTAGCTGATGCAGGGTTTATCAACAGAGCAAAACAAAGACACAACTGGTACAAGTAAATAATAAGGTAAAGATGGGGAAGACAGGACTTCTACACAGAGCAAGGCGCCTCTCTCTTTCACTTCTCCAACCTTCACTGTCCTATTTTCACTGTTGACTGTGGCAGGAGAAAATAACATTACATACCAGTGCTGGAGTTCCACCTCTGATTGCAGGTTACACACACCCTCTGACCAGGATCCTTGGCCTTGCCATGTTTTCAATCTCCACCATTTCAAAGAGAAGAGGAGGACTTAAAACACAAGAGTTCCTCCCTTCTCGTGGGCTCTTCAGAAATTCACAGTAGACAGTTGAACAGTAAATATGATGTTAATTTTGCTATTCTAATCAAGGTTTTTATGAATTCTTACGAAGCAGTCCACAGACCACCTGGTTCTGCAGAGCCACAGGCACCAAAACACCGAGAATAAATAAGAATTGGTGGAGCTAAAGAGGCTTCTCAGCTTCTCAGCTGTAACTCGTCTGATTCACTGGTGATAAGAGTAATGGCGATGACAGCACTAATGACACAGATCCAGAAACCATGCCTATTTTTGCAGCATTTTTTCTGAGCAGGATGAGCCACCTGGTTAATAAGATGGCAACTGTCCCAACCACACTAGTAGTCTGGCTGTTCCTTTCTGTATCAAAGATGCAGTAATGATAAAGGTAAGGACAATTTCTGCATCCTGAAACTTAATGCTAACTGGTTGGGTAATTTCAGTACAAGTATGTATGGAATACTAGAGATGAATTACTGTTAAAACTATTAAAACATTTGCTTGCCTTGATTTGTCTGTTAGCTGAGCACAGACTTCTACTTTAAGGATGAAACATAGTAATTTATAAAATGCTGGGCCTGTATATTCAGTTTGAATTGAATTCGCTTACAGTATCGTTCCACTTAGTGCTCTAATTTGCTTGAATATTCACTGCAGAGATGTATTCCTAGGCTGCTCTTAACTAGAACACTGCCAGAGGTCTGCCTCTGCTGCCATCAATGAGAAGCTTGCTCATGAGTCAAACTCCCCTCTCAGATAAACTTGAGCAAGGCCTTGAAGTCACTAAGAATGCACAGATTTAACTGAGTGAGGAATTTGCCTAAATAATGTCTTCATCACAATCAGGAAACAACCAGAAGTAAAAGAGATGTGATTTCATAAATATGAGCAATGAAATAAACCACAGACCCAGAAGAAAAGCAGCATGGGACAAATCCCAGAAACACTAGAACAGATCATTCTTTGTTGTCAATGATTTCTGATTTTAATCAAGCGTCGCTGATTTATAGGAATATGAAGTTTGGGGAAAAAGTGTAGATTTAACTAGATTCAAAAGCTAACAAAAATTATTTAAGGCTGGTGATCATAAAGTGTAAGGAATCTTAAAAGCTGTGCCACTCATAGCTATGTCTTTACGAAAAAACAAATGCTCGCGTTTAGTAGGGCGATAGTGCCTGTGTCATTGCCAAGTTCTAATATAATACTTGGCTTTGTCTTTGGTGACGATTTTGTACAGACAGGCATTGCAAACACACAAACAGCTCTCAGTCTTCCTCTCAGCTTTCTGCAGGAAAGGACTACTTCAAATACTGCCACTGTACCAAAATGGATACACGGAGGAAATACAGAGAGGGCTCCCTTCTTCCCACACTCCCCGAATGCTGAGCTCAGCTTGCAAACAGAAACGACCAAGTTCAAGTCTCCATCGTCCTTGCTTTGCACTGCTCCAGCAGCAGAGAGTAGGCAGGAATCCAGCCTATCAAGCTGTCTGGGGATTCCCCCAGTATTAGGGAATCTTAATGTAGTTTTAGCATCACTTTTTCCTTCTAACTTTGGTGTAAGAATCTTAACCAAGGTGATGGCTATATCTGAAGAGTAGCTGTATTCCAGCCATCTTGATCTACCACTGCAGCATCTCATGTTCTTCAAAACCAAACAAGGATTAGAGAAGCTGTGTTCTTTAGGACAACTTTCCTTTAGCCTGATTTTTTTTTTAAGGAAATCAAATTTACATGTTCAGGGTACTTGGCTGCAGTTTGTCCATAAAATCAAAACTGATTATTAAGTTTCAACCAAGTTTGAAAGAGCAAGGGGAGTCTCTAAGATTCTATAAATTTAATAGAAAGTGCTGAATGTCTGTGGAAAAAAAATAAGAGATTCAAACTATCACTCCTACTACGGAAAGCGTAACTGTGATTTAATCCTTAACGTATTACAAGAGAAATAAAAAAGATGGCCAAGCAGAGACAGCTCCAAATGGGCCACAAACACTGTCTTCACCTAGTCCATGAGACAAGGGACACAGAGAGAGCAGGAGCAAAAAGGGAATATAGGGTACAAAACTGGAAGAAATAAAATTCCTTAGATCCACAGTTCACTGAGCAAGTTATGGTTTAGTTGCATAGGATAACAAATAGCAGAAGAGTTGAGGTTGGAAGTGATCTCTGAAGATCAGCGAGTTCAACACCCTTGGTCAAAGCACAATCAACTAGAGCAGCTGCTCAAGGCTGTATCTAGACTCTTTTTGAATACATGCAAGGATAGAGACTTCCCAGCATCACTAGGCAACCAGTGCCAGGTTCAACCCACTCTCACAGTGGAGAAGCTTCTTCCTATATTTAAATGAAACCTATACACACACAAAGGCCTTACTAGGATTAGTGCCTTAGCATGAAAGAGATTACATGCAGACAATGTAAGACAAATTATCTTTCCTCTCAGTTCTCAAGTTAGGCAAGACACATGAAATGTGGAAGAAAAAAATACATCTAATAGAGAAAATAATCCTCCATGGACACACAGTACATAAGTATTAATTTCCCAAAGACAATGTATCTTATATAAGAAGTAGGGGAAAACCATAGAAGTACCCTATTTTTCAGTCTACCATGACCATACAGTTAAAAAAACCCAAACCTCTAACAACAATATATGCTTATTTAGATACAGGCTACGTTCTTGAGTATTTCTACCAGCTCTTCTAGCAGTAACCATCAACCTATTTAAATAGGGCTGAAACGATTAAGGCTCTCAGCCTTAGAACTGTAACATCCCCAAAGTTTTCTGAGAATACCTTTCTAAAGAAAACCATAGACCAAACAGGTACCTCCCAACAGCAGGTTGTCCCAACATGACAGCCAAGCTACCCATCATTTAGAACCTGAAAATATGATGAGAGCTTTGTAACAGAATACTGTGAGAGATCAGGAGATTCCAGTATGGTAAAAATCTTAAAGAGTCAAATCCAACCCTTAATCTTAGGGACAGCTCATAGTTATTAGAAGGAATTCACACAATCACTGAATGAAACTCACCCAGGGCAAATGGCTGGCATGATGAGTAACCTAACCCTCAGCTGGCAAACAGTCAGCAAAAGACACTAGAAAATTTTTAACATCCCACACAGTGCATTTTACACCACAAAGATTTGGGATATGAAGCCTTATTTTCCTACTTAAACTTGTGCTTTAATTCAAATGCAACAAGATAGTAGTCTTAGCAAAGTCTTTTGCTGGATGAGCTCAGACTTTATCAGAGCAGGATTTTTTTTTTTTTTAAATAAAATTTTTAAAAAGGAAATCGTACATCTCCAGCTCATATTTAGCTGCAAATATGTTATACCAGATCCCTCTTCCTCATAAATGATATCACCATAAGGCGGATGAACCAACACTACGAACCCGGGCTTTGGTGTGCCTCATCCTGGACCAAAGTAACAAAACAATCACTTTCCCAGTAAGAGTATCTATGTAGAAATTTAGTGTCGACATTGCTACCCACACATATAATAATTAAGAAAAAGAGCATATAAAGACAGCATGTTGTTTTGTAAGTAGAAGCAGGCAGACAGAAAAGCACTTACTAAATGGATGCCTGAAAACAGTTTTTCATCTTTTTTTGCAAAAACCAAAAAAAAAATTAAAGGTAAGCACTTCACTGGAAATATTACCATGCCTATAATTCCATATAGTGTTGGAACACTAAAACAAAAAAGAAAAAAAGATAATACTTGCACACCACCCTAAGCCACTTGAAGGTTTCTCCCCTCAGTTCCCCCCTTCACCCTGCATTAACCCATTTACTGTCAGTTGATGTTGCAAATCTTGGTGCAAAGTTTTTACCAGCAATAATCTCCTTTTCTCAGTAACTGGTAGGTTATTTACTTTCTTCCAAAGTCCTTAATTACCAAATCATTGATTGTTAGTGGATGGATCTTAGATAAGAAACTGAAACTCACCCTGTTCTCTGGGGTAAGCTATACAAAGAACGGCCCCTTCCAGTCTAACTTTACCCCTTCCACCATCCCAAATTAAAAACGTTTAAGTGAAGAAGAAATTAAAAATATTTCTTGTACTCTTAAGCAGAAAATAACCTTTATCAAGAAAGCCAAAGCAGGTGCAACAAAAGACTAAATGGCAGAAACTGCCTAGCACATCCATGGGGTGCAAAACAGTAAGCTCAGCCACTAGAACTCTGTGAAAGAGTTATTTAGGGCAGCTTTAGGGCTACTTTATGTCAGTTGACAATTGTTTCTGTGGCCTTCAGAAAATAATAATTTTTTACAAAATAAAACCAAGAGCACTAACTCAAGGTAAGTGTCCTTCTCTACCCACTCCATCACTAACTGTGCATCAGCCACCTGCACCAGCCTGAAGGTGACTCTGCCCTTCTACGAAGGCAACAGACCATTTGCCAGAGAATGTACCTCGATTTGCTTAAACACACACCATCATTTACCTTCTTTGTCCATACTGCTTTTTATCCTTAGTCTCACAACACACTTCTACTTATTAGCCTTTAAAAACTCTATCTCAAGGTCATTGCAAAAGAAACAGTATATTCCTGTTTACACAGTCCACAGGACAACTGCATTCTCGTAGGCATCTCTGCCACAAATGACATACCCAAAAAAAAAAAAAAAGCTTGCAGCTACATCAATAGCCAGTAATACACTTTCATAAAAGGAACCAAAACAATTTCCAGTGTTCCACCTAACCTCCATTTAAATCCAACTTGCAAAAGCTATGAAGCAATGAAAAAGATCTTCAGGGTGGATTTTTTTTGTGTGGTTTTTAACATGATTTTATCAGTAATGTTTCTAGTCTGTAACTAGAATTAATAAAAACTTTGTATCCCTATTCAAAATTAAATGCAAAATAAGTCAAATGGAACTGGATGAACAATATTAATAGGCTCTAAAAGTAAGAATTTAAAATTAATTAAGTTTGATTTGGGCACATCTGTGAGCCTTTTAAAAAGCCTTTCTGGAAAACACGTTTTTCAGGTATGGATGCTCATAGAACTCATGTCCAAATTGTCCAGGAAAACTAAATTTTCAGTTTGCACTTGCAAACATCTGTGTTGGACATGCTTGCACAATGATACAAGTAGAATGCAATTCTGCCATGCAATATATCCATCATACTACATTCAAGAGTACAATTCAAATCTTTGAATACTACTTAAGTGCAACCAATCCATATGTGAGTTAAGACAGTTCGGGAAAGGAGATAAAAACAGTTGTTTGCCAGAAAATCTGAAACAAATAAGGATTTAAAGGAAACCACTCTGCGTTTACAGAGACTGCAGATGAAGACGGTTCAAGTTCATTAAGAACACTATTTACAACAAATTATTCATGTTATTCTACAGATCATTATGGATGTTTTGTAGAAAAACATAATGTTTATGCATGAACTGGAAATGGAACAATCTTCTCATATTCCATAAGCAGAATGAACAGCATTATTATTGCTAAACATCCTGGGCTTGTTTAAAACAAAACCAGAAAATTTCTTTGGGATATTTCTTAATAGAACAATCCACAACAAACAGAAAGATTCCAACTTACTCATTTATCATGGACTTGATGATCTTTCTGCTGAAGTCAGTTCAACTTCACACATAGACTGACTTCACAATGGCAATTTACAGCATCTCAGCATTTGAAGAGGAACACTCGAGTATTCATTTATGTCTCTACCTTTATCTACATGGAAATCTACATCCAGGCTTCCACCTCTTCTTATTATGAATGTTCTCCTATGTGCACAATACAGTCCTCATGCAACGTCTCTTACTTCAGAGGACATTACTTCCAAACTTCTCACTTCCTTTCAAATTTCTTCTGGAAGCTAGAATTCGTCCTGTGTTACCTACTTACTAGTTTTTAGGTGTGTATCAACATTTATTATTGTCATTGCAGCTCCTGTTTAGCTCTCTACAGCATTCAACATTAAAGACTTTCCAAAATTCAATGTATGGAGTAAATTTATGGTATACGGAAAAACATTGCAATGCTGAAGAATTCAAAACATACAATGGCTGCTCCACTCAGTTTACAAAAGAAATTTTAAGAACCCATCTAAAACACTACATTTGGCCTTTTCACAGAGCCACAGGTTTTCTAGAGATGAGAAAGAATTCCTCTCTAGAAGTAAATTCTTACGAGAAGCTTTTTTCATTTTTTCGACCTCTCTCCTCACTCTAATGCAGTCCTTCCCACCACAGGGGCACAAAATGACATGAAAAGTAGAAAAGTGTTCGAGCAGTGCAAAAACTCTATTTGTGAAATCACTGCTTTCATAGTTACTGCTAGAGTCTGAAATATAAGTATATAGTCGTAGAGTCCTACTCATTTGACAGTAGTTGAATTTTAACAACTCTTGGGTGAGAAAGCTTACTGTGCTTTACAAAGAAAAACAATAATTCAGAGCCCGCTGCTGTTTCAACAATTTCATAATAATTGTTCTAGTGATATGGGGGTAAAAGACTAATGGCATGCCTCTGCAAAGTTTGCAGAAGAATGAAAACTAAAAATAATTTTCTCTGCAGTTAGCAAACAGGAATTTGCTTAAAAACCTCAAACAAAAAACCCAAAGAAGAGTGAAAGTCTTAACAGGGATTATCAGAACTCTGCAGTTCAGACATACAGCATGGTAATACTAGTTTACTTCCGTCACTAAGGCAGGCAAACAGTACTTTTGAACAATCAGATCAAACGTATACAAAGTTAAGAAAGACCAAATCTCTCAAAACCCATAATCATTACTTTATAATCCATTAAGTCAAAGTCACTATGATATAACTTTTCTAGGCAAAATTTCATTCTTAAGACCTCTACTACCCACAGTATTGCCTGTAGAATTTATTTCTATGATTACTAATTAAACATTTAAGTCTTCACAGATTATCAAGATAAAGGGTATGGATTCACTGTTTTGAAAGAAACTTTCATAAGGAAAGTAAAGTATAGGTATGAAAACATTATTAGTATACCTACTGATTTGTTGTTTGTTTGTGTGTTTAAAAAGGCCATGAGAAAAACTACAATGATTTACACCTCTTACAATGATATATTCATCCAGACAGCTAAATGGAAGAAAGCTGTACTCTTCAGATTGTCTCTTGATCCAATACAGTGGGTCAGAAAAACAATTACAGTAGTATGAATGAAAAGGATACACTTTGTTTAGCCTACTTACCTAAGGAAACCAGGCTTCTGAGATCACACTGACCACCCCAACACCCCTTGAATAGAGCTGAAGCTTTCACTTTCAACCAAATTTGACAGAGAAAAATAAAAAAATTAATAAATTTCAGTCTCTATCAGTGTCATGGAAACAGATGGTTAAGGCTGTAAAGAAACATCCTGTTTAAGCTCCCACTAAATAAAAGGCTATTAAATTCACTAAACCCCAAATTTAATGACTTCTGTTCTTACATAACCCAAAAGTACACTACTGAACACCTCACTTATGGCTCACATATAATTAACATGTTATACACCTAAACAGCTGCAAACTATATAGGATACAATGCAGAAAAGGGAACCCCTACACTTTTTAGAAGGTCAAAGTCCCGCGAGTTTCAGGCAGGACTCTTTGTACCAGGCTTAAAACAGAACGAAAGGAACAAGACAAAATGGATAAGCAACATTAAATTTTTCATGAAGTTTATCTCAAAGTGAATAGGGTAACTCCCAGTTAGAGCTAATGTCTTATCGCTTGTAGACAAAGCAGCATTTTGGAAATTTCAACTACACATTGAACAGGTGCTACAGGAAACAATGATGCTGAAGCCTATACAGAGACTGTCAAATAAAAGCACAAGAAAGCCCTCCAAAATGCTGAAGACCTTAACAAGAAACACAAGTTCCTCATCTTTGCACTCATTAATAAGTATTCACTATAGTCAATTTGAATTACTGTTGAGAGTTTCAGGGGTGAAATAGGGGTTAATGAGGCTAAAAGAAACACATGAACAGAGATAACTGTACAATTCTCAAAAAATAAAGCAAGGAGTATGCAAGAAGCTGATTTCACATAAAATCAGTGGCAAATGGAGAAAAGCCTCTATTTTGCCTAAAACTAAAACACTGCTTCACAATCAGGTCTGACTGGGGCTTCTCAAGGTACACTATTTCCACATGTGTTATCATAATGTGACACACATCCTTTGCTCATTACTGTTAATTACAATGAAAACCTCCTATAATGAACTGTAAAAGAATGTATCAATGAAACTGAGATAAACTGACCTTTCCCCACACACCCATATTTATAAAGCAGTGATTTTTTTTACACTGACAGTTCTGTAAAATAATTTTTGAGTAGAATAATCAAGATTATGATGCTTCTTGTGTTCTTGTGAAATCATTCAAATAATGATTCCATGAGCTATTCCTTCAGTTGCCACCAACAAGAGGTGCTCTGAATTCAACCTATTACAAAAGCAAACCATCTCGCTACGGTATTCAAAGTAGACATTAAATTTATGTGCTGCATTATTAAAAATAATTTTCATTCCCACTAGCAGCAATGTAACCCTCTTCCCACTTCTCTGCCTAAGAGGCCCTAATCCCTTCTTTGTGGCATCACTCACCCTCAGCAAGCGTGACGCACCAGCCCAGAAGGCTGCTCAGGACAAATTTTGCATATCTGATCAACCAACAATTTCGGTTGTTACCCACCAATTTGAACAGAAGTCTTTTCCCTGTCAGTTTTGCCCACCCACAGCCAAGCGTCACCGGGTTCCACTGAAGTCCCAGATACCGCAATGTCTTTGCAGGGACCAGCAGGCTGCTGTTGGTAAACACTTTTTTTCAGATTTTAAAGTGGCAATCACTGAGAACTTCACAGAAAGCAAGCCAGTGAAAGCTCTACTTACCATTAAGTTCTCCCTCCATGGCACCCTTTCTAGGTCTCCTCTGAACTATGAATGAACCCACACTCCTTCCCAAAAGCCTCTTCTTTTGATCTCAGTAAAAGCAGGTAAGAGTGATTAACACATTTGTATAATACTAATGTATCTGGGAGCAAACATCTGCCTATCTGAAATAACTGTGTAGAGTCAATAATTTTTTATTCCAAATAAAAATGATGGATATGAAGATCACTGCAAAATGGACAGTACTTTGCAACACAACTTATACTTTCTTTCTATTCATCATTACATTTTGCTACATTTTCTCTCTCACTCATCTCCTTGGGATAAAAAAATATTCCAAGCCATTGTCTCCTAATCTTTCAAGCTTTAAAGTCAAACTCCAAAGGAATGATTACAACCACTACTTTCTTAATCTGTAAGCCACTGTAACCCAAATGCAAAAATACACACCATGAAAACATACTATGGCAAATCAGGCCCTCATACTGCACTGCTTGTCCTCTTCCTAAAATGCTGCAGGTTGCCTGCTTACCCTCCAAAACAAGCAGGATGAAGATGAGCTACATGCCACACACTGTTCATGCTGTTCTGCAGGCTCCAAAATGGGATTAGCACAGAAAATGCGAGAAGACCAGGAGGCATATTTCCATATTTAGCCATGTATGTTTTAATACTGAGTTAGATTTCACCTCAGTGCATTATTCCATTAATCAAGGGCGGGTATAACAAGAGAGACATAGACTGACATCAGCTACTTTTAAAATTTCTCTTCCTCTTCCCCCCACCTCCAGCTTCTATGACACCATGCATTGTGCATTTCATGTGCATTCATGTGTGCAAAGAGCAGAGACTTATCTATAAAGATCAGTTATACGGTAAAACTGCAAAAGGAAACTTTCACCCTTGTCCAGCTGGTTGAATAACTGCAGAGGCCAACAGCAGCAAGCCTCTAAATACATCCTGTTCTTCTCCCTCCACCCCCATGTCTCTAATCACTTAGGAGGAAGATAGGAAGATTAGCAGAGAGGAAAAAAAATAACCAAAGCTGCAGATAACCCTTTAGGACCACAACGTCAGGCTATAAGAACATGGAGCAAAAGGTTAATGCAGCTGTATTTTCAGGAACCCCAAGCACAATTGTATTTAAAGGGGAGGGAGGGGTGCTGAGAATGTGAGACAGGGAGAGAAAAAAGGAAATGGTGATGAAGGCAAAAATGAATTTGTCATCTACAGCTAGCTCTTTGATCACCTGGAGTATCCAGGAAAGGATATCAGCAGAAATAGGGCAGTTTTATTAACAATACACCACAATTTTTCTTGTATTTTCATATTCATCATCAGCACAGATTTTAGTAAGAATACAGCTGCAGAAGACTTACTGAGCTATGCCAAGAATAAAGGTGGTACCTAAAACAGTGACAGAGAACTACCTTTAGCAGCTGATACACTGAAGAGATTTGAAAAAAAAATAAAATATAAATAAAAGTCACTTCCACTAGAAGACAATGTCATCTTCATCCATGTCTCTGAACGGTTGCTATGGGGTTGTGAAGAGGAGGGGAAGGATGGGGGGGAGGTTATAATCAATCATCTCAGAAGAGCATTGCTTCTTACAGAGAAAGATCTGGATTTTGACTGTGTCCCTAAGAAAATTGCGGACTGCAGAGCTGCTGCCACGCAGGGCAGTGAGGAAGCAGGCAGAGCAGAGGCAGCAGCTGGGGCTGGAAACGCCTATTAAATCCTTTAGACAACAGATGGGCAAAGCTCGGCTGGGTTATAAAAAAAAAAAAATACACCACAATGCATCATGTTTTATTGTCCCACCATAATGAACAACACTTAACACCCACATGCCCAAAGAAGCCCCCCTATGGCTGATCTTACCCCTTCCCTAAATAATAATCTCGAGTCTCAATCCACTTTTGGGGGGCTCCCAACCCAATGAATTTGCCAGATGCCATTGCTTATTGCACCTGTTACTTAAAAAAAAAAAAAAAAAAAAAGGAAGACATTTGGGCTTCATTTTAAGCATGTTTTTCTTCCAATTAGTGCTTCCCTGCCCTTGAAGTGAATATGCTATCCATGCAAGCAACAGTAAGTCCAGATCTTGAACGCATTCAGGGGATCTCATTATGTCATGTAGGGCAGAGGCACCTGCTCTCTGCTAATTCCCTCCACTCCGTTTCCTCTTTTTAATATTTCTTACCATTGTTCCATTCAGGAAAATCTGCTGGGGGCGAGTTTCATAAACAAGCTTTAAGAAAAATAATTAAATAACCTCCCTTCCCCCCCTCCCAATCCCTCCTACAAAAACACAGCATAACCAGAATGAATTCTGCTACCAATCCTCTATTTTTCTTTTATTTCAGACCCTACCCACAAAAACCACTAGCCCATCCATCCATGTTTGCTAAATACCCACAGCAGTCAGTGCCAGAGACATACTGTACGTATTTCCACCTCCCCCCCTCAACTGCACCTTAAGGACTACACCCTTTTCAATCATGATGTCATGAAATACTGCTGGTGACTCCCCCACTACCACCACCACCCCCTCCTCGGTACTACAGGCTGTGAACCTTTAATTTCAATATAATTTGATTAAAAAGAAAATGCTCCTAAGTAGGGCAGTGAAGAAATGGATGTGAAAATTCACCACCAGCAGATCATCTATTTTTTCCTCTGCATGCACTGTGCCTGTCATTAGAACAACACCCATTAGCAGGAGTAATGAACATAAAGCATCCTGGGCTTTTTCTTTTCTTTTTTAAAAAAAGAAAAAAGAAAGAATTAAAACGAAAACTAAAAATAAATAAAGACAAAAATCCCTTACGAATATTATCTGCACTAAAACAGCAAATGGGAAAACCTGAACCCTCAAATATCCCATCCCCGACACCTCGCTGGCTGCCACAGCACCTTCCCTCTAGCACCGGTGCTGCTGCAAAAGAACCAACCTGTTTGTCCTTTTCCTAGGGTTTTCTCCAAACGATAGGGTCCAACATATTGTGCATGTTGAGCTCCGCTGCCTTCTTTCCCTGTTGATGTCATTTCTACCTGGATCTGTAATTCTGCAATGTGTATGTGCTGATGAGCTGGAATTTCTCTCTCTGCAGCTCTTTAAATTCCCACTTTGCAGCTGTGCAAGCAAAGCACTCTTTTTCTCTGCTTTAGTCCCCTTGGTTGCAGATTTTCGTCTTCCTCCTCTTTCTTTCCTCTCTCACGTGCGTGTTCTCTCTCTGGGTCTGCTTGGGACGCTGAAAGACGAAGGAGTTATTTTAATGTTCAAAGAGGGGGATCTACGATCCAAGCCCAAGGAGCATGATGCTGGTGATCGGAGCTCCGCACGCCTTGTTCTCTCTGGGAGCTGTTCAAGGGAGAGCCAGAGCTAGAGCAGCGGAAGAGCCGGGGCCGCAGCTGAGACTGACATTAAAAGCAGCCAATCCCTCGTCTCCCACCTTCTTCTCCCCTCCTCCTTCCACTACCTTTTCTTTTCCATCAGCAGCAGTTGCTGCCTCTGCCTGCTACAGAGCATCAGGACCAATGGCAACAGCAAACACCTAAGTTCATCAGCCTATTGATAAGGCATAATTAAATATAATTTAATGTGTATATTATTTTAAGACCCAAACATCCACTTTTTTTTTTTTTAACTTCTGAATTCTTTTCCACTATGCAGCTGTAGTTGCAGATTGTTAAAGAAAAGGCGAGACTGTGGCAGGAAATAGGAAAGCAGGGAAAAAAACTACTTCTGAAAATAAGCTTGGGAAATTCATTGATTCTGTTTGATTCTGAAGGACCTATATCTCTTGGGGGTTTTACCCTTTATAGAGAACCTTGGGGGAAGGGGGGGGTGAAGACGAAAAAAAAAAGCTAAAAATAATAGGGCCTATCCAGTAACCAGTGAACTCAGTGACAGACCTGCTTTTGAATTTTATGGGAGCAAATAAACTTCGGGTCCTTAGATGAACAGATCAAAAATGGCACAGCCACTCTTCATTGGAAACACAACCAAAAATCCAGAGATTAGATGGCAATAAAACTGATTGCTAGATCCCCAGGCTCCATATTAGCAGCGTAAGAAAACTTTTGCTGTACTTGTCCAAGTGTTTATGCCTGTCTTTAACCTTCAGAGCTTAAGGAGCTGGATGAAAGAAAAGATTCTGCAGATTTGCTTCCAGTTCAGCACAAGCCTATGTATTTTCTGGATTCAGTACAGTTTCAGCCAGACTCCAGGGCTGTCAAGCTGAAACCATTACCATTACCAAGTGCCATTTTTACCTTCTCTTCCCTGTTCCACTGAAAACTCATCAAGATATTCCTATTCAAATTCCAGCTGAGCCACAGAGAGCGCAAGCATTCTTAAGTCAGAGAGGGAAGTCTTGACAAGCCTGTAAGAGAGAGAGTAAAGAGAGGGCAAAACTTGAACAAGCCTTATCTGTTGCTCACTGAGAGAAGACTATTTCAGGTTTATTTATTTGTTTTTTTGAAGACGGAAATTTACTTTGTTTTAATACTTATATCTACAGACAGCAGGTGCTCTTGTAATTTGGAATAAAACTAGAAATTGGCTCTTTACCTGTGCCACAGAAAACACAACTCTACTTACCAAGTTGCAGAGAAGTTAGTAAGATGAGGAGGCAGGAAGAAACCAGGCTAGTAGACTGAAACCTTAAACCAATTCCAAGGTATCCTTCTGTCTGCTCAGGAAACACAACGCCAACATTTGCTTTGAAAGGAAAAGCCCTGCTTTGCTCTTTATGGTTTACCTTTACTCACTTCCAGACTGTGTCACTGCAGCAACCTGCCAGCAAACTCCAGAACACCCCAAACCATCTCCATTCCTCAGCTTCTCCCTCCTTTCACCCTGTGTGACCAAGCACCAAGACTCCTTCCATGCTGAGGACTGCCTCTGTGATTTTCCAGTGGCACCCTCTGCCCCCTACAGCCCCTACAGATGTTTACTTCCCCCTTGCTACTAAACTCAACTCCAAATTGCCACTTCTCCAAGCTCCCTTCCCTGTATCTTTCATTAAGTGTTGTTCTTCCCCCACGTCACCACAAGCCCATCCTTGCTGTCCCACACATTCTCCCCTCAGAGCCCTGGTGTGTCACCTCATGCACCTGAGCCTGCAGGAAGTTGGGGAAAACAATGCCAGCAACCGGGATGGCACGTCCCCATGCCATGCTCCACTCCCCTCTGTCCTGCAGCCTCTGGGAAAGCCTCAGGACCAGAGGAGGGGACCAGAGAGGACGCAGCTGGCCCTGCTGGCAGCCACAATGATGTGGCAGCTTTTGCCACCCAAAGTGGCAAATCAGGGGCCAGAGGGCAAGGAGGAAGGCAATGTGAGCATCCCTGTGGAGAGGTGTAGGGTAGGGTAGTAGTACCAAAAGCTGAACAGGCAGCTGACAGGCCTATGAGACCTGCCCCATGGCCAAGGGATAAGGCATCACCTGCCCTTGGTATGAAACAAACCTGCCTCAGGTGCAGGAGTCGGCCCCTGCAGCACTGACAGACCTGTGGGCTCAAAAGCCCAACCACAAGGCCCAGACATGTCAGGATGGATTCAGCAGGACAATCTGATATGTCTTGTGACATGGTTGAAAAAAATGCCTCTGAAACTTGAGGCACCCATGCATGACTCAGAAGCCTTCCTTTCCCTATGGCTTCCGAGCCAGGATTGGGCTGCTCAAGCTGAGGAACCGTGGTGGGAGAAGTGCTCTCCCCACTGGGCTGTTGGCTACAGAAATCAAGTGCTGAGAGGAATCAAAATGTGTCATGGTTTCAGACCCTTCACTCCCCATAAATGTTTGACCACTCCCACTGTTAAAAGGCCCCTACACAGACAGCAAGGGACAGCACTTAAGCACAGGAATGTGAGCACAGCTTTTGGAAAAAGGAAAATATTGTTGATTTGTATAAATTAGCAAAGTATCCACACCACCATATTAAATAATGCAGGGAGTGAATATCAGCATAGATCAACATCTTTTTTAATTTCAAGATTTGTATTTTAAAAGGCATTTAAAAGGAGATTATGATGTCTGTATGTAGCTGAATCATATCTGGGTCATGATATTAATAGAAAGATGAACAATCAGACAATATTGTCCATCCAAGACCAAACTTGTGTACAAACTGTGAAGTTTGTTTCTGTTGGGCATTTCGGAAAATGAGTTACAGAGATGTTACAAATCCCCACCTTCTGTCACAAAATATGTGTGAATGTCACGGCTGGAATAAGGTTAGAAAACTTGGTGAAGTTCATATGATCCTGACTAGAAGATCAGTGAGATTAGAAAACAAAACAAAACAAAGAAACACAGACATGCATGCACAGAAACACTACCTCTCTCCTCTTCCCTCCCCCACCCCCCCAAACTCCCATATCTTTTTGGTCTCATTTAGTTATGTTATTTTGATTCCATAGGAATATTACTCTGTATGGCCTATTGCAACAATTTTGACCTTTTGTCCTAAACTGCTTTTGAGAAAGTGTTTGGACACTTCTTGATTCCTGAATAATCAAATGTTATTTATTTTATTTGTTCATATAGAGCCAAATCCCATTTATCTGTACCCCTTTGATCTGAAACTCAGTCCTTTGAATCTAGGTTATGTCCCCCTGGTGTGAATTACTTATACAATAACTCCCTCAATTATTTGAAGCCCTGTTTATCCAAATGTTTTGATGTTCCAAGAGTATTTTGAATAAACAGGACTCTGCTGTCATTGGATGTATCAGATATCTTTGGGGATGCATACAGGATGGTTTCCCCTGACCTTATTCTGTATTATCTTGTGTTTAATGAACAAGCAGTGTGAACTTAAGTGTATAGTTAGCATATTGACATAATCTTCAGTACTTTTACTTGTTTATCCATTAATTATTTTTCTTTCATTATTCTCATTTAAGAACTAAATTTCACTCAGGAAGGACTCAACACAGACCCCAGCAAAAATTTTGCTTGAGTATGGAGTGAATAAAAAAGTAATAATCTAGAATTTTGCTTAGTTTTATCATACTTCTGGAAAAAAAGCAGAGCAAATTATTTGCATTTTTCACCCATTCCCATTTTCACTAGCTTGTATCTAATGGAAGTCCTCATGTTCATTTGTTTTCTTAGATGCTTGCCATTGCCCTTCCTCTTATTCCCATGAAAATATTAAGAGTCACGATGGATCATGAAATGGTGTAAGAAGCTAGAGGAAAAAAACAGATCCATGAGAAAGTTTTTTTCAATATTTTTCACTTGTTCAGTTGAATTCTCTGTGGAATTAATAATGAAAAATTAACAAAGGAAATATAAGGCTTCCAAGAAAAGGCACTGATAAGCTTTTATAATTAGCATAGAATAAATGAGTTGACTTTTTGTGGTAAGAAGAATTCACATAAGCTAGGACTTTGTCTACAATTAGAATAACGTGATAGCTAATGCCAATGACAAGCACATATTAAAGATAAACAGGAGAAAAATATTCAGCATTTTCAATGTTAGGATCCATTATCACATCCTGAATTACATGTTCCATCCACATACCTATGGATACATGACACCCCTTTGATAAGTGGTACTGGGATTAAGATATTTTGGGAATTAACCTCCTTAATAAACTGAGCCAGATATTTGAGAGACATTTAGTCACCAATACTGTTGACAAACTGATAATACTTTTATTGAGGATAATTGTATCAATCTGCAGTATCTCCAAACAGATGCTAACAGTCTAAAATTGAGAATTTCTCCCTTTGTGTTAGATAGCTACCTTTTTCATAAGAAGCTGAGGTAGACCACAAGAAAAGAAAGGACTGGATTTTAGTAAGTGGGTGGTGTTTCAAATTCTTAGAACACCCTCAGAGTTCAGATACTTTTTCTACTATAGCAAGGGTTGAGGAACTTCTGCTAGTTAACCTTGCTTATTGGAAGACAGTGCTTCCATAAAGACTCTCACTTCAGCGGCTCCTAAACAGGTCCACATTGCTCAGCAGAGGTAAACTGTGGTAGCAGTTAGACAGATGTTTTGGAGATTTTACTGTTGTTGTTGCTATTATTATTGTTAATAATAATTTTGCTATTATTATTAGGATTCCTGGTATTCTACATATTCTAGTAACTAATTTTAAGGTTCACCTAGAAAAATGAACTGTTAGCTTATTATCTACATATCATCTTTGTTTAAAGCTAGATTAAGGTAAAGGCTTGTAAAATATTTAATAACAAAATAGATAACTGCTTTCACAGTATCATTTTCTCTGGACTACAGTCTCTCTTTATTCCTTTGGAAATATTGCTGTCATTTTCTCAAGCCTGCTGCTGTCATTACCTGTGCCTCACAGAACTGTTAAACTATTAAGGAGCAAAACGCACTTTCCAGCTTAATACAATCATGTGAAAATCTCTGTATGAAGCTTTTTTCATACGCTGAGCTTTGTATTTCATAAAAATATTAATATGCAGGCACATTCATATGTTCAATGAGTGAAGCTTTTGACTGGGTCTTGACAGAAATCAAACTTGAAAGCAATCAGACACTTGCAGCATGAGGATGGATCTGTGGTAACTGACCTGTTTTGAGGTACAAGAGACAAAAAGAATGTCTGTTTTCAGTTGTCAGTTCAAGTGTTTGTAAATACAAACTTAAGGAAGAATAAGTCCAATGCAAATGTGTGTGATTCTTCCCTACAATACTCTCTCAGGATCCAACTGTTTGCAGTTCAGGGACTTTCTGAGCCAGATGTTGTTTCTGTGCATGCTGTAGTCTTCAACAGATTTCTTTTTCGTGAGCTTGTTTTTGTCTTCCCTTAAAAACTTGACACCATGACAGATGGTCAGACATCTCTTCAGATTATGTGCATACTTCTCAGAAGACAGTGAATCCTTGAGACAAGTAACATCCATTGATCGATGCTCAAGAACCCCCAAAAGTAAAGAAAGAAAATTATGTGTGAGGCACCATTCTTGAAATCCTGAAGCTGAATGGAACAGTTCCAGCTGCAAAGTTTCTAGGCTTTCAGGAAGCCTAGAAACAGTAGAACTGAGAGTTCAGAGCATTTGGTGTTTAAGGTGTAGAAAATAGGTATGTGAAAACAAACACAATTTCTGGCTGTCCTTTTCTGGTTTTAGAGCAATTCCATCCATTCAGTTTCTGCCACAAAATGCATATGCACCCTGATCACTGGCTGATGACATCCTAAAGAAGTGCCTGCTAGGCATGTATTAGCAGCTACCATGGATGTTTTATGGGCAGTTTAACAATATGCAGTGAAGTTGTATGATGTCAAACACACTGAATAAAGCAAATTTTCTAGATTTTATCACAGATGGTTCAGTGGAACATTCAGTCAGCATCCTAGAATATTCCCGCATTTCTCTGCAGTGATTTCAAGTAGGCTGAAAAGTATTGACCCGGATGAACAAGTAAAAATATTAACTGTCTACACCACAGGGTGAGTCTGCCTGATAGCTGGTACCTAGATCACAGAACTCACAGTTGCTGGCACCTGCTCATACAAGCCAGTGAGGCCAACACCCCCACTCCCTGCTGCCTCCACTATGATCTTGTTTGTGCTCTCATACCTGGAGCTGGTCCTTCAAGACCACCTCACCCACTTGCTCCCAGATCACTTCACCTACTCCCCAGCTGGTTTGGCTTGATATTTGCTAGTGATCACACCCACTCACACACCCACACTTCATCAGTCACTGCAAAGACAGGTGCTGGGAGCACCCTCATACATATATATGCACAGAATAGACACCCCTCACCCTGCAAAGAATTAGAAAATATTTTAATAAGAACACGGGTCAGACTGCACTGATGAGGCATAGGGCATAGCCAGACAGGCATTCTGTCTAGCCAGTTATGATAACTCACCCTTTTTATTTGCTTACCCCTCTATTTTCTCACTCCTGTCCCTCCCCAATCACAAAACCCACTCCCTTTCTCCACCTTGGGTTCCTCCCCTAAACATCCCATAATTAGTCCTGTACAATCTGGAACTGCTTTTCCCTTACATCCCATAATGTGTCCCACTCCTAGGCACTGAGCCCCTTAGTCCAGCTGTCTGGAGAGTTCTTGATTTGGGTTCTTGCCAGTGCCTGTGCCCCTGCGCTCATCCAGGCTTGTGCTGATGGGCCTGTGATGGGCCTGGGAGTGGGCAGCTCACTCCTGTTAATGTCTCCCTGAGCTCCTTCATAGGATTTCGTGACACAACATTTTATATATTATGCTGTTAGATAATTTGTCTCCTAACTGCAAGAAGCACTTGATTTCTTGGTTACAATAGCCCACCATTCCTACTGCAGGGAGAATGATGGAAATGACCCTCAGACAGGAATGGTCATCTAGAGGTGTGCCATATCTCTTGGAAGATAAGGCGTATCTAGCATTTGACACATGGTGGGAAATAACAAAGTTCACAGATTTATAGTTATTTAGCACCATTGGGATTTGAGGAGATCCAACTCCAGGTTTTCACAAAATGCTGGAAGGAAAAGTTAAAGACAGGCCAGCAATGATGGCAATGGCAAAATGATAAAGGATCCCCTGCTCCATAAAAATACACTATCTCAGGTAAATGGTAAAAGAGATTTATGAGGTGAAAAAAGTAGGACTTTGTTCTTTGCATTCACATCAGTCTCACAGAAAACAAAAGGCATTACTTGAAAACAATCAAAAAGAATGCCAAGATAAGCAGTAGGCAAATAGAACAAAGGAGCTAAGAACCTGAGGCCACTATGCACCAGTGAACAGAACTGTATCTATTCATCAAATTGCTACATATAGCAGTGGCAAGTGCAAAAGATAAGCTTTTAAGGAAGACAGATCACATGAATAGTTCCTGATATAGGACAGGAGTTGGAATGAAGGCTGCAAGGCAGGTGTAGGTTAGCAACAGCCAGCATTCCTGAGAGCAGAATCAAGGATAAAGCATTAGGAAGAGTTTCATCTGATGAAAGAAAGTGAAGAACTGAAGAACAATTTAAGGGGTCAACACAATATTGTTCATCTAAAGAAAAGCTGTTACAGGATTTCCTACCACCAGTTGCACAGGCAAGAAGGGAGAGGCTGTTTGAAGATTTGCATACTGAGATCTATGCACTGGTGAAAGTGGTTGCTTATAATGGGCAAAATAATGATTTTATATCACAAAGGAAATCCAATATAATTTCCCTTAAAATGTATTTCTTAACTGCACCAATCATTTGTTCATTCAGAAAAAGTCCAACAAAACTAGCAAAAGCCATACACTGAAGTAGTAACACCTTCCTGATTTTCTTCAGAGCTTTTCTGCTCAGTAGCAGAGGCCAAAACACATTGAGTAGGAGCACTGGATACTATATGCAATATTTATTAGATATTAGAATCATGTTATTAGATACTAAAACAATATTCATACAACTGAGCTGTGCTAATGCTGCTAAGATGAAAGTGCAATTACTATTCATCAAACAATGAAAAAACAGTTCCAAAATCCATGAGGTATTGAAGATGGCAGTCCGGAATACTGGAGGCTGAAGCACTTTTCCTGCCTCCCCAAAGAGTAAAGACTTGTAGGAGGGGATTTCAGACTCTCTAAAACCTATGTTTTAGTGGCTCTTCTTTTAAAAGGAAAAGTAAAGGATGTTCTGAAGTTTCCATAGAACCATTCAAGCACCAGAAAGTCATAGTTCCCAGCTCCATACGTGATGCAACTTTTCAGAGAAAATGACAGTCTATTAGGAAAGCCTCTAGCAAAATAAAACAATACACAGATGAAAGTTATGAGGATGGCCAAAAGGTGAACAGCAAAGTGCTTTTTAAATCCTCACCTGCTGGCAATATAACAAGCTGAAACAAACTATAGCATTGTAATGATTAAATGATTCAGCTTGAACAGGAAGAAAGTGTTATGAACTGGTAGAATAACCAAACTTTGGAAAATAGGACTCTGTCCTGCTGTATGGGTTTTGCTTTTGATTCACTGCGTGAACTTGGACAAGTTACTCTGACCAAGATCTGCCAAACCAGCTAGTGAGTTTATGTGTCACAGATATTTGCCACTTCACCAGCAGAGGCCAAGTTACGAAAAAGGGCAGATGCCCACCTTCCTAAACATAGGTCCTATTAAAATTAGCTAAAAGTAGGCAGCCCAAAATTGAGATGTCTAAAATCCCATTATCGCCCTTAGCTTCCTTTTCTTTGTTTCAGTCCTTTTCAGAAAATATTTTCACCTCATCTGCTCTTTATGATATATTTGGTGATCCTTGAATATTCTTGAAATATCTGAGATTCTTGAAAAATTGCATTGGAAATGCATTCTTTGCTTATTAGTTCTTTTTTCACCTGCCTAGAAATGAGAAAACAAACACTCCAACGAAACGACTGAAGGATCATCTTTTTTTAATGTGGTCGGTTTGCACTGGCCTTTTCAATAGTTATGCTGAAAAGCTGGGACACCTCTACTCTGAGGAATAGTCTGTGAACCCCATAGGAGTAACATTAGTGCCCTCCACAAATTTCTTCTGCCAAGGCAGAAGTTATTCCCTCAGAAAAGCAGTAAATCAGATCACCTGCTCTTTTTTTTCCACTGTGGTTAGTAGGTCACATACACTTAAGGATAGATTGTGGCCTCTAGGCATGGGCTTGCCTGGAATACAGCACAGCATGTACTATAGGAGGAGAGTCCCAGAAGGCTTTCTTTTTTCTCTGCCTTTTCCACCACAATCTTTTTACATCCTTTCTCTATGTCATCCTTTTTTGAGTGTCCAAATTTAAAGAAATGCTAAGAAAATGGCCTTGATAAACATAATGTTGTCTCTTTGAGGGCTTCATAAGAGCAAAATTTCAAATGCCATCTTTACTCTTTTTACACCTAAATTTAAGAAAATGTCTATCCATTGATTCATTATTAAAATGTCAGATAAAAGCCTATGGAATTTCCAGTTAGTCATCACCTGAATGACTTTCCTTTCTTTGCTAGAAATGGCAAATCAGTAAAATACAAAATGAAAAATTATGTAGTGGAGAAATCCTGAAATTTTGCTTGCTAAATCTACAGTGTTTGTTATGGCAGGGTAGAAAAAGGCCTCAAGGGCTTCTCCATGACAGGACTTACATGACATATGTTAATAAAGGAAAAAAGAATTTTGAATTCAATGTATGCCCTTATCAGCTTATACACATAGATCCCATTAATGTTGATGAAAATTACAAGGTTGCACTGATGGGACAGTAAACTTCTGGTCAAGTTAAAAGTGTCTGCAGGAGAAGAGTTTCAAAACGATAACGTCTGTACAATGTATCTTTCCCCCCGATGCTCCAAAAGATGATTTTAAATACTCAGCAGTAGTTTTGTGCTTTTTTACTGATGGGAATTTTCAAACTTCGAGTTATTTCATTAGATAATACCACCAGAATTTAAAATGTCAGACTCAAACTGCATTTCCCAGTGTGAACACTGAATACCAGTGCCTGAAGGAAAGTTTTATAGCATCGATTAACTACAACCATTTGTAGAACTGACAAAGCTGCGTAAAAGGTTTATTCTGACTTTTAGATGTGAGTATTGTGCATCATTTTTATAACATGCAAGCCAGCAATGATGTACTTTGTTATTGCAGGTCACAACAACTTCACCCCGGCAGAAAAATCACAGAAACTGACGTTGGCAGTCCCAGAACTTGCCAGGTACAGGATGAGAGAGGCCATAGAAGTGGTATTGCACTGGGTTTTCCATTAATCCCACCTGCAATTAAGACAAATAAAATATACCTAAAATTAAGAACACACAACTTACATGGGAAGAAATATTTGTGAACCAGGCCCGACCCAGAATTGTAGAAGTAGGTAAAATACCTGCAATGAACTTAAATTGGAATAGTGTCATACGTCTCTCAAAAGTTCAAAGACCAGGTCCTGAGCATGTACAAATAGACTTTTAAAAAGTGTACCAAGTAAACAAACATCAGTGGTGGTAAAATCAAGACCTGGCTTTAACATATTCTGGTAGACATTTTTACAAAAAAGAACACATTTTTAAAAAGGGGAATATGCTGCACATATGTTGTTCATGTCAGCATTTACAGATTATTAGTTTTCATTTTACAATTTGATGTAGAGGTCCAAACCTGAGTAACAGCTATATCTTAAGAAGTACTGTCCAAATATAAGAATGTGACAATCCTTCTCTCAGTGATGACTCTCCTCTCTTCACAACAACAGACATGTGGTTCAGAGAGATAAAATACATTATTCAGCATCATTTAAGAGGTGCACACTGTAACAGGGTTAAAATCAATTAACAGAAACAGAATTTGGAGCCCAAATTCAGCAGCTACAATGCAGCTGTTTTTTTGTATTTCTTTCCAAAAACCATGAAATCTTTGGACACTTTAAAGTGAAGAAAGAAACACAACCAAATTGCTTTCTGCTAAAGCTTAGCTACTTAGCATGTGTCACAAGAACCATCTGATTATCTATTATGTGAAATTAGGCTATCTCAAAGGTAGTAGAAAGTAGAAACAGTTTTGCTTGTAACACAGAATCATGAAGAGTTGAAAACCAAGAGGGTCAAGATGCTTCCCACTCTAGCAAAAATTGTTCTATCAGTAACAACAGTTGATTACTCCTGGGTGATCTGGATAGAGCTCTAAGTGGCATAACAGGAACAGGCACACACAGAGTAAGACAGATGAAAATAAGATATGTAAAGACAGGAGAAGATTTAGGTCTGTGGACAAACTGTACTGAATTTACAAATTGTATGAGAGGTCCTTCTGCAAAATGTACCTGTTTATAAATGGCAGACTTCTGGCTAGCTTTTTGACAGCAAATCAGCTCTGTGTGAACCTAAGTCAGATGTCTGAGTACCAAGATCACTTAAAAAAATTTCCACCTCACCTGTAAAGATTTGGATAATTACAAGTCAAAAACTTCTTGCTCTCTCATGCAGAAATCGTGCTGGTAGCTCTGCCAGCATTAGTGACAGTACAATGCATTTAAGCTATTCCCAGCAACCCATATAACTGTGGCAAATGATGTAGCATGTTACTTTTGTGCTCTCTGTTGTCTAAGGCAAAACAAGTATGCATGACTAACACAAACATGATTAACTTCAAACATGGAATTTCATAGATAGTTCTAGCTGGCCAATAATTCTTAGTCTCACTGATTCACATATTCTATACGGTGGCAGATGTGTGCAGGGCACGACACTCTGCAGTTGGTGAGGTCTGGCCCCTCCTTCCTGTACACCGGCTCCCCTTTTATATTGCACACCTATTCCATACTTCCAGCCCGAAGGCACCCAGTGCAAATGTGCGCTACCGCCCTCTGGTGTAAAGTTAACGGCGCAAAGTCAAAAGTCCACCCCCCTCGGGTTGGGGTCCTGATGTCAGATTGCAGACAGGTTTTGCAGCTAATACTATTGAGATCCAGGACAGAAAATGCATTTTCCTGACAGAATTGAAGCCTGTAAGCGTGTGAACAGATCCATTTCACACACGTGGGTTCTCCTAACCTGCGGGGGTAAATTGGGTGCAATGGAGTCGCAGCTTTAATGCTAAAACAGGCTACAGAGTTCTCTTTGTTTACATCTGTGGCTCCTCAGAGAATGGAGCACCTGTGAATGACATCTTCAAAATTCTTCTGGGTCTTCTCTGTTGTTGACTGCTTAGGTGTTTGCACAACAGATCTCCATGGCTGCATCTAATCATAAATCACTGTCAATCACTTTTCAGCATTGGCAGTAGTCCTTTCCTATTATCTGTTCTAACTCCTGTAAGTATTAATGTAATATATAGCATGTCATGAATACTGTAGGGGTCTGGAAGCAGAAACAGACAAGCTCAGATCTTCAGCTAGTGCAAATTGGTATCAGTACCACTGACCTCATGAATCATTGAAATAAAATTTTATTAAGTTTCCTATGCCTTTTCCCTAAAAGAAACTCCCCTGTCCAATGAACTTTTAGCTTTCTATTTGATCAAAGCTGCCAGTAAATCGACACACACTTGTTTTTTCATTTTTTTAAATTTTCATGATTGTTACCTCCAGTTCCCTGAAATACTCAAACAGCACATTTAAGCCTACTTTGAACATCAATTGGTTAATCATGTGAAAACACACTACAAAAGACTTGAATAGAGCTTTTTTGACTGGAGTAATGCCAAAGCTATAAACCAATATCTTGGTGCTGAAAGCTATAAACAGCTACGTGAGTGGCTTAGGATTGCATCTTAAGAACAATTTGTATGCATTATTCTGCATAACTGTACATCTGGTGACAATAGAAAACATGGTGCATAAACAGGCACAGCCAGGGTTACAGACAATAAATTCAGGTAATCAGTGGCCTTTTCTGTGTTGAAGCTTTTGTGGTTCCCTCTAAGAGCCAGACTATGCTTGTACAAAAAAGCACCAAAACAGCCTTCTACGGCAAACAAGGAGTCAAAAGTCAAAGTCAATTGCCTTTACTTCTTTAAGGAGGAGCAGGTAAAGGCCACAGGACAGAATATCATCTGTGGGCACTCTCACTTCCCTTCAACTCATTATCTGTAAGTAAAAAGATTTTATCTTTCTCTATCAGTTACCACTGAGACCATGGTTCTCTCAACTGTGCAAGGCAGCCTTGCACCCACCTTTGAGAAACCAAGAGGGAAGTATCCCTTTCAGCCTGCCAAAGCCATGTTTAGCAGCATGGGACAAAGAACCAAAGTAAGAAATAATTACTGAAATATGATTGGAGTAAAACGATTTTTATCCGGTGGTATCCATTTGTAGTAGTAGAAAAAGGAGTCTCTCTCTGTAACATACATCTCATGAGTTATCATTGTTGACGAAGGTATTTTTTTCCATAGAAATACAGAAGCACAAATTTCTGAGGAGCTTGGATTGCTCTGGAGCTAAAATGTCCTGCTTACAAAGCATAAAGGCATTTCATGGTGAGTCCTGTACTGCAGAAGTCAAATTGCTGGATGAAGACATAGGGAAGAATCTTTTGTTTAAACAAGTTGCACTGAGGTGTTTCATTGCTTTTGTTTCCTTTTTTTTTTATTTCCAAACCAACCTCTAATTTTGGATAACAAGATTAAAGTGATACTGCATATTTTCAAAAGAAGTAATCTGTTACTATTGGATCTGGTAAAGCTTTAGTTCAGGACAGAGAGAGGTGCAATTAGCATGTGGTGAAGAGTGATGTTTGAGCTGTAGGTGGTGGTGTTGCTTTATGGGAGTTTAAGTTCAGTGAGGATGGACTACTTAAAGGGACATAAGTAGAGGCAAACTGGGGTAGCTAATAAATCAGTTGCCTTCAGTTGCCTGACAGTAGTCATCTTTCTTTCATCGTTAGTTGCTCAAACAACATATTTTAGAAATATGAATAAACATGGAAATCTTACATTTCACCACGATTTAGGAACATAGGTAGAATAGCAATGCAAGCATAAGTGGACAGGTGCCAGACAAATGGGAGAGGTATCTTTATCAATATAGTGCTTACTGACAATTTTTTTGGTCATTTTGCCTTTTTGATGTAAACTCATTCTTCGATTATGTGGTGCATTAGATTTCAAAGTATATTTCACAGTAGCCTTGGTTTTGGTTTTAGTCAACGTATGTGCAATTTGTCTTGCAGGCAGAGTCTAATCTAACACCCAGTAGAGATAATCGACTTGAGTGAGTTTTGCATACACAGGAGTCCCATTGATTTAGTGTTTGTATACAAATTGAGGAATTAAACCTTACATCTCTATGAACCAATGGAGAGTTCAAACTCATAGACACACAGGAATAATGTCAGTCAGCAATGTAGCTGGTGCCAGGTGCCTGTCAGTAAAGCTCTCATACTCCACCATCCCTTGTGGACAGACCCGTGATGAACAAGTCAGCAATGAACTGGAAGAAAGCCCTTCTTCCCTGCAGCTGTGTACTGGTTTGGGCTGATTTTTCCTTCACCGTGGCTAGTATGGGGCTGTTTTGGATTTGTGCTGAAAACAGTGTGGATAATAAAGAGCTGGTTTTGTTACTGCTGAGCTGGGCTCACACAGAGCCAAGGCCTTTTCTGCTTCTCATACTGCCACATTGGCAAGGGGGCTGGGAGTGCATGGGAAGTACTCCCAGGAGGTACAGCCGGGGCAACTGACCCCAACTGAGCAAAGGGGTTTTCCATACCACATGACAGCATGCTCAGCATATAAAGTGGGGGCAAGAAGGAAGAAGGGGGAGGACACTTGGAAGTTAAGGTGTTTGTCTTCCCAAGTAACAGTTACACGTGATGGGGTTCTGCTCTCCTGGCGATGGCCGAGCACCTACCTGCCCCCAAGAATTCCTTGTTTTGCTTTGCTTCTGTGCACTGCTTTTGCTATAGCTATTCAACTGTCATTATCTCAACCCATGAGTTTTCTGGCTTTTACCCTCTCAATTTTCTGCCCAGTCTTGCTGGTGAGGGAGTGAGCGAGTGGCTGCATGGGGCTTTGTTGCTGGTTGGGGTTAAATCATGGTAAGATGTCAAAAAGAAACCATATGTGAGTTCACGTTATGCAAAAACATACAAAATATTTGGGACCCCCAGCATGTGAACAAACTACTTTTACCATAGCATCTGAGATTTGGCAATGTGCTAGTGTCTCCCTGTAGCAGACAGTGAGGCCTTGTCCATCTCTCTGCTCAACACAGCAACTTCGCCACAAGGGCATGAGGCAGCTGGAAGATGCACTCTGGAAAGAGTGAAGAGAAAGCAGAGAACACATAAAGTAAACTGGAGCTTCTTGGTCTTTCCAGAAAGAATGTCATGTTCACTGTATTTTTGCCTAAAGACACCTCAAGGAGCAACCACCTGAGAAGGGCAAAGTTGGAAAAAAATTTTCAGGATGAGAAAGTGCTCAGGATCCAGGGAGTGACATGCACAATTCAGTCACACATGTAAATGCAAGCTTGGAATTAAGAGGTTGGAGCACTTACTGAGAGCAATTTTCAGACATGGACACTATTTAGACATCACTCTTGGGACATTCAATTCAGGCATAGTGTTCAACTTAGGTTATTCCTGCTTCGCCGTGCCCTAAGGAAGCCTGCATTGCCCCCAAGTCTTCTGGCAATATAGAAAAGAGAATATGAGGATATTGATATGAGGAGCTGTCAGTCTCCTAGGCTGTGGTTTTGGTTTTCTTCCCTGGTGACAGAGCTGTTTGTGTCCTCCTGGCACACACTATTCAGCTTAATCATCATTTAAACTGCCAGTTCATTACTCTCATGAGTCTTCATGCCAGCTAACAGTTTTAGAGTTGCTTTTCCCTGATCAGACTAAGACATTCAGACCCCTATTTCATTATTCTGTGCTTGATCTCCACAAATGCTGACACATGCTAACTTGACTCAAGCTTGTCGCTAACCTAAATAATCATAACAGTTGCTAACCTCCATTTAATGTCTTCAAAGAGGGGATTTTGTAGTTTTTTTGCTATCTGAAAAGTTGGATATATGTGTGTTATTTGTCAGGAAGGTCATTGATGTCCAAATCAAAAGTGCTACAGATGACAGATCTCTGTTTTTAATTAATTTAACTTAATCTACTTAATGGATTTAGTTGTAAGTTATCAGAAAATTCACTCACAGCTTAAATGCTGTAAGTTTAGGGGTGATCCATGGAGCCTTTACATACTGCATAGAGGCTGTGTCCTTATTTAAAAAAAAATTAAAAAAAAAAATTTTAATTGTATTCAGCTATGGTTTTGCCATTTTTTGTATGAATAACATTAGCCAGACAGCTTTAAAGTTGGGAAGCTCCTGAGTTTAAGCTGATGGAAGTGCAATACAATCTCATGTCAGGATTTTTTTTTTAAGTGACCATACCTCTTCCAGGTAAAGAGGCTTTAATTTTAGCTAACAAAAAAATTAATTTCTTTATCATTGCTAAATGTTTAGTCAGCAGATCTTACTTATTTACTGAATGTGGATCAAATCTTTATAAAGAGACGACTGTTAATTTCCCTATGGGTTTTCCCATGGCAGTCATCACTGTAATATGCCAATACTTCACACTTTTTTCCCCACAACATTCTTGTTAATTTAATTATTTTTGTTCACATTTTCCAGATGGAAATTGAGACAGAGTGATTGAGTGGAAATTGTTTCTTCACTTTGTGTTGGGCATTATGAATTAAATACTTCTCACTGACAATAATTTTAGCTGCAAATTCTTAGCTCATCTGATCAGATATTTAACGGGTAGGAAGAAATTAATGAATGTACATAAAATATGTGACTTCTTAGATTGCAGCATGTTATCTGAAGATTAGCACAGTGGCAAAGAAAGAATAGTTTCCCAGGGTACCCCTGATTACCTTTAGCATGAGCTCATTCTGTCCTTCTCTAAACATCCCCAGCTCCATTTGCTACTTACCTATTAGTGTTGGCAAAGAATGGGGGAATGTCACATGGAACCAAGAAGCAGACATGAAATTCAAACTGGCATATATAAAGAGAATGGAAAATTAGTATTTAGCTCTAAAGGGCCCAGAGGGATTACTTATTTAAGTTCTAAAAACAGACAGACTCCATAACTCCCCAATTACCTCATATACTATCCAAAATAAAATCTATCTAGACATATCTAGGAAAGATCTAACTAAAATAAACGTAAATTTAACATAATTTAAAAAACACAAGCAAAGTACTGTAATGGTGGAGGGGTGAGCACTGCTTGTTTTCTATTTTCCCTGTGAATTATCAAAAAAAAAAAAATTGATGAGGAAAGGAACTATGGCAAAAAAATTGGGCATAAAAAACATGTGACTCTGTATACTTTTCTAAATGATCATGGTTTGCATCAAAATCTAATATTGTTTGTACTTAAGCAAGATGTGTCTTTCTATTTCACACAATTTTAGTATGACTGCCTTTGTATTTACTTGTTTAATGAAATATAGATCTTGAGATTTTTGCAGTGCTCCATCTTCTGATTAAACTCTCGGAAGTGAAAGGTGAATATGCTTAATCATGTAATGGGACAATTTATTTTTTGTTTTAATTAATTTATTTTTTTTAGTTTTTAAAAATCAGAAGTATATTACATCCTAAACATTACATGAAAGACAACATTTGGAGGTGCAAGTAGTCATAACAAAAAGCTCCTTAAATGAAAGTAATAGAAAAATATCAAAAAAATCATGCAAAGCATTCAAGATTTATCTAATTCATTGTATAGAGATCATACCTTTGTAATTCTGCTTTATGAAAGTATTATTATTCTAAACAGAAGTTGTCAATATTTAACTAGCTTGGTTTTCTTGTAAGGGCTTTTGCTATGGCTATTCCTTTTAATAGGTCTGATCTAGAGCCACTGAAACTAAATAGGAATTTTTAAGGGGACAATGCTTTGCACCAGAAGATCATTACTCTGCCTCTTGCCCCAAAAGCACTAAGTACAGAGCAGTAATTAAATGGATGTAAGTTCATAAAAGTCCCTGTGCAGAGGAGGCTCATGCTCTGCTCTTCATTCCTACCCTATGAAATGCAGATATATGAAATTTGTAGTAAAATCACACTAACCAATTCCTTTCACTTTTATAAAATACAAATTTCATCCCAAGTATCTCCAGCCCTTACCCCGTCCCTGTGAAAAGCAGTCTGACTGTGACCTCTTTGATTTATAGTCAGAGAATTCCCACTGAAGTGCCCCTAGAAATCTCAGCCAGGACAGTTGCAAAGGAATCAAGAGGCAGTCCCTCTGGTAACTGTATCCAATAAATTTAGGGATTTACAGGTTGACTCTAGTATTTTAAACTCCATTTAGAAACCTAGTACCAGCTGCTACAGACCCAGAAATATTGGTGTAATAATAATTTTGTCATGATACTGCTTTGAAAATTGGTCATGGAATTGTTCCTCAGCTTGAGTTTCCCAGGGGTGTTAAGATAAAGTGTAATGCAGCTAAGTAATCTTGAAGTGTTAGAAGTAGGGATTACTCTGGCAGGGATTACCTCTGGAAGAGAAAGTCACACTCTTCTCACCAGATACAGATGAGAATGTTGATAATAAATCTGACTGAGAAAAGCTTTAGTATCCTTCTGTTTTATCTAAGCAGTAGAACTCAGCTGAGATCGTTACAGGCTAATGAGGCCATCATATAGGCCACTTCAGTGATGACTGTACCGCACTCGAGAATGTAGCTCAGTCTTTAGCTGGAGTAAATCAACTCTGTTATCTTCTCACTAAATTGGTGAAAATTCCCAAAGCCTCCAGTGGCTTCAGGAATTAAGCTGCCATCCCTAACTTTATGTGTCTGCTTCAGGATAAAATGAAAGTACCTCCCTTTATGCCTAGAAATCCCCTGTCCTCACCTGGTTCATTATTATAACATCTTGAAATTCAGCCAGAATTTCTTAAGTAACTGAAAAATAATCTCCAGAGATTAAGAGATCTACAACAAAAACAATAGACAAGTGATCCCTGGAGTAGGGGGCTTTGTGTCTTCTTTTGCATACATAAGACTATAGCAGCTTCACAGAAGCTACAGCAGCAGAAGAATCAAAAGAGAAGAGCACACAACCCTACAATTATTGCTAATTACATCTTTAAAAATAAGGATTTTCCAATGTAAAAGGGAAATTTGAAGTGGATGAGAAGTCTTGCATGAGTTTTCTCACAAAAGGCTCCTTTATTTTACCTGTTGATCTGCTTTTGCATCAGTTTTTGTGTGGTTTTTCTATTTTTTTGCTTTAGTGACCTATTCCCATCCCATATGGGAAAAATATTTTGGGGAGGCCTTTTTACTAGACCTCTCTAAAGACTAGAAATTTTGGACATATTTATAAATCTGCATAGTGGACATAGACTTTTCTTCCTTATAGACTGAAAGTGTCTTCACCTGTTTAAGTTTCATCAAGTGTTTAATGTACAGCTCCAGAGATATCTGCACTATCTCTATAGAGAGACAATTGGTTTCCCCTTTCTTGGCAGTCAGTCATTTCACTGTTGTGCTGGGCTGAGCAGACACATAGGTCTTGGATTTGCCCAGGCCAGAGATTAGATCACATTTGAGTGGCACTGCAATTATAACATTTTCTTCTCTTCCCTTTCTCAGCTTCCAGGTTTGCTTCCTACATGGTCTTCAGATTCCAAAGTCTGCTAATTCATTGCTTCTGTTTTAAGCAGCTCAGCTCAAAGCATCCTCCTTTCCATAACCTGTTTCTTTTCTAAACAGATAGATACTTTTTCCCCTCTGGGTCTTTTCCAGTCTTCATTTTCTGTCTATCATAGCTTTCAGTCAGTCTGCCTGACAAATCCTCTCTCACTCTGCTCCCAAAAACCTGGCTCTTGATCCAATGTTCAGCCATTTCACCTCTGGGCTTCCAGTCCTATAACTTGGAAGATACAGCAATAAAGCAAGCACAAGTAAGACTAATCTCTGAAATAGACTGGGTAATTCTCCTTCCTATTCTCCCCCAAGGCAAACACATTGACATTTTGAGTTAAGTTAAATCCTGGCTATATAAAAAGAAACTGAATCTTACCTATAAAGTTTCTAATGGCAATCACTGAGAGTCTCTCAGTGGGCAAAAACTGGGGCAGAACTTGCTGCAAATACATAGTAAATTTCTCCAGGTAATGGCAGGGAAATCACTCTTCCTCTATATAAGCAAACCTTACTGTGTTTAGACATTCTGAAGAAAGCTATTAATCCTGGGCCTCATCCATCTTATGCTAGTGTAAATCAGAAAGAAATCCTCTGAAATAAAAGGAGTTACAAAAATGCATTTTAAAAAATCTTTAATTATTACTAAGGCCAGGAGACCTGTTGTGAAAATAGGGACTAGGCCTCTTCCTCGCCACACATTTGACATTTCTAAACTTTCAAACACTAGAAGCAATGTGATCTAGCATCAGAGCACAGAAATAAGAGCTGGGAGGCCTTGACTCTATTCCTGGCTCTGACAGTAACATATTAAGTAACAATGAGCAGATCATTTTACTTTTGTAAGCCAACACTTCCCCGCTTACCCTTGGTCTTGGTCTGTCAATTCTTTGGTCTCAACAGGACCTTCAAAGTATTGTCATAATATAAGTAATAACAAATTGACCCTCGTGAAGACTAATTCTAAAAGAAAATTAAGTAGGATTTATATACACTGAAGTTACTTAAGATCATGGGAAACACGTATCAAGGTATTGTCTATTAGCACTAGGATTACATAACTCCAGGGCAACAAGACTGTTTTGCTACCCCAACTAATTTGGCACAAACAGTCACAATTTTTTCTTAAGATGAAAAAGAGATCAGTCTATCTAACTTGCAATTAGGGATTAAAAAAAAAGCTTGACAAAAAGATTTGACCTTAATTTAAAAAATTAACACTCTGACAAAAAGCAAACCAAATGCATTTTCAGTTTAATTAAAATGCCACAATTACAATGTAAATAATTGTGTTTTATTAATCATCCGCATTCAAGCTTGAGACTGGAGCAATACTAATCGTAATTAAGTTGCTGGTGCTGAGTATGGTGCCTTAATAATTACATAGTAGTTAATACAGAATGCTAACTAAAACTGGGAAGTTCTGCATAGCAATTATGTTATCTAAGGCTGCTAATTAGTTATGTTAATTTAGAATTACTTCAATTTCTTGTGTAGACTGGGCTTGTTAAACTGCAAGTCCCCATTGTCCTTTCTGTCATATGCAACGGAACTGATGCTCTCTTTCCCTTTCCCTAGAAAATTACACAATAATGTTTCACACCATCAAAGTGATCTCTAAGGGAAAGAGATTCTACAGAATCTTATACTGTATTTGTTAGTTATTTTTCTGTCATGTGCAGGTAGCAGCATGTTTATAGCTCAGGATGCCTAATCATGACAAGGACCCTTTTAATTGTTAATGTCAAGGCAGAGTCCACTTTTTAAAGTCATTCTTGTTAGTACTTTTTTACAGGCAGAAAAAACAATGTTATTTTAAGGGTTATGAAGAGAACGAGAACGAGAAACTAAGTTAGTCCACGGATAGACCAGAGACAGAATTAAAAAGTCACAGGTAATTCCTGCTTGCAATCATAACATGGAGGACTATGTTTTAAGGTCTGGGCTTGTGTGTCAGGATATGAACAAGGAGCCGTGAAGCCTCAAATGCTGAATAAGTTGAGCTGAATGTACTCTAAACCATACATTGCAAATAGCTTGAGTGCACAAGGTCTCAAAGGTAAAAAGCAATTGAGAAAATACCCTGCTAAGGAAAGTGAACTGGCCCCATTTGTCTATTTAAAATTCTTCAGAAATACAGAAATCAAATGGAGGAAGATTAATGAGTACTTTCCCTGAATCTGCAAGGAATAGCCGTCAGAAAAAGGAAGACAAAGGTCCAGTCTTTCAGAGATACCTCAAGTGGCTGGGAGGCAGTAACCTATCTCCTTTTACTACTCCACGACAGGGTGGTTGTCCCCTGAGAATGGGAATAACTTTGAGAATGGGTGGCATTTCTTCTTCACATTTTCCCAATAAGTTGTTGCAGATAGCCATAAGATCTCCTCTCTGCCTTCTCTTCATAAGACTAAAAATTGCCCTTCCCTCAGCCTTTCCTAATGACTTTTATGTACATATACATGCTAAGATCCACAAAGGCATTTGGGCAACCCACTCAACTCAATCACCTAAATGCATTTATGCATCATGGCCTGATTTCTGAATCACCACATAATGTCCTCCTTGTTTCTGAGAGAAGTAAGCTGCTTTGCCCCTATTGTGGAGTGGTTTACCCACTGGAGGCTAAACCTTCTTATACAGATCCTTCCATTCCCCGCCTTTTTGATCTTGATAGGAAGAAATATATGCTCCCTGTGTATTCACGTGGTAGGACTTAAGGGACAGGGGGCAGTAGTGTCAAGTTCCTTCCCAGTGCAGCAGTTGGGACTCCTCTGTGACTACCCCATCTTCTCAGGTGCCCTGGCATAACAGGTATGAGGCTCTGCAGGTGGAACTGAACAACGATGAGGTCACTGGTTCACAGAATCACAGCATAGGTCAGGTTGGAAGGCTCCACAGTGGGTCACGTGGTCCAACCTCCCTGATAAAGCAGGGTCATCCTATAGCACATTGCCCAGGATTGTGTTAGATGGTTCTTGAATATCTCCAGGGAAGGGGAGTCCATAACCCCTCTGGCTAACCTGTTCCAGTGCTTGGTCACTCACACAGTAAAGAAGTTCTTCCTCATGTTCAAGTGGAACTTCCTGTGCATCAGATTCTGCCCATTGCCTCTTGTTCTATTGGTTAGCACCTCCAAGAAGAGCCTGGCTCCATCCTCTTGACATCCTCCCTCCAAATACTTATATATATTGATGAGGTCCCCTCTCAGTCACTCTTCTCGAGGCTGAACAGGTCCAAGTCCCTCAGCCTTTCCTCATAAGAGATGCTCCAGACCTTTGACCAACCGAGTATCTCTCTGCTGGAACCTGCTTGAGAGAGTCCCTTGGTAGGCTGAAGGCAAACGGAGTCAGGAAGACCTGACATTCTTCCAGAATAAAATCCTAAAGGCACAGGAGCAGGCTGTCCACATGTGCTGAAACATGAGGTGGCTGTCAAGAAGAACAGCCTGGCTGAACAGAGAGCCTTGGCTGCAACACAGGAGAGAAAAAAAGAGAGCATATGTCCTTTCTGAGAAGGGGTGGACATCAGGAAAAATTTCTTCAAGGAAGAAGGGTGATCAGGCATTGGAACAGGCTGACCAGCAAAGTGATGGAGTCACTATCCCTGGGGGTATTTAAAAGATGTGTAGATGTGGGGCATAGAGGCATCGTTTAGTGCTGGACTTGGCAGTGTTAGGATTACCTTTGAACTTGATGATCTTGAACGTCTTTTCCAGCCTAAATGATTCTATGATTCTATTCCTTCATGTCTTTAGAGAAATAATCTGAGTGTGGCCAAGATGAAGCTACAGGGAATGTGTCTTTTTCTTTTCTCCGTTCTATTGACTCAGTAAGGGATACAAATAAAGATTTTATGCTAATGCAATGGCAACATCAAGAGCTTTAAACCCTGATCTTATGTTTTCTAATGCATGTTCATCTTCTATGTTGACTGCTTCCTTATATTGTTGCTATATAAATTTCTAACTAATGTTCAAACATTGTTCTAAGCTTGTTTGAAAATGGCTGTGGAGACTCTCCAGAGATGATGGAACAAAAGAGAAGAATGCCTCCCTCTTCACTCAGCCTTTATGCACATAGGAGCTATTTTTAATATTACAAATGAATACATATGGGGAAACAGATCCTGTCAGCAATAGGGTGTCAGCAGCATCTGAGACTGAAAGATGAAGGGAAGCAGGGCTGGCAGTTCTTCTGGGCTCTGCTGAGCCAGGCAAAGCAGCAAATCTCCCACACATCTTTACTGGACAATTAGCTGTTCGAAATGTTTTGCTGCACTTGCTAGCCCCATTGATAGAGCTGGCCTTGAAAAGAAGTTAAATACAGCAGGATACTCAGTGACATCCTTTATCCCACAACTAACAGTTCCTTCACAGCTCACAGTCCTGCTTATCAGATGTTGAAAATGTGGCTGCTTTCGCTTCCTTTTTTTTCCCTTGGTGACTTTACTAGATTTTGATCCGGGTCTGAAGTTCATAATTTGTGTCTGTATATTTTCATAAAACATCTGATTGAGGACCAAATTCTGCTCCAGTTGCTCCTACATAATATGATTCAGAAGTGTTGCATGGGAATGATTTAATTTAGTTCCATCTAGGGACTTTAGTTTTGGCTAGCTATCAGGAGAAGGATTTTCACCCAGAGAGTGGTTGAGCACTGGAACAGGCTCCCCAGGGAAGTTGTTATAGCACCAAGCCTGTTTGAGTTCAAGGAGTTTGGTTCATGCTCTCAGGCACATGGTGTGATTCTTGGGGTGTCCGAAGCAGGGCCAGGACATGGACTCTATGATCCTGATGGGTTCCTTCCAACTCAGCATATTCTATGATTCTATGAACTTGGTAATCCATATAGGAATTCATCAGGGCTACAGAATTATATGTTTTATTTTCCTTAAAATGATACTTGAGTGGAAAAATGACATTTTATTCTGACATTATTTTCCTTGATTTGTTTCTAACCTTGTTTTTCATGGAAGCAAAACTGTTTTTCAAGAAGCAAATACTGTTCAGAGAGGCAGGCTTCTGTTTTCAGTGGACAACTTTTCACAGTTATCCACAATTCCAAAGGCATTGAGACCATCACTCAGCTGCTCAGTAATTTTTAATACCCCAGTTTTACAGAACATGCAGCTATCAAGACAAACTGAAAAGCACACATATGCTGTCCTATAGAAAAAATACTCCCTGCATGTGGCCAGTAACATCCCTTGCAGTATCACAAGGCATTTTGTAAACATAAGCTAATCACATTGCACCAGGATGGTTATCTCAACTGCAAATTCACAAACAAGGAAACCAAGACCCAGAAGGTTTAAGTAGCTTGGTTACCAGGAAATCTGTGGTTAAGACATCGGTTCTAGAAATCTTTACCAAGTTCCTCACCCTGTAGTTACTGGGCTGCACTTCTGAAAGGATTCCCCCCTGAAGCACTGCTAGTTTACAACTGCTCTCCTGGCTCTCTGCTGCAGACCATCCAGTTCCTGTTTGAATTTGTTTGGTTATTGTTGTTGACTGCAGCAGTGTCAGCAGAAGCAGTTCACCTCTTTATTCTGCTTCTACATGCAGGAGGGTCTCTTTTAGGGAACTGTCACATATGACTAGCAAGTGGTATGTACCACCACAGATAGAAGCACTTCTGCCCAGGAAATTTTGAGGTGAGCCATTAACCAAGCTGCCTCTGCATGGGAGCTTTGTCTAGAAAGGTGGAATTCAAAACACTCCAAGGCCTGAACTGCCCCCTACAGATGAGCCATTTCCAAATGCTTTTTATATAGCATAGGGTAAGAGCACATAGTTCAAATGGTGTGCAGCAGGGTCATGTGTAGCTTATTTCAGTATCTTCGGTCCAAATGTCCCAGTAGAGCATATATTGGGCCATTATGAAAATTTGGGATCTTGTCTGAAGACAGGTCAGCCTGCATCTGCTTCCCCTTCAAATCTTTCCCAAAGTACAGACATCTGGACTTTTTCAAAGGCATGGAGGGCAATTAGGCATGCAGCTCCAAATGTTTCTCAAAATCTTCCCCACAAACCCTTAGAAATACAGACCCTCGTGCTCATGCTGTTCTCCAAGTGCTGAAATAAGTGGAATTACAACAGTGTAAGATAGAAGTGAGGGGAGGAAATGACCCCATGAGAGGCCCTTCTGGATGGCAATGGTGAAAATGAAGCTGTTAATCATCACACTGCATAGTGATGAGACTCCACTGCCAGGCTAATAAGTACTCTGATCCAGCATGGTATGGATGCACAACCAGATGTGTTCCTGTCTGCAGAGGCATCAGAGGGATTTCAAGGTCTGCAGTGGATCTGCTGGACACAGAGGAATTATTAACAGTGTTAGCAATTTGAATACTTAAATTGATGAGGGGCTCAGAGAAAATGTCAGTAAATTAGAGACATTTCAAAAGCATTAAGGTTGAGAATTGTGTTAAAGGACATGTTTATTATAGAGATGACTGAAGCCTGTTAGAAATGAAAAGACATTTTGTAATATCACTTGACTGAAAAAACAAGGGCATAGATATGTCTGTAAGTACACACACACACACTCAAACACACTGGCAAGCTTCTAAGAGAGCAAAGTTTCAGACAAACAAAATGAGAACAAGAATTTGAACAGGGTGGGAAGTTGAAACAGAAGCTTTTAACTTCTTCCTGATTTCTTGGCTCAAGTATTGAATATAATAAAAGAGAAAGCAGAACAACAGGATTATCTATTTGATTCTCCCTCCTGCTGCTCTGTGAATGGAAGTGGTGAAGTCCTGAGGATGAGGGTAGGCAGGGGAGATAGGGGTCTGAAGAGAGAAGAGAAAGAAAAGGCTTCTAAAGGCTTTCTACTTTTATGCATTAAAAGTTTTAAATATTGTAAAATTAATTATTTTATGAGAAATGCACTGCTGTATTGTCTAAATGTGAAGACAAAATATATTTTTTTACTGTAATCAGCAGAAATCATCCATCTCTATAATGTTTCCTAACCTCTTGATTAGCACAAAGTTAATTTGGTGCTTATCAGTCCAAAGCAAGGGGAGCATGAAATTAAGTTAGGGCCAAATCTTCATTTCCTTCTTTCTCAACTTCCTTTTGACACAAACAGTCATTTTGTTCAATGATGAATGAGTTTAAAATAGATGATAACTTTCTGATTTCTGCTGTTATAGAGTATTTCCATGTTATTCAACATGGCATTTTTCTTTGCTGCATTTTATTTATCCCTACCTCCAAACCTCCTGAATACTCCCTTAAATACAGCAGGTCCAGTTTGGCTCTGGTGTAACTCTCTGGCTTTCCAACTTCCTTTCAAATTACAATTTTGGACTTATTTTCTAGTAATACCAATAGATGAAATTATGTTGAATGTAGATGCTTCTTTTCCAGTTTTATGACAAACCATGGTGGTCCAAGGAGTAGCTTCTTTTAGTTTCAAAGGCTGAACTTTATCCTCCTCAAATTGTAATATTCCCTCACTATTGTCTACAGGAGTTTGTCTTCCTCTCCTGCATCAATATACAACACAGGCAGGGAGGCTGCACTTCTGAAACAACCACATGGAGTCTTCAAGAGGCAGCCTGAAGCCATGTGAGGAGTCATCAGCAGGGTTTTTCAGTGATTATCACTCTCCTTAGTCTTCCTTGGGTTTCCTGTAGCTGGTGGAATGTGTTTTACTGAAGGTTAGCTATGATGAATAAACTCCATATGGGTTAAAATAATTTGGGACATAACCTCATGTCTCCTAACAAGGTTTCCCTTCTATAGAAGTTCATGGCATATTTCTGAATCTCCTTCCATCTGCCCCCACCCTTTCTGCTTCTTAGGGAAGTGTGTTTTAAAGGGACATGGTTCAAAGATATTTCATTACAAGTCAGTTGTTGCACATGCAGAGCTGCTGCATATCCCAGTTTTATTAAAACAGTATGGACTTTGCACACTGAAAATTATGCCAACAGGTTCAAGCTTTACAATGCAAAATATATCACAATTTTTCTTGCTCCTGTTGCCTTTTCTCCTTGTTTTCGCTACAACATTAGTGGATGCTTCCATTCAAGAGACATTTAAAGAGGGCATTTTTTGAGACCACTTGGAATTGCCTTTATTGATACACCTGATATCCCTACTGAAATCTAATTTGCAGTATGGGGCTTTGTAATTTCATGCTAGAACAGCATAAAATGGAAGAATAACTCACCCAGAAGGAGAGGATTGCGTAAGAGTAGTGAAGGAGAATCAGCATAGACAGGGAAAATCTTTTGCAAAGCTGCTGGTTCTGCAGTGCTGTACGCCTGCTAATTGATTTCAAACAACGGGGAGACCCACTGCCAACTAGCGGAAGAAAAGAGAGGGGGAAATTAATAGTTGATACAGCTCACCTAAATTAACTCACTTCACAAAAAGGTATGCAACTGAATAAAATCTTCCTGTGTTGTCCAAGCTCCATCTCATGAATGCTTGCTTTTCCTTCTGTGGGAAAGGTGTCATTGGTGTACTTCAGCCATTGAGAATGAAGAGTGAGACATCTGCTGTAGGGATGTGCTCAGCCTGTTACAAGTCATGACAAACAGAAGCAGGATAGTTGAGTTCTGGGAGAGCCATGACACACCACATTACAGATTTGGTGTGAAAGTGTGCCGAGATAATGAAAACTGTGGACTCCGCCCCAGGAAGGACACTTGTTAGCAAAGGAAAGGAACTGCTGGCAGACACACTGAAGAAACTTGGAAGATTGATGAGCTGGGCTTGGAAACCTCATTAGTTATTCCAACACATGGATGCTCTAAAGGTGCCACAGATCTCCACTGCAGAATGGGGTGGAAAGCCCTACACAGCCTACTTGACCTGGTATTGGAGTACTTGAGGATGGGACTCGTGTGAGAATAGCAATGACACTCAGTGCTGTATACAGCTATTCTAGGCTACTCCTTACCTTGAAAATACCCACAGTAGAGGCATAGATAAAATATGCTGCCAACCAAAGGTATACAAACCTTTGTAAACAAAGTTCAGGGTGGAGAAAAACCAAGGCTCAGAATTGCCATGGATAGGAGCAGGAGACGAGTGGGAGAGCCAAGGAGAGAGGGCTAGAGGAGCTCTGCTGCAAGAACACCCCTCTAGTTTCATCCTACCTTTTTTTTTTTTTAAATTCTATCACATACTAGGGTATGAATTCTCCTTGCTGTTGCTAGTGTGATTGGGATTGCTGTTTTATCGATCTATGCACCATGATTTCCACATTTGTCTCCTAAATGGTTACTGTTATCTAAGAATCTCGTGTACAATTCAGCTGGAATTGCTCTAACATGCAGAATGCTATGTCATCTAAAAACAGGGTCACTTCACTGTTCATAACAGTTTTTTGAACATTCATTCAGTAAATATATAAAAAGCATCACTCCTATCATGGTGCCTTTCACCACTCGGTTAAATACTTAGCTGTTTTGAAAATTGATATATTTCTCTGCACTGTTTAACTCTCAACTAATTTCTAACAAAGTAACTTTACCCTAAAGATCTTAATTTTCTTAATAACATCTTCTGATACTTTTTTTTCACAATATCTTGCAAGCAATGGCTGCCCAATAGGAGCAGGCAGTTAGGAACAATGGAATAGTGACATCCACACTATGTCACACTTGGGCAGGCTGGAAGATCTCAGAGCACAGCAGTGTTCTGCCACCTTGACTGTGTTTTGTCTGTTTAACAGGAAAACCTCTCTGGTTAATAAATTTTCTTTCAGAAAGTAAAACTTGCAAAAGCAAAGATGGCACCTCAGAGAAACAGTAGCAGAGCTAGATATTGGAAATCAGAATTTACTGAAAGAAAGTGAAGATTTGAAGGATGCCTTCAGGTGACTGCAGGCCAGTGCAAGCTGTTTGAGGACATCAGTAGAAAACCTATACAGAGAAGTGGATGATGCCAGGGACACACTGGAAGACAAAGACAAAATCAAACAATTAGAACTGAAGAGTAAAAAATTGTATTAAATCAATGAACAACTGTAGGCAGAGATCACAGCAATGTCCTGACAGATTTCTCTATACTAAGATAAAATGTATCATAAAATGGATATATTAGAAATAAGAAATATGAAAATGAGACATTTGGAATGCTTGCAAATCACACAGGGGTTGAAGGAGAAACTGTATGAACAAGAAAAACTCAGAGCCTGCCAGTCAAGGAATGTATTGGAAGAACTTTAAAAGCTCAGGGAACTTCAGAGGAATTGGATTCTGCAAGTGAAAGGACAACTAGAAGAATTAGCTGAGAAAGATGCACTTTTGGCAGTAGCAATGAAAACAAATACTGGCATGCTCCCCCTTATTGCATAAGTATGCTGAAGCCAAGCTTCTGGAAAACTGCCATTCTTTGCTTAAAACACAAAATTTCTTCTGTTACATTTGGAATATCTTAAAGGTCTCGCCATTAGTAACAGTTCGCTTTGGACTTTTCAGTTACTATTTACCAGTAACAACATTCCACTATGTTCAGTGGCAGTATATTTGATATACTGGTGCAAATCCTTATCCATACTTCAGTTTTAAAAATGGACTCTTATCATTTTAAGAATAGCTATAAAGGGTCTGCAGAGCTGTCCACATCAATTTAGTGATTTCCCCTTGGACTGCTTCTGACTGTGATAGGGTTAAATTTCTTCACAATACCTTGCATGGTGTTACATTTTAGATTTGTGATTAAAACAGGTTTTAGATTTGTGATTAAAACGGAGATGTTTTGGTTCTAACTGAGCTTTGTTTACACAGTGTCAAGGCCTTTTCTGCTTCTCACACTGCCTCACCAGTGAGAGGCTGGGGATGTGCAAGAAATTTGGAGGGGACACAGCTGGGACAGCTGACCCCAGCTGACCTACGGGATATTTCATACCATATAATGCCATGCTCAGCAATAAAACTGAGTGGTGGAGGAATGGCAAGAGCTGCCATTCCTCAGGCACTGGCTGGGCATTGGTCGGTTGGTGGTGAGCAAATGTTTTCTTTTGCATCACTTTTTTACTTGATTTTGTTTTTCGTGGGGGGTTTTTTGTACTTTCCCCCACCCCCTTCTTAAAAAAATATTAAATTCCCTTTATCTCAATGCAAAAGTTTTCCCATTTTTACCCCTCTGATTCTACCCCAGTCCTACTTGAGGGAAAGTGAACAAGCAGCTGTGTGTTGCTCAGCTGCCTACCAGGGTGAAACCTTCTGTGCATTAATACATGAGCTGATGTGGGGGTTTTTTTAGAAAGCAAGTAAACTTTAGGTTCTGAGCATAGTTTTTTTAAATTAGATTGTTAACTGTGAATATATTTTATAGTAGATAGCTGCATGTAGTAAAAACCCAACAGAGAACTCACTGCCTCAGGCAAAGGAGACAAAAAAATGCAGTTTGTGGTAATCTGACTGAAAGTGGGCAATGTACAGTACTTCATCCAGGATCCTGGAATCCACTTCCCTACTAGACTGTCAGCTTCTAAGTTTCTTCACCTACAGGTCACACTGCAGATTGCAGAGTATATGTTTTCTACAGACTTTGAGAAAGAGCATGAAGGAAATTAAAGATGTCAGAGGGTATGTTAGTATAGGTTGTTTAGGAAGGGCTTTCATTAGTGGACATTAATTCAGACAGTGCAGATTTACATTTGGCTGAAAGCTTTTGTTTGTGCACCTAGACACAATAGGCACTGGAACTTCTTAAATACAAATAAATAAATACATGTCATTTTTGTGGATGAAAAGTTAAATCCTAAAGTCCAACTGGCAGCTGGCCAACTGGTAATCATGCTGAGCCTTCAGAATTATCCCTGACATTTATGGACAAAGCAGGTAGATAAAGCTTGCCAGGCAGAAGCTGGCAAGAAAATGTGCACTGAACAAATACGATATAGGGAAAAAAAATCTGAGATGGTGAGGGGAAAGCTGTGATTCCAGGAAATCATTTTCACTGTAGCTTGTAGCAGCGGTAATGAAGAAAAATTCCAGAGATGAAAAGCCTAGAACAACCCCTTAATCTCTTCCGTGCCTGTCCTGTGTGACAAGTCACCCTTTGAAATCAGAAGAGAGACAATCCAGAAGAGGAAAGTTTGAGTATAAAGAGATTGGGCAATGCTTGGAGGTAAGATGAAGTCAGAACAAAGAATTCTACTTAAGATGCTGAACTGTGACTCAGAGGAACTAAATTTTCTTCCTGCGTCTTTCCTCCTTTTCCTCTGGCAAGTCAATCTCTCCATATCTTGGTTCCCCAACTGAATAATGAAGCAGTAATATTAAATAGTATGTTTCTTTTCATACTTGAGAGCATTGGTTTGTTTGTTTGTGTGTTTTAAACTAGAACAGTTTTACAGAACTGAGGGAGGGAATTGTAAGACAAATGGTTGAAAGAGCAAATGTGAGGGGGCAAAAAAGGAGTTGTGGCAAAGGCTGAGGGTAGGAATCTCTTACTCTGTATCAATGACATCAGTCAGAACAGTATATACACACCTAAAAATGGTTTAATCAGAGAAAATGCCTGGTACAATTAGAACTCAATCTAAATAGAGACCTTTAAGTACTATTTTTATTGGATAATACTAATAATGAGATGTGAACTGCCTGTAAGGAGGTATTTGTGTCAAGGGAGTCTGAACTGTATTACCTGAAATTCATCGGCAACTGCACCTGTGCAAAGCCAGACTGATGTCACCTCATTCTTTTTGTCCAGTGCCACAGGGAAAGCTATGAGAAAAACAAATGTTTGGTGGGATCAAAGTTAAAAAGGGTTCCAGAAATATGTCCTGAGAAGATAACTCTGCAATGGGGTTGATAGCTTTGTTGCCCTCATTTTTCAACAGATCTTCTCAACTAGCTTCAGCTGCTGTCCGGTATGCATAACACACATGAAATCTGAAGGTGGCTTACACAAAACTTTAGAGGCTTCTGTAGGAGTCAACAGCAGCACTACAGCTTGCAAATGTATTATACAGTATAAAATCATTGCTTCACGTAACATGTGAATATTTTGTGTAATTCTGCACAGAGAGAAAACAAATCTTTCTCTGGTTTTGATAAACTATTTTGATAGTGATATTTACAGGTGATACAAAAAATAAGGGGTTTTTTTTATGCTAAACCAGGGATAAAGAACCAGAATGAAGAGAAATCACATATGCAGCACTGTCCTTTCTACAATTTGCAGTCTTAATGAATGATGTATAAAGGCACAAATAATCCTATGATGTTTCTGTCTTTCTCATCTTTATTTTAGGGGTAAAATGAAAAGAAAATTATGTGCTTGGTTATCACAAAAAAAAAAAAGAAAAAAAGAAAGCAAAGTTTTATTTTTAATTCACACATTTTTCATGTTCTGAATATAGCTGTATTGCTGAATTCCTGCAGGGGAAATCTGTATAATTACAGTCAGGTGACACCACCTTCGTGTTGAAGACACCAATATGTGCCAGAAAGTGCTACATGACACTATAAGCAGCAGAAGGGAAGCCAAGCAAGAAGTGACTTGAAACAGGTACCCGAGCATATGTGTTATATGGATCAGTTATATATGTGCGTTATACAAACTTTTGCTTTCTTTACAGTTTATTAGAATTTTAGTTAAAACCACACTAAGAGCAGCAATTCATTGCTTGTAAACAGCAATTTTCTTAATCTGAAAACTTTACATGCAAAGATGATGAAAGCTAGTTTTTCTTACCTGCCTTATTTCATTACCTTTTCTAGCATTCATTCTTTCCAAGTGCATTCTTGCAGACAGCTTGAGGTGTACATGCGGCCTCATGAGGGGTCATATGCACACATACTGCTGCAGTTATCCTAACCAGAAGACCACTGTGTCTTAATAAGTTAGTGACCAATAGCACAGCTAACCTGAGACAGTGCAGGCTCGTGCTGTGCTCTACATTCAGCTTGGTACACAGCCTCTGGTGCGCTGCACACATCCACTGGCCTGATCATGGTCATGAAGGAGCCTGCTGGCAGCTCCCATGTGGCACCAGTGATTACCACCTGCGTGCCCTGTATCTTAAAACACACTTCCATTTTTTCTTTCTCCAGTCTTTCAGAAGACAGAAAGGAATGATGCACACTCTCTAAATATTGGGGGTTTAATTTCTTCCTGTAAATTACAGTATATATATTGCATATTGCAGTAAGCGCTGAAGACCTTGACCAAAAGGACCTTTTGTACTAAACACTCTCCCCATGTTCTCAGATGATCCTTCCCTTGAATTGTAGCACTCAATAGGTGCGTTAATGGCATCTTGTTTGGGAGTGGAGAGGCAATGTGGTGAGATCAAATCACTTATTGAGATCATAGAGCCTATAGAAACTGGACCTAGATCTTCAGCAAGTCTAATAAGATGCCTATTGCTCTTCTGTTTAAAGCAATTAGCTTTAAACACAAGACCAATATCTCATTAGAAGTTTCTCTTGCAGGGAGAAAACAATTTTCTTCATTCACATACTTATGTGACTGAACACTGAGGTGTCACCTTATATGGTGACACCTAATAATCAGTGAACAGAAGTAGGAGTCAAAGAATGCTTGTAATATTTAGCTAGAGATGTAGACTCATCCACTCCTGATGTTTGAGAACACTGAACCTACAGCTGACTCAGTATCTGATTTCTTTACCTCAGCACTGCCTCTAGTATCCCAACAACTCTGAGGGTGTTGGAAAATACATGCTAAAAAGTTGCAGAATGTGCTGTATTTTCAGAGGTGCTGCACTCCTGCAACTTCTATTGACTTCCCTGAGGCAGCTCTGCAGAGAAGCAAAACTGCTGTTCCTCTCTGGGCAGAGCTCCAGACAATCTTTGTATAACAGCGCTGACTTCAAAGGAGGCTGAGGATCTGACCATCAAGAAACCAGAGCCAGTACATATAAAATCATTTCACTGCAGGCACCAAGTGTATTTCTGTGCAACTTGCCCTGTTTCCCATAACCTGTCACATTCAGCAAGAAAGGCTCTGGAGGAAAGATGGAAATAGTAAATTAGGCTGCTGAATTATTTGAAAATAATCTTTTCCAAAGGGAATATAGGCTACAGACTTTTAAGAAGACGGGACTTTAGAGCTGACAAGTGTATCTAGCATGTCAATGTGGTAATGAAGTTAGTTCTGCACTGTTTGGAAAACAGCAAATTTCCTTGCAAGGTTTGTGATTAAACATCTAACAGAAAATAATGATTTCCTTGCAGGCACTGAGGCACCAAATAAAAAGACTTAGAGGAAGAGCCTACCAGAAAAAGAACCTACTAAATATCACTATTGAAAGCCACTGTTATTGTGGAGTCCTCATACTATTCAGTGTTAATTAGAAAAATTCATATCTGTAAAACTGAAGTACCCAGTGGGAGAAAGTATGCTACTTAGTGTGCAGAAATCTTTTTACACACAAAAAAATTGGTGCCTATTCTGTAAAAAACAGCAGTTGCAGAGAGGAGAGAGGATATTGACTTGTATGAATGTCTTGTTATTGAGGGGGATCAACGAATTAACTAAATTACAAAGGAGAAAAACTATGTTTTGCTGCATATGAATAAAGATTTCCATAATGAACCTGAGTAAGAAGAAGAGCAATGGTTGCTTGCCTGGGGATGGAGTGAGAAAGAAAGAATTTCTGCCCAGAAATTCACATTTGCACTACTTGTGCCTATACAAAATACGAGATCAAATGGAAATGTATGACTATATTGATTATAAAGTATTTGGAAGAAATCTGAAAAAAAAATTGGTCTAATTAAAATTACTCTAAAATGATACCCTTAACTTTTTGAAGGAAGTTGTTGCTTCTTCCTGTGTTATTTCACTCTTATTCTTCATTGTTTCTTCCCTTCTATGTCTTAATTTATATTTTGGTGAGGAGAAATTTGGTGAGCAGACAAAAACAATTCTCTAATTTTTCTACATATTTATTTTATATTCTGAGAAGACAACAGATAAAAAGTGAAAGAAATACATGGAAATTCACAGAGCACATGAAAAGGATTCCTATAATATCTATTCATAGCCTGGTATGGTACTAGGTACAAATATGGATATCATAACTGAGAATGCTTCATATCCTCCTTCTGTGAGACTAGAATGCCAAAATCTACATTGCTTTAATCTTTATTTTCAAATAATGACTTCTAAATTCTGTATTTTTTTAAATGAGGCAGCAGGGTATTCTCCTCTTTGAAAAATAATCTAGATAAAAAAGGATAATCTGATTCAATAGAAAAGATGTGAAAATTTTATTTGTTAGATTTCTCTAGATAAGAGAGCAACTTCTTTTTGAATAAACAAACATGTTGATTTATTCACAGTTACTGTGGGTAGGTATTTTTGCCAATCAAACATAACAGGTATATACTGTAGAACAACATCAAGAGGCGTTGAGAGGATGCAACTCAGTAAAAACAAACAGGTCACACACTTAGGCAAGAATAATGAACTGCAGAAAAATAAGGTGAGGAAGAACAAGCTAAAATTGCATGTCAGAAACAGATTTGGATGTTAAATAGATCATAAGATGAATAGAAGTGAGAAATGTTATGCTGCTGTAAAAAAGGGAAACCCTTATTGCAATTTATAGCTTATGTTATCACCTAAAAAATATTTAGCAATTCTTCAGCTCTCCTTGAAGATGTCTGCCCCAGCTGTGTCCAATTTTGGATACTTCAAGGAAGGTATTGTCCTACTGAGGAAAAAAACAGAGGAAGATAACAATATTTATCAGGCTTGCTAAAAGTATATACTTGTAAGGAAAAGCTGAAGGAATTAGGATAAATTTAATCTGACATTCCTCTGAACAGCTGAACTTCACAGAAAAGAAAACTAAGAGGTAAAATAATAACAACTTTCGAGTACACAAAAGGTAATTTCAATAAGAGGAACAAGCTGTTTTCTGTGTCTGCTGCGCACAGGACAGAGGTATTTTGCTCTCCTGACTCTTTGCTCATCTCTGTTGAAATGCTGTCTGGAAATGGACATGTTACCCAAATAACACTAAATACAGTCTTTTCACTGCTACAATTTTCCTGTTGCATTAAAAATACACTTAAGAAATACAGTTTGGGAAAAGCATGGCAGAACTGGAGAAAACGGAAAAAATCCTCCCATGATTGTAGATGACTCTCCTCCTCTGAAGCAGCTGCTGTCTGAAATTGTTTTCAAAGAACCTTCCCCTCACCTCTGTGCTGAATGAACCTACAGAAAAACCTTGCACAAGTTGATTTGAAACAAAATAACTCCCATTTTGGAGTGGACTGTCTGATGAAGATGTAGTTATAAAATAAATAATGATTCAGCTCTAGCTTTCAATTTTGTCTTTATTAAGTTGCTCAACCAGGTGTTGAAGCCAATAGAATTTGCTTTTCCTCTGCTGGAAAGCTATTTTGAGTGCAGCGTGACTGAAGAATAGCCACTTAATAGCTGCTCGGCAGTGCTCTTGGCTTTGCTGCTAGAATCCCCCACAATTGCTCGAACAACACTTTTGCCAATACTGATCTAGCTCAATCAGCAGCTATAACACTGGAGTATGAAATTCTGCACTGTTTGTGACGGTGGTAAGTTGCCTGCTGTTTAACATCTCTGTTTCATGGTCTGGTGTCAGGAGGGAGGCATCGCTGATTTTGATCTTCAGTTTGTATTTAATTCTTTCTCTCTTCAATCTACTGAACTCTCTTGTAGTCTTAGTGCAGTATCCATCCTGACTGAAATTCCCGGGTAATGCTGCTGTGTGCTTTTACGGAGTTGCCACGTTTTATGCTGGAGCTATATTTCCTTCATGATGGGGGATGTAATTCTTCTGCATCCCAACTGGACTGTGAGGATTAATTAAAGTTTGCAATGCACAGTGAATACCTCGTATGCCATTGAAGTGGAAATTATTGTTTATTACAGCCAGTCTGAATGCCATCTGGGATTTCCATGTTCCTATTTCAGCTCAGTTGTACATTACCAAGCTCAATCTGTTACCGTGAACAAAAGATTAGCATTCTTGTTCTGTGTTTGGTGCTGTGTCCAGCCCTTGTGTAAATCTGCATACATCCTGAGAAGCTATGCTTAGCACACTAGGGCTCCAAAGGCTTTTCTGTAGCTGGAAGCCTACAACATCCCTCTCTTTTTTCTGCACTTCCACTCTGGTATGTGTTGGATCCACAAAGCAGTAGATCCCTTTGGCCTTCTCCACTGTCACCCTTGCCTGCAAGTCAGCTTTGTGAGACTGTGTAAGGAAGGATGGTGGAATTGGACTCTGCATTTTGCAAAAGATGCTTTTCCCCATGCAATAGAACTGTACCTTTTTTGTGGTACCTAAAATCCCACGCGGACATGACGAAAAGGGCTGAGATCCAAGCCAGTAATGATGCATAGCCATCCCACAATATTCTTGTATGTTTGCAATACCTACAAAACTTAACCCCAAACCTGTTTTGCTAGTTCACTGTGAGATCCTCTGCTAAGCCAGAGAGTATCTCTGAACTACAAAACCCACAACTATGATTTGTTACTCTGCTTTTATGGACCAGCTTTAGATCAGCTAAGAGTATATTTTAAAACACATTCTTGTGACTTCACTGTCTTTGTAAGTCACAATTAGCAAATGGGGTTAAATAACTGTAGGAACTCGCCCAGTACCATGAGAGATACTCAAAATGGCATAAAATGTAACCACCCAACCTACTTGTGAGCTTTCCCTGGGGAACAGATGAGCTAACAAAGAGTTTAAAGTTTACTTCCTAACTGAAGGATTCTATTATGTATCTCATCTAAATAAACTGGGAGGCTTGACCTTCCTAGGAGTGCACTATTTTCACAGAGGTACAAGTGTAGTCCTCTGACCACACTGCCGTTTACATCTTGCTGGTCTGACATGTTTCAGTTTTAGAGTCAGACCCCAGTGCTAAATAAATACCTACCAGAAGTTAGATGTTATCCATCTGAGCTTTGTGTTCGCTCACTCCTTCCATAGCATTAGACTCTCCTCCACCTTTCAAGTGTCCCTTCTGGCTTTTGGTACAAGCACAAAATTAATTTGGCAGGAATTCTGCTGTAACTGTTCTTCAGTGAGGACAACATCATGTGCATTACTCTCTTCCTCTGCCACGCTGAGACATTATTTTCTGATTTTATGAAGAAGAGCTTAGGTGCCATCTACACTTTCATACTCTGGAGCCAGCCTAGGGAGCAGTGCCTATTTGATAATTTTCAAGCAACCACACCATGTGGACACATATCTGTTTGTCTCTACACACGTCCAACAACCCGTCCAGTCATAATCAATTTTTATTAGAAATTTCATAAAAAGAGTCAAGTGGTTACAGAAAATAAACTCTATTAAGTGTCCCCACCAGGCAAAGGTTTTGGCAAAGGTAAAACTCACCTCTGGCATTTGGGCCAGTATTGGGGAACCAGCATGGAGAACTGAGAAACATGGATTATCTCTTAAACAGCCAACAGCTAGGAGCAAGGAGATGAGGTTATAAAAAATGTGAACAGAAAGCTCCAGGCGAAATTTCAGGGAATACAGGGCTTGTGACAAAACTGAAGGATAGATGAAGAACTGGGAACAATAGAGAAGAGACTGGAAATCAGAATGAAAGAATGATACAGGAGAAATTGACATCTAAATGTTTATTACAAGATAAACACAATTTATTGTCATTATAGCTCCTTTGATTACCTTTCAACCTTTTCTTAATGATGCCCATATGTTGCAAATAAGAAGGTTTTATGACTTCTGTTCTCTCACCTTTCCCATGGCTTACATTCCCACTTTAATTAACACTCTGACATCAGATGCCTCGCCTAATGCTCTTGTCCCAGTACTCCGTCTGTGCTAATCCCTGGGGATCCACTTCCCGTTCCGGTGATGTTCGCCAGGTGGCGATGCCGGCACTGCTGTGCAGTTTCCAGGCCTTAAGGGGGCAGAGGGCCTTGTTTAACAACAAAAGCTTGGAAAAATGCTTCAAATTACTTAAAATGGTGAGTAAAAGTATGTTATTGGATTCTATGTGGACTTCCTGAGAACAATAATAAAACAGGAAAATAAAATATGCAGTGAGGAAGTGGTAGCGCTGTCAGGAAGGGGCAATGCTTACTTTAGTTGCTGAGTATCTCTGTATGAGGACAATGAATGTCAGGAATCTCCGAATTAATATTCCTTTCTTTTTCTGTTGATATAAATTTCATAGGGACAACAACATTTTCTCCTGTCTGATCTCTTTGAAATTATTGTGACTAGATGAGGTCTTGGAATTAAATCCATGGTGAATAAAACTGTAACTGCTCATGACTTACCCAAAACTAATATCCTAGCTTGTGTGGTTATAGATGCAAGAATATCATGGAAGCTTGTTAACAGTCTTTCCCCTCCAACTTGCCCTCACAATGTCAAGGCTGTAATGATATAGTAATGTCAAGACTTTCTCCCTTCAGAGAAGGACTTGGAGGTGATGGTTGATGAAAAACTCAACATGATCCAGCAATGACCACTCACAGCCCAGAAAGCCAACCGTATTCTGGAGTCCATCAAAAGCAGTGTGGCCAGCAGGTCAAGGGATTCTCTCCCTCTGCTCTGCTCTCGTGAGACCCCACCTGGAGTACTGCCTACAGTTCTGGTATCTCCAACATAAGAAGGACATGGAACTGTTGGAGCAAATCCAGATGAGAGTCACAAAGTTGATAAGGGGGCTAGAGCAGCTCCCCTACAAAGACAGGCTGAGAAATTTGGGGCTGTTCAGTCTGGAGAAGGTTTCAAGAAGACCTCATAGCAACTTTCCAGTATTTGAAGGGGACCTACAGGAAAGCTGGAGAGGAACTCTTCATCAGGAACTGTAGTGATAGGACAAGGAGTAATGGGTACAAATTGAAAGAGAGGGAATTTAGCTTAGGTATTACAAAAAAATTGTTTACTGTGAGGATGGTGAGGCACTGGAAAAAGTTGCCCTGAGAAGTTGTGGATGCCCCATCCCTGGTGGTGGTAAAGGCCAAGCTGGATAAGTCCTTGAGCAACCTCATCTAGTGTGAGGTGTCCCAGTCCATGGCAGGGGGGTTGGGACTAGATGATCTTTAAGGTCCCTTCCTACCCTCGGCGTTCTATGAATCTATGATTCTCTGTAATTATGAAGATAAGCATTGACCTTCTTCCGTTACCTCTATGGGGTTTACTGACTGCTTTAACCGTGTTAGCTCAAGAAACTTCTATCCTTTAATTATTGAAACTCTGCTGCACATATATAGAATATAAAGAAATTGAGTTTCCCGAAAGATGCTTCATCTAGATAGCATTTGTTATAAACTGCCATAACTGTAGCAGCACTCAAGCTTTGTTCACAGGGCACATATCAGATATTGTAAGTGCTGAATGTTCTTAATCACTTTGTTTAAAATTACTTTGCATTGCCACTTCATATCGTGCACTGTCTCTGCTAAGAAACCTATACAAGAGCCAATGAAAAAAATTTAGTCCCATTAGCTTCTTCTAGGAATCTTAACTCCTTATCCCTGAAAAAAGCCAAACTTTGTCAAGAGACAAGCTAAAAAAAAAAAAGGGGGGGAAATTTACAGTCCTTTTTAAATAAAAAAGCTGATGCCTTTTCAGGTTTGGTTCTTTTTTATTGGTAAGAACAATGGAAGGACAATTTGCTTCTTTAATGGTTTTGCAGGTTGACATGAATTCCGCTTCCAGCAGAGGAAGTGCTGACAGGAGTAAGAGGAACCTTAGAGCTGTTCCTGTCAGCTGGTGACTTTCAGCTGGCATCACCTGTGCCCCTTCAATGGCTCCCAATCCAGTACACCTTGTCTTACTCATTTCTCTGAGTATCATGACACAGAGTGAGGAAGCTGGGGCTGTTCAGCCTGGAGAAGAGAGGGTTGTGTGAAGACCTCATAGCACCTTTCCAGGGCCTACAGGGAAGCCAGGAAGAGACTCTTCGTCAGGAACTGTAGTGATAGGACACGGAATAATGGATATAAATTGAAAAGGGGGAAAATCAGCTAAGATATTATGAAGAAATTATTTACTGTGAGGGTGATAAGACTGGAACAGGTTGCCTAAGGAGGTTGCAGATGCCCCAACCCTGGAAGTGTTCAAAGCCAGGCTGCATGGGGCCCTCAGCAACCTGCTCTGGTGGGAGCTGTCCCTGCCCATGGCAGGGGGGTTGGAACTGGATCATCTGTAAAGTCCATTCCAACCCCTGAACATTCTGTGATTCTGTGAAGTAAAAAGATGAAGCTGTTCCCACTGAAAGTATAGTGGGGGGGGGGGGAAGAAAAAAAAAGCTGGTGCTATATTTGGAGCATTCCTAATTGCACTGTTCTATTTCTAGCTGCCAAAATCCGTGCTAGAATTTTAATTAAGGGCTAAAATTATGCCGCAGATCCTGACAACAGGAAACAGCCCTAACAACGGGAAACAGTTCTGTTATTTAAACAGGCTTTGGAATAATCAGACTTTATCTCCCGAAGCAGCACTCAATGAATATTAAAGCTGCTTTTGTTCTCCCGGAGAGGGCTGCGCTTGCTCGGCAAGCTTTGGAAACCACTGAGGCCAGGCTAGCCAATGGGTCGTTCCCTTTCACATATGGCTGCCACGGCCGGCAGAGAGCGGGCAGAGACCGCCCCACAGGCCCCACACACCCCCGGCCGCACAGCCGCCCTGCCCGCGGGGCGCCCTGGGCGGCGAGAGCGACGCCCCCGGCACAAGATGGCGGCCTGAGGCGACTCACCTGCTCCGCCGGCGCCGCAGCGCCCCCTACCGGCCGCGACGCCCCCGCAGCGCCGCGCTCCGCTGCGGCGGCCGCAGCGCGCAACGGCGCATGCGCGGGAGGACTCCCCGCCCCTCCCGGCGCGCGGACAGGCGCGTGCGCAGGAGGGCGCCGCTGCGCTGCCCCCGGGGGCGGGGCGGGCTGGTCACGTGACACGCGGCTCGCGCTGACTGACGGGTGGCACCGGGATCGGGATCGGCACCGGGATCGGGAGCGGCGGCCTGGCGGGGCGGGAGGAGGAAGAGGAGGAAGGGTCTCGGCCCCGACGAGGCGCTATGGCGACCACCGTCAGCACCCAGCGGGGCCCGGTAAGTGCTGCGGGCGCGGGGCCCGCCCGGGGCCGTGTCCCGGTACCGCTCCCCGCGCGGGGCAGGCGAGGCCCGGCTCGGAGCGACCCCGATGGGCTGCGCCGTCCGGCCCTCCCGGCCCGGCCTCTGCTGCGCCGCTCTGCGAGAGAGAGTCCGTGTGTCCTGCCTTGCCCCCGCTCCGACTGGGGCGGAGGGGAGACAGGAAAAGTCCTCTCTTCTTCTCTACCGGGGGACGAGGGGAGGGAAGTCTGCCTCTCTTCCCGGCTCCCTGCCGGGCGAAGAGGCTTGGGGAGAGGGGAGAGTCCTGCCTTTCTGCGCATGGGGTTGAGGCGGCTGTTCTGCCCGTTCTTTGTGCAGAGGCCTTCTCGAGCAGGGAGCAGCTTAAACTAAACCGGACCTAAAGCGCTTTCCCCTGGAAGCGGAGCGCAGCTCCCTGTGCTCGCGGAGCACAGTCGGGCCTCTGTCCCTGGAACCGCCGCCTGAGGGCTGGAACGACGCATCTAGTGTGGGATGTAGGCGTGCGTGTTGGACGGGAGGCGCTGAGCAATCGTAAAAACAATTTACAGCCTCCTGGGAGATGGTGCTCAGAGTTTATTGGGAATATGTTATTGTCTGGTTTTGCCCAGGGATATTAATGCATCATACCGGGGTGTTCCGCCGTGTGGGGTACAACATCAGCTCTCGACTGACAGTGCTGCTCCTGTCTGTTCTTCCTGGCCGGAAGGATCTGGTAGTAATTGACAGCACGATATTGCTTTGAAGGTGAACTGAGACTTTTTTTAGACAATCAGTTTAAACGGCTATGTTTTATTTTGTAGAAACAGCTACTCTTTTGGTACATCTACAGAGCCTTGTAGAAAGACCAGCGAGGTGAATTATGAAATTGCTAATCTTGAAGAACTGCGTTGCTGTCTGTTGTTATCTTGTGACAGATATTATATGATCATCGGTTTTAATTCCTTAAAATGCCTTATTTCTCTGGCCTTCCAGAATAGATTAATTTTACAATGGATTGTGATGATGCTTGGAATAAAAGTTTTAAGTGGGGAATTAAGGTAAAAAAAGTAAATTCATTTTTTTGTTGCTCATTGTAGTATCATTAAAAAACAACTGCTGTTCTTGTTGAATCTGTGGTGACTTAGGCAGTTGCTATGCCCAAAGGTTTGACGTGTGTGTGATTCCACCCAAATAGAATTCAGTCAATATGTAACAGATTTCACTCAAGAAAGCTCCAAATAATATAAATTCCTGAAAAATAGTCAGAGTCTGTTTAATAGGACTTTCACTTTTAGTTATCCTTTAGTTTTATGTTTAGAGGGATTTGGGGATATTGAGGGATTTGGTTACAGACAGAATGGTTTGACTGAAGGTGAACAGTAGTCCTGATTTGCAGAGATGTGAAATTGTGCTGATATTTCTGTCCCTGAATTGGAGTACCGTTTCTTTGCTGGAGTTTTGCCTGCCTGTGGTGCTAAACACCTTGTTGGCATTGAGTGGAGTACTTTCGATGTCTGCTTGTTTTGGCTTGGTGAAACTTCCTGGGCCTAGGCAAGATTTTAGTGGGAACCTTCTTGAACACAGAATCATAGAATCAGCCAGGTTGGAAAGGACCTCTGAGATCATCAAGTCCAACCCTTGATCCGCTACCACTGTGGTTACTAGACCGTGGCACTAAGTGCCACAACTTCTCAAACATCATGTTTGAATATCATAACCACCCAGTCTTTCTTAAAGTTTTTAAGGGAGTTACATCTCAGACATAGAATGTTATTCTTCTGGATGTCTTGTTTTACAGTTTCTCAGGTACTCCTGTGTAATCTCTTTACAATCTTTTGTTTCCTAAACTTGATTGAAGCCTGGCAAGTGGAAAGGTGTGTGATAATTTATCGTGTGCAGCTTTGGCTTTCTGGATTTCGGGCTTTGGGAGTTTTTTTTAATGTGTTCCTAACATTGTTGTGCATGCTTTTCTTCTTTGCCCACTTTAGAGGTTTCAGTGTTTTCAAATGAATTAATAAATTATGCAATATTAAGCAGCCATTCACAGCTAACGATATTGATATGATACATGCCAACCTTTCTTAATTTTCTCTAGAGAGGAGGATAGATTTCTACTTGTGTCTATATATGCAACTGCATTACAAATAAATGGCCACTAAATGGTGCTAAAGGATTGGGAAACATTTTTTTGTTTAGTGCTGGAGAGAACAGTTCTGTCTTTCACACACTATAGCTGAATATGTAAGGGCTGCTAAATGATGCCTTTTACAAATGGGAGTATTAATAAACAGTTTGATCAGGCTTGAGGTTAAGACTGAGCCACCAAAAACCTTGTATTTCTGATTCCTTGGTTAGCCAGTCATATCCAAAATTACTCAGTATTCGCTGTGCTGGCAAATATGTCAGGTCCTTCAAAATTAGATCAAATACCAAGCTAGGACTATATAGATTTCTTCTCCTAATTTCCTTAATAATGACTACTCTGATGAGTTTTGTCTTGAAACTCTTCAAAACTTCGAGATCTTTTTCTACAGGCCCTGGTCAAAAGTCCCTCTCCAGCTTTCTTGTAGGCCCCTTTAGGGACTGGAAGGTGCTCTGCGGTCCTCCTGGAGCCTTCTCTTCTCCAGGAATAGGTGTAGATGTCATATGGACACTCATTCTATCTTTAATTTTTAACTCATGTTTGTATACCGTAGTTACCCCTGTTTATTTCACATAAAATCTCCTCTGTTTCAGTTTGACAGCTGAGATCTCCTTTCTTCTTGCCTTGCATCTCACAGGAGAGCCTGGCTCTGTTTTCTCAATGACCTCCTCGTAGATACTGGAAAGCTGCTACAAGGTGCATTTTAAGTGTCTCCCACTCTGTACAAATCTTCAGCCTGACCTCACAAGTTTTGTGCTCCAGCCCTTTTCATAGGCCATCTTGGTGGGTCTTTGCTGGGCTTCCTCCAGCTCCATACTAGTGGGTCCCAAACAGGTTGTGGTATTCCAGATGTGGTCTAATGAGTGCTAAATTAAAGGGAAACCGTTGCTTTCCTCAGCCCAGTGGCTGGCTCTTGTTGATGCAGTGGAGTCTGCTGTTAGGCTTCATGCTGCGAGAGTGCTCTGCTCATCCATGTTTAGCTTGCTCTTCACCTCTGTAGAGGTATAGCCCTGCCAGTTGTTTCCCAGTCTGTACTGGTGCCAGGGATTTTTCTGTCCAAAGTACAGGACTTTGCCCATGTTGAATTTCATAGGATTCCTGCCATCGAATTCCTCTCTCTCTAGTTGGTCCTGTCCTCAAATATTTTTCCCCAAATTTGGTGTCCTCCTCAAAACTGGTAAGACACATAAGTTAGCGTCAGTACAGACCTTTGAAAAATTTCATCTTTAACCGACCTCTAATGTCATTCACCACTGAACCTTAACTTTGATCTCAGTGCCTCAGCCAGTTTTTCATCAATGCAACTCATTTGGATTGTAATGACCCAGCTTTGATACTTTTCTGCTCTCTCCTTATTCACATATTCCAGTAATTTTATTGTAGAAGGCAGATGGCTCATTAGGCTTTTTTTGTTTTAAAGCATCGTTAAAGGCTGACTATTCCTAGTCCCTGGTGGTTTTTTTTTTTCCTTTGTGTGTCAAGAAATGTCTTCCAGAAGGACTTGCTCTATAAAATTTTTAGTGACTGAAGTGAAGCTGACCTGCCTGTGGTTCCTCAGGTCATCCTTCTTACCCTTTTGAAAACTGGGTATGAGATTTGTCTTTCTGCAGCTGTAGGGCCCTTCCTCTAATCTCTGTGACCTTTCAAAGATGTTAGAGAGCAACCTTGAACAAATATCAGCTCTTTCAGGATCTCTGGATGCATCTTATCTGGTACCAATTTTTTATTTACCATGCAAAGCATAGAATAGTAGTTCAAAATTCTGTCTCATTCACTTTTTCTTTCTTAAAGACAGTAAAACCATTTAAAGGAGAATGGTTAGAACTTTTTTGAGCAGTTAGGTGTTTAAAACTCTGTGATGTTTCAAAGAATTTTCATGTTAGATTTCCTTGGTAGTTGCAGGTGTGGAAACCTTAGTTATGTTTCCCTGAATGCATTGTGTCTGGGCAAATGGTTCCGTAAGTTAGGGCATCTGTGGTTGTCCCTGGCACTGTGTTCCCTTTCCCTCCTGTTTGTAGGTACCATTTGTGTGATCAGTTACTGAGTTCAGGGTTCTGATGACTTCCCTCCGCTTCCCTTTACTTCTGAACCTTATTTCACTTTCTTCTGATCATCCCTCTGCACTAACATACTTTGCAACTATTTGCCCCATTTAGCGCTGTACAAGAAACAGCGAGGTCGGACTGAGACACCCCCGTCCTCAGTAACTTCAAGTAGCTGTAGAACATCACACTGCCTTCAGTTTGAAGAAGCTGAGATGCAGGTTTTATACCTGCAGCTTTTCACTTTGAAGATCCTCAAAACTACCTCTCAGGTGGTTGTAGCACATAAGAAAAGCAATATTAAAGAACCTGTCCTGTTTTCTGAGAAGTTGAGAGGGAGCTTGCATATATGGAAATGAGGTTTCTGGGCTGCAGCCACAACTTCTGACTACGGGAAGTGTTTATGATGTTTGTTCCTAGAGATGCTAATAATAACAGATTTGAAACATCCTTTAGAAATAGGGCTGGAGGGGGACCTGCTGTGTTGTAAATGCAATTTCTTTGATAAATTCTGGTGTCATTTCAAATGTTGCCTAAATGGATTATGTTTTATTTTAAAACCAACTCCTTTTTAATGATATGTATTGTAATGAGAAGGCTGTTACCAGCTCACATGTAATTTCCAACCAAACTTAAATAAGCTTTCTTTTATTATTCACCTTTAGCTTAGTTTTCTCCCTGTTTGCCTCTGGTTTTTTTCTTCTCACTTTTTAAAACTAAAACTGCTTAGGATTTTAATGGTAAAATTTTAAGATGCTTGTAAGCAAAACTGATTGCCCTCTCTCCCTCCCAACAGCCTGGTAGCAGGCATTCAGTGCTTCTTCCTGAGCTTTTTAGTTAAACTTCCTTTCTGGCATGTGACACCCACTGTTCCCAGGATTCTGAGGCTCTCAGATAGTCATACAAAATAGTCATGCAACATGTGATTTGGCAAGAGCTTCAATTTCTGTCTCCAAGATGCAATCTTGACGTGCCAATGCTGTCTAATCTTGAAAAACTATGTCCTCGAGGCCTGTTAACATCTTAAATTATGTTCTGTAGGCATGCATCTGCCAGACAGACAATTGAGTAATATTGCTTAGGGTTGCAACATGAGAAATTGCATTGTCCTTTGTCTTCATGAGGTGGACAGTTCTCTATTAAATATGTAAACAACTCTATAGACAACAGAAACAAGTACAGCTTAATTATAAATTTTCTATGCCACTTTACACTTTATTAGTCTTTTAAAATTTATTATTACAGTATGTGTGTTAGTTTAAAATGATGCTCTCTCTAAGTGTGTTATTGATAACATTCACCAAGCATTTAAAACCTAGAAACAACCTGAGTTGTCTAACTGACCAGTAGTAGGTAGAAACTTTCCTTTCTTTTACTGTAAAGCTAACAGAAAATACGTGATGAGTGCTGATTCATATTGGCTCATGTGGTGGAGGTCCTCTAGTATACTTTTTGTCATGACTTATCCTCTTGATAGACCAGGGTTTTCTCCATTATTGTTTTGAGTGTGGTGGAATTTTGTCACCATGGTTAGTTGCAAACCGGCTGTGTTTAACATTGGAAAATCATTAGGGCGTCTTTATTCTGTTGCAGGATTCATAGGAAATACTGTTTCTACAATCTGTCTTGAAGGTGACTGTGAAAGTGACCTTTTCAAATGAAAGCAGTGTGCTGTGTCTTGACACAGGAATACTTGGATGCAATGTGAGTGAAAGAACTGGGTGCCATCAGATGTCATATGTGAATATGATGCAAAACTTCGTAGCTCTGACATTTTTATGGACTACTTAAATGTTTAGTTGCAGAGCACTTTGGCTCTGTGTGTCCTACATTTTTTCAGAGGCTTATGTTGGAATTTAGTGTTTTTGAAGGTGAGTATGAGAACATTCTCTACATGAGTTGGCAGTATTGTCATTTTATTGGTTCTTTGTTCATGCTGTCAAAACTAGACTAAATCCAGCTGAATTTGATACACTTTGATTTATATTCTTTTCTTTCTCATTCTAAATGTGAAAAACTCACCTTTGAAGTATTTTTTCCCTTCTTCCTCTTTCTTTTTTAAGGTATATGTCGGTGAACTTCCTCAAGATTTTCTTCGCATTACCCCAACCCAGCAGCAACAGCAAATCCAGCTGGATGCCCAGGCAGCTCAGCAGTTACAGTATGGAGGACCCATGGGTACAGTAGGAAGACTCAGCATTACTGTAGTACAGGTATAAATTGTGCCATCTTTGGAAAATTAAGTAATTTTAAGTAATTAATACAATTCATTTTTTTTGATCAGTGGCCATGAAAAGACTTTGTACTGGAGTTCAAGTTAATAAATTACTTGTAAAAGGGAATGAGTAATTCCTAAGGTTTTTGTTGCTTCATGTTTTCTGTACATCAGCATTTTGTCCAGTTTCATTTCCAGATGCAGCAATTTCCTGTAAACCTTGCTATTATAGCACACAATCAAATAAACTCATGGGAGCTTTTTGTAGTGAACAGGTTTCTCTGAAAACTTCTGTTAAGAAGGCTTCCTGTAGAAACACTTACTATTGGAAGACATTAACAATTTTGAGATTATTGTAGGAAACTGTGGTTGCCTTATATGTTTTTCCTTAACTGTCTGCTCTGTTCCATCCCTATTTCTTCTAATGCATTTACTGTTTTTCTCAATGCTTTCTCCAGGCTTTTTTAATCGATCACAACTATATAGTCCTAGCTCTTTATTTTCTACTTCCTCTTTTCCCTTTTTACACCTTCTTTCATGTCTTGGCAGTACTGTATTACTGCATTCATTGTGTGTAAGCTTTCAGGTTTTAAAACTTGGCTGTCATAACACAGTTCTATTTATCTACATTAGCATACCTGATGTCCTTCTTACTAACTTACTACACCTCTTTACAAGTGCTGTCTTTCAATTATTCTCTAAAAACATACCAAAGAGAGATTTACCCTCAAATTTAGCACCAAGGCTGGAATAGTACACGTATGGCTACAGCTCCATGGTGAGGTCCTTACCGGGGAGTAAACCTGTATAAGGTCTCTCAGCAAGAGAGGTATTGGTCGGTTCTTTCTGTGTTTTTCAGTGCTCCTTTCCAGCTGATATCTTTCCTTTGAAAACTGGGGGCTATGCTTTTTCGAAGTTTATTAATTCTGAAGCCTAGACACTTGGAACTCATTCATTGCGTTCCATTACAGCCTTCTTTCTAGTTCTGATGTGTTTCCCAGTGTGTGTTCAGAGAAGTGTAAGACTGGAAGCCTGCAACTTTGAACAGCAGAAAAATGTTACCAGTTTAGAGCATAGTATAGTATATTTGGTATAATTTTTTTCCAGAGCTAGGAGTAGATGATTCAGGTTAAACCTCAGGCATATAAGGAAACAAAACATTTATCAAACAACATGCCATATGTCTCTTAACTCCCTAGCAGCTTTTGGCAAGTTATGTGCTTCTCTGTAGGTTGTTCATCTTTGAGTATGTGCTTGGTCATCTTGAAGTGCTTTTTGTCATGGGATATTGATCCAATCAGTATGGATATAGATAGTAGAAATCCCTGAAGCAGATAAAGGGAGCAGACAGTACGGTGTTCAAGAAGTTTTGAATCTTGCTTTGAGTGGTTATGTTACAGAAACATCCAGATTCCTGTTTGCATGGGTAAACTGATGGAGTTGATACTGGTTTTTATTGGGTTCAATTCTTATTTATTTTTAATTGCTTGTGCAGACAAAAAAAAAATCTTTATCTTTCTTAAGAATTAAAACTTAATGGCTGTTCTTAATGCCATGTCTGTAAGTAACCACTTGTTACAGAATCATGGGATAGCTGAGGTTAGAGGGGACCTCTGGAGTATATTTAGTCCAAACCTCATCCCATCCTTACACCCCGCCTTCCCCCCCGACCGCTGCCTTAATCAAGGATTAAGGAGGATTTTAAATACAAGGAAAGGCCGAGAGACTTCTTCCTGAGCTTTGTAGATAAACTTCCTTTCTGGCATGTGACACACACTGTTGCCAGGATTCTGAGGCTCTCAGATAGTCATACAAAATAGTCCTGCAACATGTGATTTGGCAAGGGGAATCTTACCAACAAGTAGTTCCTGCCATTGGATATTTATGAGGAAGACAGGCTCTTTTCAGTGCTATCTAGAGGACGGACAAGAGGTGCAGTGAGCACTAATTACAATACAGCAAACTCTTATTTGGAGATATGAAAAACCTTTTTATAGGGAAATATGTCAAACATGAGAATAAGTTCCAAAAGGCTTGTGCAGCTTCTATCAATGGAGACACTCAGAACTTTCCCTGAGCATTTGACCCTGCTTTTAGTAGGGAGCTTGGTCTAAGCAATATTTAGGGGTCCTGTCTGACCTCACGTGTTCTGTGATTCTGTGAAACCCTTAGTTGCATTAGTGGCCCTTTGCTGGACTCATTCAGACATGGCCATACCTTCTACTGGGCAGCCCAGAACTAAAGGGAACAGTAGTGCAGACATGGTGTCCCCAGTGCTGAGTAGAAGGGATCTTACTTGATCTGCTATTTGTGCTTTCCTAGTGCAGACCAGGATACTGCTTATCTTTGTTCCAAGGGAGCATTGCTGGCTTATTTCTGATTTGGTGTCCACCAAGACCCTCAATGTCCTTCTCCTCAAAACTGCTTTCCAGCCAGGTGGCCCACAGTCTACCACCATTGTACATGTGGCTGTTCCTCCTCAGGGGCAGAATGTTGCATTTTCATTTGTTGAACTTTGAGATTTCCTGCCTGCACACTTCTCCATCCTGTCAAGGTCCTTCTGAATGACAGTACAACCCTGTGGTGTCCCAAGAGATATTCTTCTGTCCCTGTCTGGGAGTTTATGCAGGAATGCTATGGAATCTTGGCTGCATATTGAGACATGGCATTCTGGATAGAAGACTTGCCACAGTGTAGTTAACCTATAGAAGGTGAAAAGCTGATTGAAGTATTTTGTATTTAAATATGTGTTGATAAATTATATCGAGCAGCATGCCTTAGTTCTGTTACTAATAAACTGGTGGAAGATCTGAATAAGTTTCTGGGAAGGTAATTTACTGCGCTTTTTTTCTGCAGATACACAGGAATGGTGGTGAGTTTGTCTAAGCATTGTTGATTGTTGCCTTTCTTTTTGAAAGAGTTTTATGATAAGCTACTTGATCTCATGACTTCAGAGTCTAGAGAGTGGGTAATTTAGGTGCCAACGTTAAGTTCACATTTACAAGAAACAAGAAAGTTTGAGACCTTTCTCACAAGCTGTAATGTACCAATTGCTGAACCAGCATGTCCTGAAGGAGAAAAGGGCTTTCCAAGCCTGAGGCGCAGCACTTGTGATAAATGTTATGCACCTCTTAACTGTTGAATTCTGTAAACTGTCCTGTAGGTGGGAGGCACCTTTAGGCACCATGGTTTGTCACTTGTCTTACTATGAAAAGAACTGCTTAGTACAGGTCAGAGAAACAGCATGTCCAAAGAGCCCAGCTTCTGCTTGGGCACAGCAGTGCTCGGTGTTGTGTTCAGGATTGTCTTCAACTTGTTCTGTTCTGGTCTTCTAATGTTACAGCAAAAGTATGTTGGATCTTTTCTGATTCTACATACCATCTATTTTTATAGTAATGTTAGGATTTAAGTTGTCCACTGAATTAAATATTATCCAATGCACGTGCTGAAGGTATGATCTCCTGAAGTTTACCTCAATTGAATTTGCAGTTTGTGCTTTTGTACTGTGTGATGTTCTTGAAGCTACTGGATTTTTGCATTTCATCCTTTAAAAGAACTTTAGTGAAAGAGAACAGGATACCTATCTCATTATGCTTGTGATTGTATGTTGGAGAGCACATATCTAGGGAAAAACTGGACTTTTTGCTGTTTCCTTGTAATCATGTATCTTTTGCTTTATTGTGAAGCAACTTATTTTAGCTATGGTGAAAATGTGTATTATCTACAACAGACAAGTTAAAAAGATGATCCCTTTTCAAGGTGTCCCAGACATTTAATGGTGTCATCGGTTTATGTTTTAATCTGAATGCTGTTTTTCTGGACTTTTTTTCCCCCTCCTTCCTGTCTACCACACAATTGAATATAGTCCGTTATTCAATATTTGATTCTTATTGTGAACTAATAGTAATTAAATTTTCAAGTTTATGTCAATATTATATTCTTACTGTGTTTCTTTTCAGGCAAAACTGGCAAAGAACTATGGAATGACGCGCATGGATCCGTACTGTCGAATACGGCTGGGCTACGCTGTGTATGAAACTCCTACAGCACATAATGGAGCCAAGAACCCCCGCTGGAACAAAGTTATTCAGTGCACTGTTCCCCCGGGTGTGGACTCTTTTTATCTAGAGATATTTGATGAGGTCAGAACTGCTATGTGTTTTTTCTACCTCTCTCTGTCTGCTATTTGGACTGAGGTTTGGGTGAAACCTTGCAAAAAAGCATTGAGTTACCAAAAACAATTTCTATGTTCTCTGGGAGATGATGAAAATGTTTCAGAATGCCAAAATCAGCAATGCATAAGGCCTTACTCTTTGCCAAGAATGTCAGAACTATTATTTTTCCTTTGATAGCTGATAAGAGGCACCACCAGCAGAGTTGCCTGCAAAGGAAGAGAAGCAAAAGATGTCTGAGTGGTATTTAAGCTCCTCTTGCCTATCAGAATGCCCTGCAGCCTTATATTCTGCACTGTCCCTGTTAAAAATCACCTGTTTGTACAATGTTGTTTTACTCAAAAATTCTTCAGTGTTATTCTAACCTAGGATGAGCTTGGAAGCTTTCCCAAGCTTGGAAATGCTGAGGATAAAACTGTAAAATACAGACTGTGTGCAGTCACTAGGACTTATTAGAAGAAACTAGGGAGCTACAACTGAGGCTAAAGTCTTACAGTTGGCCTGTTTTTTGCTGCCTCTCATGTAAAGCATGTCACTGCAGCAGCTGTGTGCTCATTACACAGGTGAGGCTTTTGGATGCTCTTTTGTGGGCTTCATTGGTAAGGTTCAAGTGCCTGTTTCATTGCTGCAGCAGGGACGGCAGATCAGTGCTTGTATCTGCTGCTGAATTACTGGAGCTCACAGCATATAGTAGTAAAGAGAAGCTGTTTGCATTCATGTAATGGCCTCTGATGTGATGTCATAAGATTCACACAGACTATGCTGATATTAGTGTGTTGTATTTCTGGAAGTGTTCTGCTTCAGGCTTTCAATTTCTTGCTATTAAATATCTGCAATCAACCTATAATCCCATTAATTAAAAGGATCATTCATCCTTGTTGGAAAGGAGATGGCCAAAATATTTACTGACACTTCAGTTGTTTCAAAAGGCATAAAAATTAACAAAATTAAATAGCATAAAACTGAAGTGTTAGTCAAGAGTAATTTTAAGTTGTTTTGGGGGTTTTTGTAGGACAATTAACTTGATAATATTTTTTAAATTATATTCCAGCGAGCTTTTTCAATGGATGACCGCATCGCTTGGACACACATTACAATTCCTGAGTCTCTGAAACAAGGAAATGTGGAAGATGAGTGGTATAGCCTGAGTGGAAGGCAAGGTGATGATAAGGAAGGAATGATTAATCTGGTTATGTCATACACGGTAAGCCAAGTTTGAGGCTGGGAGGAGGAAGGGAGAGAAGCTTCTTAAGTAGCTGGAGGGGGAGGTATTTTACACTGAAGTAGAAGTAGTTCTGTTTTACCATACTGGGTGTTTGTGTCTATTAGCATTTAAAATAATTATACCTAAGTCTGGGAATAGCAGTCAAACATATTAGTTAAGGCAATAAATACTTTTTAGTGAGGTGGTAGATGAGTATTTATCTTGTTCTGCAATTATGAAAATTCAGCTTATTCCTGTTGTTTAGGAATACACCCAGTGCTGATACCTCCCCCTGCCCCTGCCACCAATCTTAAGAAATTCATGTCAGTTTAAAAGAAAGATAATGGAAACTCTTCTCTGTCTTAGATCTTTCTTGGGTAATTTGAATGATCTTTCAGATGACATTGTTTTTTACTTCCATTCTTGTTCATTTGATGCTACTGGTTATGAACTGCTGCCTTACACAGGTTTGTTAAGCAGCTCATGGAGTGTTTTTATCTGTCACCTTTGTATTAAGTAGCTGTTGGATAACATGTAGCATGTGCAGCCCTGAGCACTTCCTACTGCACTTGTACATTGTCAGAAATTCCAGGCTGCTGTTGAATACACAGCTGGGAACAGATGTTTGCTGCTGTTTGAAATTCACATTCTGCCCCAATCTGAACAGTTGTTCTGTTACCCCTAAGAAAAATAAGTTTGTAGTGAACCTTGAAAACTATCTCCCCATGAATCTACTGTACATAGAATTGGACCTTTTAATATTTTCAAGGATAAAACTGAACTGAATTGTGGTAGTAAAAGGGAATGGAGTTAAATTGACATTTTCTTTAAAGAACTGGTTTACCTCAGAAATAATTGATTCAAACTCAGTTTTGCTTCTAAGAGCAGTATATTGCTTTTAAAAGTAAAAAATAAGAATAAAATTCAGATTTTCTCTAATATTTCATTTATGATATGTTGTATATTCATTTCACTAGAATAAGGCATGAAAGCTGATTGAACCTGTATTTTAAAATAATTCACTTCAGTAAAAAGATTTTAGTGACAAATTTTATCACACTCTTGCAAAAGGTACTTTGACATGATGTGTTATTATTGATTTACAGGCAAATTGTCACTTAAAAGTTGGTAGTTCAGTTAATTTGCTAGGGATTGCTTGATCTAGATTAGCATTTAGCATAATGATATTGTAATATTGGACATGGATCTGCAATGTGATGACTTGTTTGCAAACAGTTTTAATTGACGATTTTAGGGTTTTTGCTGTTTCCTGAGTTCTAATCTGTTCTAATCTGTGCTTTTTGTGTCAAGTCTTTACCAGCTGCCATGATGATGCAGCCCCAGCCAGTGGTGCTGATGCCCACTGTATATCAGCAAGGAGTTGGATATGTGCCTATAGCAGGTATGTTTTCTCTCCTTGAAGACTCTGAAACTTTCAGATGAAGGGTTTCTCAGAAATAAATACCAAATTTATCCTGTTTTCAGAACGTGCAGGGAACTATAAATGATTTTGTCCTTGACCACTTTTCCCATGACACATTTCTGTGAGAGGAGGAAGCATATTAAGTGTAGGTCTGCTTTCAGTCTTGTACACTGTTTAAGGATGATGTATGAGTTTGATTAAATGGATTAAAATGTCTGTCAAGTTGGAACAAGTGTCTTGAAGGCTTCTCTTTCTGAGTATTTAAGACCTAGGTCAGGTCACTGAAGATACTGTGTTGGAAACTTGCTGCACCGCATGTGAAGTGTGTAGCTCAGTGAATGAAGAATGCTAGGGAGCTCTGAGGTAGTTATGTAAATACATCAGGTATTGTCAGTGCTCTTGGTTGGTTCAAAGTGAGTTTTGGACTTCTAGAGAAAAGGTGTGTTAACGTAGGTTTTGTGATTCTTCTGTCAAAGATGAAAAGTTTAAAGTATGTAAATAAGCCTGAATTTGCCCTACTTAGGTAACTGATAAGTAAAGTTCATTTGAGTTTGTGTTTCACTTTTAGGCTCTTAAATCTGGTTTGTTGTATGGATATTTATTCAGTAATATGTGTTATTTTTAGGGAAAATAAGAGATAAATTTACTTATTTTTCATTTCTTTGCATGCAAGTGTATGAATGAGTGATAAGAGTATGTGAGACATAATTACAGTGCAAAGGGCTGACACAACTGTGATGTATATACATTTTATTTTTCTTTTGTAAGACTAGAGCATGATTGAATTTAAAATTCCATTCTCTGTAAAAACAAATCTTATCAACAGAAGATTGGATATGTAATTTAGAAATCCTACTTCCTGTTTCATTTTTATGGAGTTAAGTTAGAGCAAAACATGGAAAAGTTTGGCAGCATACTTTATTCCCTGATAAAAACATGCAGTTTGCTTTATCTCAAATGCTTTTAAGATTTTAAGTCTTGCTTGCTTTGCCAGTGAACTGCTTTTAATTTGGGTGTGCATTCTGAAGGGTGTTCCTGTTGTGATAAACCAGACCTTCTGTAGTGAGCTTAGAACATAGTCATCTTGTGTATGGTTAAAAGATATAGTAGGAGGTGCTACAGAATAGATCAAAATGAGACTATTCATATAATATTACAAAATTTCTGTGCCAGAGAGAATATTAACAGAAGAAATAAAGCAGAGACTACTTTCAGGTATAATTGAAAGTAGACATAGAACTCAGCAGATAAAACTGATACAAGACCCTCAAAATTGTTTTTCAAGTACTGTGGTATATCTTATGTTTAGATCTTGATGTTCTGTTAATCTTGTATTTATCTTGAGAGTACTTTCTACTTGCACAAGTGAAGAAATAAATAATATTTTTCAAGTGATAGTTCCACCCTTGGATTTGAACTTTTACTTTGTTCTGGGAAAGTTTGAATGTACTTCCTTGGCTTTATAAATACCAGACTTCTTACAAGCCACCTTTGCCCTATATTTAATATTTTTGAAACTTTTTTAAATATTACTGTGCTTTGTATTCGCTGTTCTAGAATTTCTGTGGACATCATCAAAATTTTCCCAAAGTACTGTGAGTTTTAAAGCTTTGACTTATTCACTAATCAATGACCCACTAGTAATAATTATACAGATGTTTGGGTTTGGAATTGTAAATTAACTTTAATTGTGTCACACATTTAATAGCTTAATAAAAGTAGTTTCAAATTACAAATGAAACCAGTAGTGCCTCTTGGAAGACATGGATTTTTTAAAAATGTCTTCTGTATACTGAACTAGATGCTCCTCCTGGATTCTGTAAACACTTTCAGAAAGGTGTATGAAAACTATTGGCCTTCCCTGACTAACTGAATTGTTTGTATCTTCTGGGCCCACTCTGTTGGCACACTTTGTAACACTGTACAGCATTTTTTCTCTTTTTTTTGAAACTGCTTCAAGAAGGGCGATGGTAGGACATCTTTGCATCTTTTTAATTCAGTTTTTTTACCTACCCAGCTAAATGAGTGTTGTAAGTAAGCAAGTTCTATTTGCTTTCCTTCAGAAGAGTAGAAGAGCATCACTGAATAGTTTATTTTGTCTGAAGTGGAGGGGATTCCGCTGTTGGGCAAGACTGTTAGAATCTAAGTCTTATCTATGATGGAAATACAGCGGGTAGACTAAAATACTTATCCAGAGAGTTTAGCAGTTACTTGTTAACTGTCCAAAATAGCAGCGCTTTAAAGAGAGATGACATTAAGTTAAATTCAGGTGTGTCACAAAGGCCAAGCTTTTTTCTGTAACAGAAACCTTCTGTTCCAACCTTGGTGTGTGTAACTAACTTTCTAATTAGGCTCAGAGCAGCTAATTGCTGTGGGATAAACTGTAGGAGCAAGAAGTGAGTCACTGTGGTAAGCAGGTGAAGTCTGGTCGTTTCCTCACATTTGGCAATAGATGTTACAGAGCTGTGATGAGAACAGAAATGGCCATAGAATATTCTTGTACCATGGTAATTAATTTCAAAAGTTTTTAAAATTGGAAACTTCTGACAATAACACTAGTTACTACAAACTGTAGTTGATGTAGATGATATATTTGTAGATTAATATACAAAAATTTAAACTTATCAATCCTGTTGCTCTTCTAGAAGTTGAATTTGTCTACCATCTCTTCCCTTTTCTTTTTCTAAAGATTACTTAATTAGGCTGTAGAATATTGTGAAATACTGGTGCTGATAGTATCTTGGTAGTAGTGTATCAGAGACAGTAAGCTAGAAAATGTTAGTTCAATAAGCAAATGATATTTCTTATCAGCTAAATAATCATGGGATAAATAGGAAATGTATTTGTACTTAATTTATTGACACCTGTGTGAAAAGCACCTCAAAAACCCATGTGTTCTAGGGTCCTGTCAGAGTGGAGAATATCACTTTTCATTGAGGCAAGTTTGTGTGTATATGTACATTACTCCTTTTGGTGTCCATATTGAGTTTCTTGGGTTAGCTCGTGACACTATTGGTATTTGTTCAGAAAACCATGAATGTATGTTGTCCTTTGTGGGCTATAAAATATAATCCTTGCTGCAAACACCTAGTGGCTTACTTATTTTGGAAACATTTCCTCTAATTGTGACTTCTGTATAAACAGCACGTTTAGGAAACTTGATCAGAGTGCTGAAGCAAATTAGTTGAGAGATTGAATCCTAGCAGCATTTAGTTTTTTTAGTATTAGGTAGTTTAGGTTTTACCCAACTGCCTCAGTTTATCCAGCTTTCACTGTTGGAAGCTAAATGATCAATTTCCTTTTAAAAATAGATTAATATTTCTTTCCCATGTCTTATTCCTTTCCCCTTGCCCCTTCATTTTCACCTGTCTTTAGGGCTTGAGTACTTTGCACTGGGTAAGTTTCCAAGCTCTTTTCTCACTCCCATCCTCATTGACTCAAGAGTCTTTGCATGAACTCACCTAAACAGCTTTATTTGTTACAGCAGACTGTATCACAAGGTACTGCCACTTGGTTGTCACAATAGTACAATTTGATCCATCTCCTGGAAATTGTTAAAGCCTCTCTAACCTGTTGCAAAATCTTCAATGACTCAGCTTCATGCTATAATGCTTAAACTAATTGGTGATAATGGTGTTGATGGATATAACATGATGTTATAATATTCTTCTGAAGCTATTGTACGTCAGTGAGCTCTTCTAGGTCATATGCTTGCAGCTGTTCTGCTACTGCAAGTTTTGGGGAGAACCAGGTAATGTCATGACTTTTTGTGAGCTTGAAAGCAAAGAACTCGTTCTGCAATGACGCTGAGAAGACAACCTGCCAGTTGCCTTCTGTTAATCTTCAAATAAGCTTTTTTTTCCTAAAAGATAACACTTTTTTCATCAGTGTGTATTTTTCATGCACATCTGTTTTAGATCCATGTCAAGTTTAAGCACTCTTAAAGGCAGATTATATTACAGGAAATCAATTTTACTTCAATTTAGACTTACTTTACTGTGACACCTTTGATTTGGAATTGTGTGAAGATATTACGACATCATTAACTTTGATAAAACATTGGTCTTCAATCAAAAATGTTCAGAAAATTCTACAATTACTCCTTGTGAGATATAATGTAATTTCTTGATGCTCTGAATTTCAGAAAGATGCTGTAAATAAAAATATTGTGGTTATTGCAACGTATTTGGGTTATTCAGAGCAGTGGCATTTTAGAAATTTTTTGTGGGTCCATATGCTTAATTTTTCTAGTAGCTTGCAAAGAAGCACCATTTAAAAAAATTGAAATGTCATGCATATTCAGCACTGAGTTTTTTTTCTGAAACAAATATCATTAAGACCTATTTTGTCTTTTAGAAAAGGTGATACTGATTTCTTCATTTAAATGAAAGAATTCGTGCTGAGAAGGTTCCTGAGTTTACTCTGAAAGAGTCTATACATGGGACAGAATAATAATGACTTCAGAGATTAACGATAGGGCCCTTGACTGAAAAAGAAAATAAAATTACAAGTGTGTAATGCCTTGTATGCAGTTAGAAAAAGTTTACCCTGTTAATTCTGCTTTGATGCTTCCATTGATGCTTCCAGCAATTGACTTGCTATTGTTTCATGTATTGGAATGTCACTGCTTATGCCAGCATGTTTGCCATTGCCATTTCACTGAATTGGAAAACAGTGCTTCATTCTTCTGATTTATTACACTTACCTGATACCTGAGGGCAACACAGGAGTCTGCAATTCCATTGGTAGTGGACTCGTATGTCATTCAGTTCCAGTTTTCACCTGCTAGTGATATGAGGTTTTTAATATGTAAAGCAGATCTTTACTGAGCATTGATAACTTTCTCTAATGACTGTGTATATATGGATATTTTCTAAATTTTAGTGTGTAGTTCTTCAAGTCTATGCTTAAGTCTTACTATTTTGTAAATCAGAAATTGTGGATGCTTTTAGCCCGAGTGTGGAACAAAAAAAAACCCACCCCAGAGTACTCTTAAATTGGTATTTGTATAGCTTGAATGTTAAGTTTCATGAAAAGTAAGCATTTATCATGGAGGTATTTATTAAAAATCACTGTGATACTAACTTCCATTTGTATACAGTGTAGTTGTAGAAAGTATAAACTAATTCTAAAACTGTAAGAGCTGAGAAAATGGATTTTGAAAAATCATTGGTGAGAAACAATGCAGTTAAGAAATTTCTTGTGTATAAAATTGATTATTTGTATTGAAAATACTTTTGAAGTCTGTGCAGATGTCTGGCTTCATAAATTTTTTTTTTTTTTTTTATGAAAGCAGTAAGGAAAACTGTGTTCTAGTCTTGATTTTTGTTTTTGGGGACTGATAAGACACTGAAACATTATTGGTAGGCTGTAGAATGCTATGGTGTTCGGGAAGTGAGCCTCATGTTTAATTTGGATTAATATTTTAAGCTGAACTCCTATATGGGCAGTTCCTACACAGTTTAGGCTGATTGTTGGATAATCTTAGGGTGTCGATGACGTACTAAAAATATTGGAAGGTTTGTGTTAAAAATAAAACATAACTTCTGTTGCTCTGTTCTTTCAGGTACTTTGCACCTTTATTTTTTTGAGGCCGCGCATCTTTGTTCAACCCTTTTAAATACAAAGATTGTTTGTAGGAGGTGTGAAGAATGAGTTATGTTTGTTGAAGTTATGGAAGAGGCAGTCTGAAATGCTACTGGATATGGTTATTGGGGAAAGTGTATTTGCAGTATTGCTAAGGGCTGCACAGTGGTTTGCCTCTAGGGTGCACACATGGTCTGATTTGCCATGTGTTCAGATGCATAGTGCCAGATAAGATTACAGGGCCCATGGTCCAAATGGCATAAAAAAGTAGTAGAGCTAAAGTTTAGGGTGTTGTGGAAAAGGCACCAGATGTCCTTTGTAGAGGTGTGATTCAGGTGATGGGGCAGGGACATGGTTCCAGTGTGCAGGTCATAAATTTATGAATCATGACTGAGTTGGCAGTATAAATCTTTTTTAATAGATGCAGCCTGTACATTTGACTTAAAGCTTCTAGGTTCCTTTTTTGCTTCGAATAAAACTTAAGATGGTTAAAAGGGGAGTTTTAAAATCAAAATTGAAGAACATTGATAAATATGGAGGTGCTTACAAATCAGTAATGTATCCCTTCAGATAGGACAAAAGTCCGAGTTGAGGAAAGAAATAGAAAGAGTACATTAGGTAAAATTGTGGTGGAAATACACATAGTCAAACTATATAAAATTACAGTACCTTGTCAACCAGAGTTGATGCTTAGCTCTTCCAACCTTGAATCTGATTTATAATGTAGCATTTTCAATGCTGATAGAAAAAAGGAGTCAGAGAGATGCTAAAACATTTGTACAAGTTAAAGTGAGTATAGATGTTTCTAATAACATAGATTAAAGAAAATCCGTAAGAGACAAGGTAAGTATTGAAACTGCTCCTTGCTCTTTTTTTTTAGATGTTAAGTCTGAATAGAAGTAGTATAATATAGTTGCAATAATCACTTAAGTACTTTAGTCATTATGCTAAAAGAGATGAGGCTGCAGAGAGGCACTCTTGGAAATTTTATCAGTTGTACATATGCTTTGTTATGTTTTTTGAGCAGTTAGAATTCAATAGAAGAGAAGCAGCTTCTGATCTACTTCTGAGTAATACATGAAACCTGGTTCAAAAAGAGTCATATTTTGGAGGTTTATAATAGCAGTGATGCAAATAGTTCATGCTTTGTTTAACTTACAGGGAAGTAATAAAGGTCATATATAGAAAGCTAAACAAGTGAACTAAAAATTATGTAGAGGAAGTTGTTAGGTGCTCAGAGAAAATCCAACCAAAACCACAAAATCAACAACAAAATCAATCCTGTGTTTAGTTACTACTGTGAATCCTAAGAAATATGAAGTAAAACAGTGAAGTAGGTTTCTGTCAAAAATTGGTAGGCCTGCCCAAATATGGGGATGTGAGTGTTAATTAAATATTAAATCTAAACTGGTTGTAAGATTTTGAAGATCAAATGTGTAAAAAGTTGAGAGCTCTTTATTTTAAAGAAGCAGAGAACCTAGAATCATTTAGGTAATTAAATGACTAAAAAGATATACGTATGTAAGGTAATACAAAAAAACCCAGTTGGAAGGTGAGATAATAATGGGGGGAGGAAGAAAGTGTTTGGTTTTGCCCTTCTTAGGAAGGAATGCTTTTTTTATGAAGAAAGAGCCTTAGATTATAATTTCAGTATTTAACACGAACTGTTAAGGTGAGCAATAAGAAAATGCAGGTAAGATAACATTCCCTGTCTTGCATGTCAGGTTTGTTTGGTTTGGTTTTTTTTACCAAATGCAGTATGTAATCTATTGCTTAATTAGTCTTGCTTTCAGAGGACTGGAGGATAGCAAGGTGAAATTTCTTTTAAAAACAGTTCTCAAGTAACTGTTTTCTCTATTGCATGAAATTATTAAAAGCTATGAAGACTATAACAAACTGTTTTAAACCAAGCATGTAACTAGGTAAGCTTAAGGAAGAAGTGATGTGGTTGAGTAGGGAAAGCCTATACCTTAAAATTTATAGATGTATGAATATGTGAAAAAGAATGGTGTAGTACGTGGATATCATCTTGTGAGCTGCATTTGGAAAATGTTATTTGCTAAGTATTCTTTCTATCATATGATATTCTGATACAATAAAGGTCATCTTGTGGTTTAATAGCTATTTTGAAAAGCCAATGAGCAGATAAAAATAAGTGATTATTTATCTCCTAATGGAAAGAGACCTTTGATGGAGTGCATCATACTTCTTAAAAAACTAATTGAAGGAAGGGGACTAATAGACAATTTGTCAAAACAAAGACACTTAGCAGTTTTCTAAGTCTCTCTGACTGCAGCAGGTTGCAGAAGGATCTTCTTGTAGTGAATAGGAAATAAAATTGTACCTTAAGGCTGGTGTTAAAGTATGTGTAAAGAAAAATCTTGGCTAACATGTTTGGTGATGATTTCTCTAGTGGTTATTACTGCACATGAAGGTCTTTGAATTACTGTAGACTACTCCATAAAAATACCAGATAAATAGTCTTTGAAACAGTGCATAAAATGCTTGAAAGCAAATAGCAGCATGATAAAGGTTTAGTGTTTGTTCTCAGTATGAGGCAGTGCCATGTTTGTGCCTAGATGCAGGTAATTCTCCTTGCCCTACCTTAGAAACACTGTGGGGAGAACTACAGAAGGTAACACACAAAGGAGTAGGACTAAGATAATAAGGGATCTGAAACTACATAGTGAAGACATGAAATACACCACTTTCAGAAGTGATGAAAAGGGAGTTCTGTCTGGTGATTCCTTTTAAGAGAAACTGGAAAACTCATTTTCTAAAACTCATTTTTGTAAAACTCTTTATAAACTGCCTGCACTTAATTTCATGTAGACATGCAAACAATTAACAAAAAATGTCAGGTCAGATGAAGTTTGTCCTCTAGCAGAGAGACAGGGAAAAGCAGTGTGTATATCCCTATAGGCATTGCTCTTTTGCCACTTAGTGACTTTCCAGGCTGGATGAAACTTTAGCCAGAGAAAAACATTTGCTAAAATTTTAATTGCTTATTTGTATGATCCAGTCTCCTAGTGGACCAAAGTACTTTGCTTTCCTTTGAATGCACTGGAGATTGCATTCATTGACTTTCTGAATATCAGCTATGTATATTGCTGATGTAAAACCAATTTTTTCATCACAACATAAATACACTGGAACTAAAATATGATGAGGGAGACACGAACCACACCTTTCTGTGATGAGCTCAGTATTTGGTTAGTGATCCATGTGTAAACCTGCTTAATGCAAGATGTACCTAATTTTTACCAGTACCTGTTGCCATACTGTAGTTTACAACTTCTGGAATGCAACTTTGGAGGGACAACCTGTTCCAGAAAAATATTTTCCAGTTACAACAGTATAGGTATAATCTCTGCAATCTTTTTTTTTTCCCCCTCTTCTGGAGTGCATGTTGAAATAAATAAATGCTGAAGTTGGTGGGTTGGGATGAGCCGTGAGCTGCTCTCTTCTTCAAAATCACTGATTTTTATTTTTCCCCCCCCACTCATGTGTTTTGTGGTTTTTCTTGTTCTTCTCTTTTTAACCTGCAGGGATGCCTGCAGTCTGTAATCCAGGCATGGTACCAATGGCAATACCACCACCTGCAGTCAACCCTCAGCACCTGTGTAATGAAGAGGACCTGAAATCTATCCAGGACATGTTTCCCAACATGGACAGGGAAGTTATCCGCTCAGTGCTAGAAGCTCAGAGGGGGAACAAGGATGCAGCTATCAACTCCTTACTTCAGATGACTGAAGAATCATAGATGCCCACTTCCTGCATAGTCCCCATCCTTGATGCCACTTATTTTTACTTGCCAAGCCAGGGATTTAGCTAGAGGAAGAATTTCCCAACAGCTTTCTGTTAGTGCATCTGGTGTGAAAGATTATACCCCTTTTCTCCTTGGACATTTGGATCTTTTTCTTTCTCAGTCTGTATATACTTAGTTTAGCTTATGTCATGTAATAGAGCAGTGAAGCATCTTTGCTGTCAGCTGTGCCCTGTGTGGCTGTAATCTGATGGGGTGGGGAGTAATGCTGCTTTGTTTCTTTCTCTCCTCCTTTTCATAAATTTACTCTTACGAAGTAACACTATGCAGTACAAGGTTGACTAGTGTACATTAGATTGAGGAAAAAAATCTTTCCAGGGAAGGTTTGCTCTTTAAACACAACCGATTTGTTAAAAGTATTTAGGTTTCAGCAAGCAGCCTACTTTCGACAGAAGTTAAAAGAAAGACCCTTTCTGTCCGGTGGTGTTTAGTTATTACTGTGATACACTCACCCCTTTCTGATTAAAGATTTTTAGTTTAATAAGCTCAGTGTTTTAGGTTGTGCTGTTGGTATTTGCAATGAACATCTTTTATTCAATCTAGTCACTGGGCACCAAAGCAATGTATTTTCTGGTGTGCATTTGGGGCTTTGTCCTCCCACGTAGTATTTATTGTTATGTATCTGTAAAAT
>NW_020884904.1:9109636-9126623 GCF_003945725.1 Corapipo altera
TCTTCTGCATTCCCATGGCTGTTTCAAAGGATAAGTGCAGAAGGAAGGATTTTTATATCTGGAAAATGACTGAAGCCGTTAAGAATTATTAAAGATATTGTCTTACATTAAAAAACAAAGAAATCTATGATCTGGTTATAAGGCTTCTTTCTTTACACCTATATTTCAGCGAAGTTACTGCTTTACATTAGTGGGAAAATTATTATATTTTTTTCCTGTAATATTAAAATAAACATGAAAAGTAGCTTCAGGATCTTAGAATGGCATTATAAATTGCTCAGTGACTTGTTAGACTACTTTTGCTGTAGTCAATTTACTATTATGCAGATGGAAATAAAATTCTTTGTGAGAGACAATTTAACATATCTGAGTTACAGTCTGATCCTCAGAGGAGGTTGTTTGTATTTATTGTTAGTGTAATTTTTTTCAAATAAGAGTTGATTTAGGAGCTGCAGAATCTTACAGTATGCACCAGTTACACCTGTTGGATAAATTTCTGCGGTGTCTGTTTTTGTAAAGTAATGCACTTTAAATAGTAAGCACCAATTAATTTTTCCAGTGATGTGCAATGTTGCTGTTTTATCTCTTTAATAATTGATTTGAAATACTTTCTACAATAGCCATAGACCTTTATATTTTCAAGAGTTGAAATGAATGTACAGTTGAAATCTAGGGTCTCGAGTGATTCGTGAGAACATTAAAGCCAGGTTTGGAATAAGGAATAATGACCCATATTCTTTTCTTCCCCATACGTTATTTCATGTCCCATGCTTAAAGTATTTTCTTTATTATCTGTTGGAAAGCTGATTTTATTTTTTTCCCCCAAACCTACATTCAAGTAGCCTTTAGGTAGCACTGTCAGTAGAGCATGAATATTTATTTTTTTATCATTAAAGTACTGAAACTTTTAAAATACAGCACCAAAAATCATCCCAGTTTCTGACCTTTTAAAGCTGTCTTTTCATAATGTATGGTTTTAAATTTTGTTATGAATCCCTTAACATCTTAAATTTTCCATTGAAAACCTATGTCTTTAAACATCCTCCAATTGGCTTTTGATATTCAAAACTATAGTTTTGGTGTGCTGTACCTGTAGAATCACCACACTTTTGTTTTCTAAAGTAAAATGGGTGTTCTTCAAGAAACTAGTCTTACCCCTTCTCTACAATCATGGTAAATTTTGTGATTGAGTAGGTGTAGAGGCATTTGGTCTTCATAGCACAGTGTTTTATGACATCTTGACCCAAAAGGGTAAATGTTGGTAAGGATTTAATGCTTAGATACCTCTGTGAAGAGTCCCTTGCTCTAACTTTTACACAGATAGCATGAATTGCTAGGGATGGAACAATTCAGGGAAAATGTATATATTTAAATTTTTATATTAAAATGGTGGGATTCATAATACAGCTTTTCATAAAAGCAAGTGGTCATGGTTCAACATAATGGCTGGTAAATTGTACTGCATCCTATTACAGCTCCATTTCAAGCGCAGAATAAACACCTTTCAGTCCTAACTGCCAGGAGGGGTAAGTGCGAGTGTTAGGCCAGCCAGGTTTATTCATAGACTGGGCTCTGAGCCTCTGAGAGAGACTCCTGTTCCTAGATTTACTTTTGGTTTGTATTTTTTTCCTAGGCAAATGTTGTGCAAAACAGGGTACATGTATGAGTTAAAAATTGGGATATGTAGGAGCAGTATGGCCAGTAAATGGAGTTCAGTATGTTACACTATACTTAAATATTGTTCCGAGGTGGTTTTTTTTTATTTAATTAAACATTAGAGCTGAAACTCTTATGTCAAGGCGTGCTACTTTCTCTTGTTAAAAAGAACAAAAATCATAAGCCTACTCAGCTATTCAGCATACATATCCCTCCAGTCAAGCTGTTTGTTGGCAGGTTTGAATTTGAGAGAGATGTAAAAATGCAGAGAGTGTTTAGTTATTTTAAGGTCTGTGAAATTAAGGTATTTGAATTGAAAGTCTGTTTATTTAAATGAATAAATTGTCACTCATGATTGTAGCTTTTGACAAAATGCTAATGGGGTAATACTGTGTTTGATGCTGCTCCTCTGCTCAACAGCTTCAAGCAGCTTGGAGCCAAAGCCAGCTGTGTAAGACAGGCATCTGCTAAAAGTTAGTGCTCTTAGTACTAGTTTTGAGTCCTGCCAAGAGCCTCAACTTGCTAAAGGTAGGAACATTTTTTGTCTAGCTAGATCCTTGCAACTTCTCTACTGCTCTTTGCATCTGCTGATGGTACTGAATGTTCCCCCCCCCCCCCCTTAATAAACATTATTGCCTGTTTGGTTGATATGTAATACCGTACAGAGGATGTTTTATGCTGTAATTATTCTGAAGACATTGTTTCTCTGTATTGAGGTCCAGTGTCCAGTTATGTTTCTTGCACTCTAAAGTACATTAACTTTTTCATTCTAATTTAATAAATGTATCATCTAAATGAAAGTGTATTATGTCTCTGTTGGAAAGCACCACAGTTTTGAGTCTTTGTCCATAGAATGATCTAGAATTCAGTATCAGTTACTGTCTTTTATTCAGTGTTGCACATTAGTTGACAAATTACACTGGTTCTTAATGTGACCATCCGGTGGGAATATAACAGTAAATACTCAAAAGTATTTTAAGAGTTCCTCTCCAGGTGGATACCTCTCTGACTCTTCTGGGTGTTACTTTCTTAAGAAACTATTATACCATTTCAGGTCTAGAGGACAGAACAAGGCAGTAGTGAGGTTGCATTGTTTGAAGGGCAGCATTGGAGGGAAACGGAGGAGGGAAGAACAACGTTTGGGTGTGGAAGAAATGCTGCAATGTGAAGGACTGAGGACTATGGATGAGGGTGGTGTCCAAGTGAAGAGTTATGAAATAGACCTTGTTGTTTGCTATTTCAGCTACAAAATGAGCTGTCTTTATCTGCTAATATAAGTGAATTTAGAAGATTTGGTTTGCACAGCATCTCTTTCTAATTCTGTGGTTGCAGAGATAACTGAGTGACTCTCAACAGCATTGCTGTACTTAGTGATTGTGACCTATGAGTGTATTATCAATTGTGTTCAAATTGTGCTTTCTTCTAGTCCTGGAGTGTCAGTTTCTGTCCCAATTTATCTTGTAAAGCTTACAGTTTGCTTTCACTTTTCTCCATTGTACTGTGAGAGATAGGAAGAGTGAGAATTAGTTTACTTTAAACAGATGTTGATGTTTTTGTGGCTGCTGAAGCATCTATTTAGCATTTTATATTTTTATTATCTTTTTCATTTCACTGATAATCAGCCACTGATGATGTGTGTGGGTGTAAAGATAAATCAGAGTATTTTGAATTATTAAAACATTTCAGAACATCAGTGAGCACATAGTCCCTAGGAAGAAATGCAAATGTGTATTGTCTTAGAATAAATAGGAAAAATAAAACCCCATTTTAGCAATCTTCTCTGCAGTTTTAAGTTGTAGCCTACTGGAGACTTGAGCTTTCTCTTCTGCATCTTCAGGAAGCTTAGTTAGAAATGCACATTGAACAATTTTCATACAGCAGCATATTTTAGAAGTATTTACTATTTTGCCAAAAAGCATAATTAATTTTGTAACAACAAATAGACTATATTTATAGTATACCATAACTTCTGAAGGAAAATTTTCATGTAATTGGGAGAAGTGAATTTATGGGAAGCAAGTAGATTGAAATTGATCTTAGGTACGTCTGTGTTTCCGCGTGTGGGAGAACTATGAAAGTACTGCTGTTTGGCGTATTGAAAGAGTTCACTTAGAACATGTTTTTAAAACACCAAGTGTATTACTCTGGTATGTGAGGTGGACTAGATACAAATGGACAACTTTTATAAGTTTAATGTATTTATCACTGAAAGAGAATGAAAGATGATTCAGTTTATTTTAAAATTATCTCCAATTACAAAATAGTGAGTGAAAAAGCTCATCTTCCATGTCTGTGCTGTCCATGTTTCTTTATGTATTAGATTCAGGAGCTTGACACTGTCACAGGACAATATTTTTCTGCCTTAAATTCATTAACTCTGTAATAGTAATCATCTTAATGTGGAGTATTCAGGTTGATTTGAAATGCTTAATGCTGTTTTTAAAATTATTCACGAAGTAGTTATAAAAGTGAGAGGTTCCTGGCTGGCACACTCTGTGACTACCACACCTTCTCAGGTGCCTTTGTGTGATAGGTACAAGGCTCTGCAAGTGAACAGTGATGAGATTGATGGTTGGTCTATGTTGGAGAAGTCACCAAGGTTAAGGTTGCCCTATGCACTGTATCAAAACTGCTTCCAGAAAGAAAAAAAGATGAGTTATTTTCATAGGAGACCCTCTTCTGAGGGGAGCAGGCCCACTTCTTAGAGCTTTCCTGGGGCCTGGGTTAGAGATGTGGTGAGGAAACTTTCAACCCTAGTACAGCCTTTGGATTATTATGCATTATAGCTTTTTTATGTAGGCAGCAATGAAGTTGCAGTATGAAGACCAAGAGTTGTCAAAAGAGACTTCAGGGCCTTGGGACAGCTGGTTACTATGGGATCTAGAGCATGAGCAGCGTTCTGCTTTATCCTTCCAGCTGCAGGGAATGATGAGGGAAGAAACAAGAACCATCATCCGGCTCCATGACTGGTATCACCATAAAATTTGGGGTTTTTTGATCACGAGTCAGTTTACATGATGCAAGGCCTGCTGGCAACAGATGGGGTACAACTGTCTCAAAGAGACAAAAGGATCTTTGCACAGAGGTGCTGAGCGCTTGTTGAAACAGTTTTAAACTAGATTGAAGGGGGCAAGGAATAAATCCAGGCTTGCTAGAGGTAAACCTGGTGACTACACTCCAGTGTTTGAGGGATGGAGTGATAGCAAGGTCCTTCACACCGTGCCATGGTGTGTGAGTGCACTGGAGCACATTTGAATTATACGGTAATGCACATAGCATAAGGAACAAACAGAAGGAGCTAGAAGTGTTGGGCCACTCCCAGAGCTATGAGATCATTGGCTTAAGCAAAATCCAGTGGGACGTGTCCTGTGCTGTGCCGTGATGGATAGTTACAGGCTCCTCAGGAGGGACAGGCAAGGCAGGCAAAGTGGGGAGTGTGCTGTATATAGAGGAGGTTGGACTGTATAACGCTTACTCTTGGCAATGACAAGGGGTTGAGAGCCCCTAGGTAAGCATGAAAGGGAAAGCAAATAAAGCAAATGTTGTGGGAATCTACTGTTGACCACCCAGTCAGGATGATGACACCAATGAATTGTTCTACAAGGAACTAAGGAGTATCTCTAGATCAACTGCTCTTGTCCTTATGGCTGGTTTTAGCTTCCCAGATGTTAACTGGTGTTCAGTCTGGGGGGGGCACTGGACTGGACCAGTTGTGATGCCCGCCTGGTCTTGAGCAGGGTCAGATACACAAGCACACTTGACAAAGTGGAGACATTTAATGTCATCTCTGTTTCTGTCACCCCCGGACTCCTGCATTGGAATACTGTTCCTGGGGGCCATGATAAACTCCCAGCCCAACTGAATTTGTTCGAGACTTGCTGCTCCAGCTAGATGTGCATCAGTCTATGGGACCTGATGGGATTCATCCCAGGGTAGTGGAATGTCTCCTGTTATCATGGAACCTCTCTGCATTATTTTTCAGTGGTCTTGGGAATCTGGAAGAGGTCCCATTCTACTGGAAGCTGGCAAATGTCCCAGATTTCAAGAAGACCCTGGTAATTACAGACCTGTCAGACTCACTTTAGTGCCGGTTAAAATTATGGAGAAGGTTATTCAGTGAGTTATTAAAAAACACTTGAGAAACCGTGAAGTTCATGAACATGGGTTCATGAGGGGAAAGTCCTGCTTAACTGACTCACTTTCCTAACATAACAAAGTTGCCCATCTAGTTGGCCAAGGGAAACCAGTAGGTGTAGTAGTTTTGTACTTTGAGACGGTATCAAAAGCTGTGCTAGAGCGTCCTTCAGGACAAAAAGTCCAGCATACAGCTTGACAAATCCACAATACAATTGATTATCAGTTGGCTGATGGTTCAAGCTCAAAGAGTTACTGCAAATGGGGCTACATCAGGCTGGTGACCAGTTCACTGTTGGGGCTCCTCAGGCCTCAGTTTTAAGCTTTTATAAATGGTCTGGATGCAGGAGTAAAAAGTACATTAGGTAGGTTTGCTGATAATACTAAACTAGGAGGTGCTGTGGACTCCCTTGAGGATAGAGAAGCCTTACAGAGGTCTGGATAGACTAGAGAGCTCAGCAATCACCAAGGGTATGAAATTTTAACAAGAGCAACTTCAGGATTGTCCATCTGGGATGAAGTAATCCTGGTTATACATACAAACTGGGGTATGAGAGGCTAGAGAGCCTGAATATTTTTATATTGAAGCTGGTCCCCCCAGTGAGGGGAACAAAACAGTGAAAACAGCTGGGAGAAGCAGAGATGCTTCATTAGTGTTGTGTATAGTCAGCTGTCAGAAACAACATGACCGTAAGGACTGTGTTGTGACTATCTCTGTAAAGGCAGCCGCAAAAGTTGCTGCAATATTACATGTTAGAACACACCTTTTTTTTTTCTTTGATTGTCACTTCTTTGTTTTAAATAAAAATGATTTTTTTGAGTTATTATGTGAGTTGGGTTTGATGGGATGAATGAAGCTTCTATACAAAAAAAATTCTTAGTCCTTTTCTACTGAAAGCAACATCCAATTAAGAATCTTTTACTTCTCTAGAAAGCAAAAGGCTGAGGCTTTAGAAAGAAGGATAAGTAAAAGCAGATTGAAGGTCTGCAATGTCTTAATTTTCAGATCCTGAACTGGTGCATCCATGATTTTTGTAACAAAAGCAAATGGAGTATGATTGGTCTTTTAAAGAAGGTCAGCACACGAGCTTTCAGTGGTTCCTTTTGACATCTTGTAGAAAGGAAGTATTCTTTAAATTGTGGACAGCTCATGAAAATCATGAAAATGTCAGGGCTCTGTATGCTCATCCATCAGGAAGCCATTTTGCACATACCTCGTTTTCAGGATTACGGTAAGCGAACTTTATATACTTCAAATACTGCACCAGTAACTAATAGATGAGCCTAATAGGCCAAATCAGTGATTTATTGTCATGTTGGCAACATAATCTTGGGGCTTAGGAAACAAAAGTGTGAAAACAGGAAATCTAAAAGTATCCTTAAGAACTTTCTGGTATAACTCATTGCCCGGAAGCATTGCACATTAGAGAATAGAATCTCCGCTCTCAAGAGATGGAATTGCAGTGTGTGTAGTGGTAAAATTAACAATGCAGTAACTCCGTGTGTTTGTTGGGAGACAAGTAGGTGACGTGAATGAACACATCAAACTTCTTAGACATAAAGTTATGGGAAGTGCTATCAAATACTGTTAGAGGAAAGGGGAAGGAAGAGAGGTGAATAAAAGTCAAAAGCCAAAATCAGCGAAATATCTTCTTAAATCACTGCCTGGTGGTGCTGTTACAAAAGAAGAGGAAACAGAAGTTGCACTGAAAGATGAAAAAGAAAAATAAACAATGTAAAGGGATAAGTATTTATCTTGTTTAGCATTTCTATATCATGCAAATTTTTCATATGCTTAAGACTTAGGGAAGGATCCCCTAATAAATAGGCCCCCACTGTTCTTTTTAACCAAAATAATTTGGAGCTATTATTTCCCAGTTTACAGAGTAATTGATTTTGTTTAGTCTTTCAAATTACTTTTAGTCTATCTGGCATATTTCCAGTCCAGTACCTGATTGAGTGTTGTTGGTATTTTGTTTGGAAAGGCTAGAGGAAGCACAGGTCATGATTTGGATTGGAAGGTAAAGGGCCCTGCTTATGAATGTTGTATAGGTATGTTACCCAATTTATTTTGTTCAGGGATACTAAATTCTGTTCTCCAGCTGATGAACTAATGACATCTGGGTTTATATATTATTGATATTAATTTAAAAGTTAACAAATATCTCTTGTGGTTAAGCACCACAGTTCCACAAATGGCACTGACTTTTACAGAACAGTAGCATAACCTTCATATTTGTCTAGTTTAAGATTATCAGATGATAAAACCTGTAAATAATTTTATTTGCAATGGGACATTTTATTCAATGAACAATAATGAACAATTTAATAAGATTCTTAGTACGATCAACAGAATTGTTTAAGAGACATTATGTCAACACATCAGTAAATCACTACGTGGGTAGTTCCACCACACATATGCATATTGCTACATAACATTCCCTAATGCAGTAGTTCCTGCAATCGTCTACTTAGTGGAATAGAAAAAGGAGTGTTCTGTTTCCTGATAAATGTAAATACTTTTCTGTGGTAATTTTTAGTGAAGCATCAGTATATTTGATTATGGTAAATGTAGGATAAAAAGACAGCACTTACTGATTATAGAGCATTCAGGATTCATGTTATATGTTGTTTTTTGTTTTAAATACTATTAATCTGTAGTTCAGAATTTTTCTGATGCTATGATTGTATATTTAACATATTTGGAAATTTTCCTATAAAATTAAGACATACATGCATTTTATAATTTCAAGTTAAAATAGCTTGATATAGTACACAATAAGTAGACATATTTTAATATAAATAGTATCTTCTTGATATCAAACAAATGTATGTCTTCATGTTTTCCTTTTTAGCTAATTTCTTTGCTTTCATGTAATTACCAGAGATTCCTTGGAATTGTAATTGCATTATAGCATTTGCTCAAAAGAGAAATTGAAATTATTGTTTTCTCCTAATCCTGTTTACTGAAAGTGCAAATCCCTTGTGTTTTCTTCTGTGTAGGCCTGAGAGAAAAAAAAGTACAAAAATAGATTTTCTTTAAAAAAATTGGAAGCTGTATTTTAAAGCAGAGACAATTCAGTGGTTTCTAGCATTTTGCAGTAGGCTGGTTTTCAAAGCAAAAAGAACCCAACCAAAACAAACAACCCAACCCCCCAAAATTCCACTAATCAAGATTATTTCTTCTAAATGGGGAGTTATGGTGCTGAATTTTATTTATTTATTTATTTTTAATGAATGCAGTGATCACTGAGTGTTGCAATGGCATCTTCAAATTACACTCATAGGTAACCAATCAGCTACCTGGAGATAATGTGGTGTTCAGCTTTGAGAAATAGTCCCTACATCCTCTAATTTGGAAATTTAAAATTAAAAAATACTTTTATGTACTAATATAATTAATTGATCTCTGATGGCTGATCATGCCCTGCAAGACTTAATGCAAAGCTTACAACCCTATCTACTTCTCCCCACTGGTTAATCCTGATATGGTATCAGATCATGCCTGTGAAGGCCAATAGATAGGGCTCTACTGATTTCATTCAGGGATTGAATTTTGCCTCTAAGTAAGCATGCGAAAAATATGCAACTATTTGATCAAAGAGCTCCTCTATTTTTCAGCCAAGCCTTCATGGCAGATTTCAGGCTTTGTATTGTAACAGCTACTGATAAGGTAAATGCTCCAAACAGCTCAGGTAAACATGGTGAACTACTGTGGGGAAAAGGCAGCCAGTTTCCTCCCTAGTGTAAATCCATTCAAAATCTTTTAGATCATACAGGAAACAAACACACAGTTTAAAAATACATCCTGAACTTGTTTTTGAATATTGTTAAAATTATAGGCAGAAGAATTTTCTCATTTTACTAAGTTCATTGACTTCAGTATGTATATAGATTTGTTTCTTCAGCTGAAGGAGCAAGTGCTGATTTCTCCAGTTAAATACCTTTTGATCTAAGCATGAAATGATAGTGATGAATACTGTTTTCCCTTCCTCTTTTTTTTATACTTGTTTTCTGGAACTCTTCATTTATTACTACACCTGCCTGCTATCCCACCCTCTTGGCGCAGCACATGAGAGGGGTTCTTTTTCATCTTTGTACCTTTTATGCTGGTGGAAAGAGCTATTTAGACCTGAGTGAGTGAATTTTAAGTCATCCAGGAAAAGGGCTTTGAGAGTGTCTTCATTCCCAGAGGCTGCTAGAGAACATACTCATCTGACTTAGAAAACTTCCTGATGCCATTGGACTCTCATTTAGATAATGAAGATGGGTATCAGACAGTCACCGAAATTGAAAAATGCTGAAAGTTTTATTGATCAAATAAAAGAAAACAGCTTTGTCCCTGTCACTGTGATGTGTTAGGACCATTAAATCTATAAAAATGTTATGCAGTAAAGCTTTCACTAGGGACAGGAAATACAATGTAGCTGCAATGTTTTCTGGTTTTATTTTTTAGAGACCCCTTAATCCTTTTCTTTTTTCAGAAAATAACAGTTTTGTGATCAAGTAGAAATGTGTTTGCATATTTAATTTTCACAAGGTATTTTCCACGCTCATTTGTTTTACCCTTCAATACTGTATCACTGAAAAAAAATCCAAACACTACAATGTAATTATTTGCTTTTTTTTTTATTTTTTTTTTACAAGTAAGAAATGAGAAAAGGTGATAACAGAACTTGACATAAGATCTGTTAAAGAAGGAGCGCAAGTTACTCTAGGGAAGACATGATTTCAGCTTCCCTAGGGTTCTCTGCTTTCTTTTTTCAACGATATATCTTATTACTTGTGCTGATTTGCCATTGGGAATCAAATGCTGCAGCCTGTTGCAACTGGGAGCTGTATTCTTCAGATTGTTGTGTTTGGGAGTCTTGTGATGCAGAGGTTTGTGAAGAGCAACCATTCGTACACTGGCATTTTTCCACATATACATAGTTATAATTTATGCTTGTTCCATTTTGGCAAGTCAGGGTCACCTCTCTCGTTTGGGTGCTGAACTCTTGGCAGCAGCCACACTCATGTTGCATCTGGTTTGCTTCAAGAGAATACCTGTGTTCCACCGGGAAAAAAAAAACATCTAGTAAAAACTGACACACAGAACCTGCTCAGTGACTTTTCTTTTGGGGGTATTTGGTTTGGTTTTTGTTTTTTTATACATCCTCTTTTCCTCCCTCTCAGACACACTTATGAATGTGATTTTAATTACTTGAATCTGATTCAATTCAATGGAATCATATAAACACATTAACTTTGTTGCTATTCTGTGATCACAGAATCATGTAGGTTGGAACAGACCTTTCAGATCAAGTCCAACCATTAACCCAGTACTGCCAAGTCCACCACTAAACCATGTCCTGAAGTGCCACATCTGCATGTCTTTTAAATATCACTTCCCTGGGCAGCCTGTTCTGATGCTTGACAACCCTTTCAGTGCAGAAATTTTTCTTAATATCCAATCTAAAGCTCCCCTGGTGCAACTCCTCATCTCACTACAACCTCCTTTCAGGTAGTTGTGGAGAGCAGTAAGGTCTCCCATGAGCCTCCTTGTGAGAGACCAGTAAAGTATAAATGAAGCCATAGAGATGTTTAATTAATCTTTAGAACTTACACTGAGGAGCCAGGACAATTTCCTTCACAATATGACAGCTCAACAGGTTCAGAAGACTCACAGCCAGCATGGCGGATCACAGTTTTCTTGCTGTAAGGCTTACATTTTGCAGCTTCATAAAAAGAAGAGGGGAAAGTATATTTCAGATCTCTAGTTCAGGACTAAAGGAATGCTAACACAGTTTCAAAGTGCACAATGTTTGATTATTGAGAATCGGCAGTATGTGATGGGGTGGGGAGTGGGTGCTGTGTAAGGTATCTGGAGTTTTCAGATTATTCTTTGATTTCAACTCTAAAAGTGTCTTTGGAAAATAATGCAGAGGCCTGAGCATTGCTGGTTTGATTTGTGATATTAAGTATCAGGAAAACAAATCTGCGTTTTTCTTTTGAATAAATAGTGAAACACAGGGTCTTCATATATAGAATATGTGAAAACAGGGGGAGTGAAGAATCCTTCCATCCACTCAAAGATAGTTAGAAGTTGAACACAATCCTCTTTAAGTAGAACACATAAACACAGCATTACTTACGTTTACATATTTTGCAGCAGCCATCGGACGTAGTCTCTGTTTCATCCTTTGTAAAAGTAAAGGAGGATTTGTATTAGTGCATGGATGACAATCATGAGTAAGAATATGAGTTAGCAGTATTGATACTGGGCAGAAAGCTCCTCTGTGATGAACCCTAAATGAAACAGTGAATGACTTGCTGTCCTCACCATAGAAATCTTGAATCCTTGTAGCCTCATAAAAAAATACTAAGCCTTTTTTATTACTAATGTTACAGCAAGACTAATGTCATTCTTAAGACATTCCTGCAACTTCAGTGAAACTAATTTGTTGTATTCTTCGTTGTCCCTCCTTGCTCTTTTGAACTGCGTTCAATCAGTGAAGAATTGATTAAAACTTACAGGATCGCACTCTCCGGGCTCGTAGTCAGGGCATACTCTCTTACTTTGGACTGCAACAAACTGATCTTCGATTTTTTCACATTTGTAATGGCTGCATTGGTCAAGTGGCAGGATCTCATTAACCTAAGATTTTATAAGAAAAGCAAAAGTTTTTTTTCATTGTCATCAAGTATGTCAGAGCTAATTAAGTTCTCATACCTCAGAGGTTCTTAGATGCTTCTGAAGTTCTTTCAAGTGCCAAAAATGAAATTCTGCAAACTGCAGCTAACTTGAAAGTTTAAATCCTGGATCTGAACACTCAGACCCCAAATTAGAAATCATTGCCCCATTAACCACACATAGCAAGAATTTGTCGTTCCAAGTAAGTGTTCAGTTCAGAAAGCTGGTGTGTTGTTTTCAGAGTAATTTCAGTATTATATTCTTACTAGTAAGGGACATAAATTGACTCTTAGCTGTTATATCAGCTAACAGAGAGATCTGAAATTGAAAGGAATACTTACATTGAGTACGTGAACAGTGTTGTTACTTAGTTTGACTTTGCAAGCTACTTCGATACACTTCCCACAGCACTTTCCTTCCTCAGTCATGTATTGATAACCCTACTCATAAGGAGATGAAAAAGAAAGTATATTGAATTGGTGATGGAGAATTCTAGTCTTGCTGTAACTGAGGGCTGACTGGGCAGCCTAGAGCATCTGAACTCACCAGTGGGCAAGATGTTTCACACTGAACCGCTTCACAATGCACAGTGTTAGCATTAGTCACTGGATCTTTCTCGGAACTGCAGGTACATTTCTTACATGAATCGATTACTACTGACTTTCCAACCTGGAAGACGAAAAAAAACACCCAACATTTAAATGGCAACAGTTTCCATATAATATATAGGCAGAGTTGAACGCATTGCTGAGAACCATTAAGGTTGCTGAAATCCAAGTGCTCCTGAGTTGTTTGGCTTCAAGCCTTGCAGGAAAGCACACAGTAAGAGGAAACTAAATGAAGCAATGTAAAAAAGAAGAGTAAATTAATAAAATGAAGGTAAGACTAGTTTATACTGTCTCATTATTTTCCCAGCTTTTCAATGCTCCATTTAAGAATATTTTTTCTCTACAAGTCATGTTCAGTGGTTGTAAAACACTTGTAATTTGAAAATGGAGATTAAAATAAGCATATACATAAGTAGAGGTACAACTTTACACATGGATTTTAGTCTTTTGAAATGGATCCCCAAAGGCTCCAATGCTAATGCTTCAGTTTTGAGTTAATGACCTAAGTACCAATTTTAGCAAAAAGGTTTAGGGTATCAATTAAAGCAAAAATGCTAGCTTTGTTTTTTTAAGGTTCTCTGTGCTTATTTCATTGAGTTTGCACTATTCATCAGATTGTTTGGGAAATTCATTAGTTCCAGAAGCAGGAGGGAGCTTAAAAAAGAAAGTACAGCACTAAAAATAGTACACTCTTCTGCTACACGTTGTGGAACATTTCTGGGATCAATTTGTTTTTGACATTAAAAAGACTGAAAACCTCCCAGTTAAGTGTGAGAGATAAAAAACCCATATGTGCTGGGAAAAGAACTTTCTCAAAGACTTATTTTGGTAGAAAGGATGTACTTTCCACTTCCAGCAATATACTATACAATGCTATAACATTCTCACCGTGTACAATGTACCATTAATCACACAGACATCAGGTACTGGTTCTGAAAAACAAAACAAAAAATTATTCCAGAGTAAACTCAACTTGTGAGACTTCCTGAGAAGTCAAGATGTTATCAAGTTTTGTTAGTAACACAGAGAGTATGGAAAACTTGAATTCAACCCTCCTACATGCTTAGACCTCATAGGCAGTGGATGTTTAAGTAAAGTTTTGTCATTGAGATTACCTAGAAGAGTTGGTGAGGAATGGCTTCAAACTCAAGCTATTCATGAAAAATCCCTTTTTTGCCCTTTCAATATCTGATTCACTTCAAATTAAATTAGTTGCTTCCTCTTTGAACCTTAGAAGTCCAGTCCAATAATATTCAAAGATGCTTTAGTTACTGATTCTCTCAGAATGTGGTTGGATGGAATACTGACTCTGAGTCGAAAAAGAGTGTCTTTCACAGAACCACTTCAAACTTGCCTGTTCCTTTGTTTTGACTTTCCTGTTTCAAGCTTAATTTATGGGTACTTTTTTCTTTTTATTCTTTTGCACACGTATATGTATATAAAAATGTATGTATATAAATAAACTTGTATAGCTGTAGGATTTTTAAATTTTCATGAGCATTCAACGACATTGTAAGTATAATTATTTTTTTTTATACATTGGCAATTCAGTTACTGATAATGCCTCAATTTGTATTATTGCTTCCTGTTACTTGCTCTTGTAGTTAATTGTTAAGCTTTTTGCTGTGTTATTCTTATGTTTATGCATCTTAGTTTAGCTGCAGCTGGGCTAATGTTAATATGCTCCAACGTTACATTAATAACATTTAAAAAAATGCATTGACAACCTTTATGATTACAGATGCAGTGATAGTTGAGCTATATAGACTTCATGAACGTTCAAAGTATTATCTTGCTATCCCACCCATTCTTTCATCGAAGTTAATTGGAAATAACATTTTGTTTTTAAATAAAGATCTAATGCACATTTAGCCAAAAATTGATGTGTGTTCACTGAGACAGAACAACTTAAGGTTTTGCTATTATTGTGATACATGAAGAACTTCCTTAGGTATCAATAGAAGTGCAAATGTAATTTATTGGAATGTGTAGTGTGGTGTTTATATATGTATTTTTAATACTTACGGCATTTAAATTCAGGACAACATGGGTCTTTTTGTGGTAGTACAACCATGGAGACAAATCCTAGGTCACAAGTTGTTTCCTTTGTTGTTTGGCATGGGAGAGGCTGGCATTGCACAGTAGCAGTGAGGGAGTCACAGACACACTTCTGGCATTCACTTATCCAGCTCTCTCCAGGCTGAAAATATGTAAATGATTTATTCTCAAATGCTCTTTCTAGCCCTAGTTGTTTTGTTTCAGCTTAAGATAGACTCGAAATTGGTGGGAAGTTCAGATTAGAGTTTTCTTAGCATACTATTAAGAGCAGGAATGCTGAGAACAATTTTCTTCTGCATAAAAAGAAATATACTTTACTTTTCATAGATAGTCTGCTTATTTCTATGACATTTAAATGTCTTTTATTAAAAACAAATGGTCTGCCATGGTCTTAGTGAGCTTTTCCACCTACAGATTACTTAAAATAACCTGGTAATACCAAGTTAAAGAATTGTGTGTTATCAGGTCATTTGTTACACAGCGAACTTCCTTATTGAAATACATAGAGGTTGATTTGAATTGGCTATTAGAGGACAGAAATTGTGCTGGTTTTGCAACAGTGATATATTAGAAAGTAAGGAGGGGAACCACCTTTCGTGGAGGATTGACATCAGTACAGTTTCTTTCTGCTGAAGTTGTGAGGGATGTTGCTGTGGTTGGGGAGGCGGAAGACAATACGTGATCTGTGGATGAGGTGCCTTGTGTTGTAGTTGTTGAAGCGACTGAAGGGACAAGAGTTGTCAAAGGACACGGCCCATGGAATGGCTCAATTTCACATTCTTTGCTGCAAATTGCATAAAAATTACAGCCAGCTCTGTCTGTTCTGTTGTATACCACTTCGCCTGTAGAGGAAAATTGGAGGAGAAATTACAAGACAAATGAAAATACTTAGGGAGAAAAACCAGGAAAATACTGTGAAAATATACAGTGTGTTCATCTATGAAAAGTTCTATGTTTAGATTATTTTGAGTGGTTATCCTTAATTGAATAGTGCCTTAAGGGTTTATATTGCTTATAAAAATTTTTATCATCGAAAGATAAGACACTTACCAGGAGAAAATAAAGTATCAAACACATGACAAAAGCATGGAGTTACTCTGCTGGACGCAGCATGGGTACTGGCTTCTGTTGTCACAGATGTGCTGGTGGAAGAACTGAATATTGCAGAAGTGCTTGTTGTAATATGACTTGACTGTGATGTAGCAGTTGTAGCAACTGTTAAATACAAATAATAATTTAATTTAATTTGCAGCACAGGATTTTTATATAAGAATTTTAATACATTCAAGAGGTCTTTTCAAATTTCTGACAAAATGAGTGAACATTTTGTTGCATCCAAATACTTGACCTATTCATAAGTGGAGATTGTGAAAATTTTTTAGTTATACATTGAATATTGTGTGGCATTTGGCAACTCTTATGACATTTAGCTCTAAAGTTTTCAAAAGTTTCAATATCACCACTTTCTGCCCTGAATTAAGGATTAATATTATGAAGCTGAGTTGTCTAACAGAGATATTAGAGGCAGAGGGGCAGATTGATTAAAAATTCGTTTATGTGTTTCAAGAAATAGATATGGTGACAGAATCATACAATCACAGATTCACTTAGGGGCAGAAGTAAAAGACCAAAGTGACACAAATGTCGTTCCAAAGAAAAAATGGGAAATAAACCTTAAAGAGGTAGACAATGACATACCTGGACTGACTGTGGGGCTAAAAGTTCTGGGAAAAACAGTGGTAGACACACTTTCTACAGTAGAAGAAACAATTTCAATAACACCTGTGGTGCTTCTGGTTCTGGACTGAGGAACAGTGGTAGTGGGGACAGCCGTGGTGCCAGCAGTGCTTCTTATTTT
>NW_020884904.1:9126633-9148831 GCF_003945725.1 Corapipo altera
GGGGAGAGGTCCTGGTGGTGGTTGCGATGACAGTTGTGCCTTCTTTGGTCGTGCGTGTGGTAGTGGGGACAGCCGTGGTGCCAGCAGTGCTTCTTATTTTCTCTTCAGGAGTTCTGGAAGCAGTAGTGGATGATATTGTTGTTTGAATAGCAATAGTGGATAATACATTCGGAAGTGTTGCTGCTGTAGGGGTTTTTGTGCTACCAGTGGTGGTTGTAGAGGTGCTGGCAGTGCTAGTGGCTGGGTTGGGCACTGTTGGTGTGGGTGTTGGGAGAGTTGTCCCTTGTGTTGGCAGGGCAGTAGTACTGGAGACAGCTGTGGTGCCAGCAGTGATTTTTGTTTTTGATTCAGGGAGAGTGGAGATGGTAATTGGTGGTGTTGGAGCCTGGGTTGTCACAGTGGAGGTTTCTGCTATAGGAGATGTGGTTTGGTAACCTGTTGTTGAGATTTGAGATGTCCTTGCTGTAACTGAAGTTTCAGTCACAGTAGTTGTTTTTTCTCTGTCATTTGGTGATGTTGTAGTTACTTCACTCTTTTGCACTTCGGTTTCTTGTTTTTGTGTTGTCGGTTTTATCTTTGTCTGTACTGTGAATTGTGTTGATTCTACAGCAGTAGTTGTTGTGAATTCTTTTGTGGTTATTGGTGTTGTAGATTGTATTTCAGAACATGGTATGTATCTGCAGCATGATATTCTGATTTCATAATTATAGCACTGCTTAGATTCTTGGTCCTGGTTATTGCATATTAATCCTCTGCTTTGACTACACTGTATTGTTTGGTTAAGGTGGTTAATTTCTGTATCCGGGTGTTCTTTGGCTCTGCATTGAACACCATTAGGGTTTGTACACACACTGTATCCTTTTTCCTTGAGACTTTCAAATGTTTCATAATCTCCACTGTCCTCTTTGTTTTCAGGCTGAGTAGAATCATACCATTCTGACCAGGTACACACATTTTTCACACATACAGTTGTCACTGGTGTTGCAGTTGTCATTTCTGTAATTAAAAGGAGGAACCGTAAGTCTCGTCTGCTCTTATTAAAGAAAGTGCCAGGAAAAATTATTCATCTTCCATATATTTTTTGTTGTATATAATTTTTTATATAATGTACTATTTTAATTTTAGTGAACTTGCTTAGGCAGTCTTGAATTTAATTTCTAAAGTAGTTTTTGACCTTTTGTCTATATTATTATCATTATAGTTGTACTTTCTGTGACATCTATTAAAAAATTGTAGCTAAATAAAGCTAATCTGATATCCTTTGCATGGTACGTTTGATAATATAATCTCATGATTTCTATGGTATAAGTAGAGGAGGTTTTATTCTCCTTGCTATTATCTCTGTATTTATTTACTCTTAACTGCATAACCATGCAGACTTTAAAATATTTTTACAGAATAATGACTTTTTTACTTTTTCTAATATTATAACATGTAACACATTTATAAACCTGAAATATAATACATATATTTAACATATATGTATTTTGCATATAGTGCATTATAATAGAGAATACACATATAGTATATATGAAATACATGATCTAATAAGTATTTTCTAGTTATTTTAATAAGATTTTTTTTCATATTCTTAGCATTATGAAGATGACCGCGTGGAATAGATACCACTTGCTTCACATGAATGTTGCTTAACAGAAGACTTAAATTTGAATATTTAGTTCTTCCTGTAGTATATTTTTTTGCGAATATTTCTCAAAATTACTGAGAATTTGGTCACTGTAATGAATTAACTGCAGGAATAAAGTAGAAGTGTACTGTGGGAGTAGAAGGAAACTGTTGATTTGGTTATTAAGTACAATTAGGAAAGGTTCTAAACAATGGTTATAAATAGTTTGAGCATTTCCTCAAACTAAATTTCTTATCTTCAATTGGTAGTAATGTGCTCTATAGTTTAAGAAATGGCAGCAATTGTCTTTCATGTTTTCAGAAGTTGGTCTAGAACTGCTGTTTTTTGTTAGCAAGGAAATTAGAAGATTCTCCAGGATGCAATTATTAGTAAGCTCTATTATTTTTTTCCCCTGGAAAAACCATGGTGAAACAGTGGAGATTGGGTCTGTAAGAAATGCTGTACTCATTTCTACATCCTTATTATGGTCTTCTTTGGCAACTGAAGCTGCCAGGTGAATTGGTGGCTCCAGCAGAAGTCAACATTTTCAAGTAAAATTATATGCCATTAACTGATGAGAAAATCCTCCCTTTCAGCTAATTTTCAGTCACTCACTGAAATTTTTCACTTATTTTAAAGATTATTCATGCATACCTGAAGTAGTAGTTGTAGGCTGACTTGTAGAAAATGTAAATGGGGTTGTTGTAAAAATGCCACATTTAAAGATGTTTCTGCTTATTGTTCCATTGACATCGCATGTTGCACTGAAACACCATCCAGTTCCATCTGTGGTGTTATAGATGAGTTCACCATATTTATAGCTATTTCCTTCATAAATGCAGTGGCAGGCTGTAATTCAGAAGAAGTTTATTGTCAGGAATCTATGAAAAGGTAATATCCATTATTTCATTTTCTTAATAATTTTTCTTAGCTGTCTTACCTTTATCATCAAACTTGCACTGTAAACCTTCTGATGTGCACTCACTGAAATAGAAAGCATAAAAACCCATATTTTTTGATTGTGATGTACTTTGTTTAGTCATCTTTCTGATAAATACTGGCATCAAAAGGCAAGGCACTTTATATGTGCTTATTCCTTTAGTGTCCAGATGGTTTTGGCTTCTTTTTGGATATCATTTTCCCAAATCTTTCTTTATATTAAACCCAAACTTATAAATAGAAGTGAAGTTAAATTTTACACAAAGCTACAGGTAGAAATCTTAAGGAAAACTTTCCTTATTTCCTTCATATCACTTTCCTTGCACTTACAATGTTTCTGTACTAAATAGCAGGCTAAAAAGGGAGAATCTAAATACTCAAGCAATATAAGTATATAATATGGAATAAAATACTTGGAAGTAGGTCACTGTTAGATATCTTTAGTTCTGGCACAATGTTTTTCCTGCCACAGGAATGTGAAATAGAGAAAGCCTGGTCATAAAGGACTTCTTGTTCTTAAAGTATCTTTATGCTGAGAATTTGCAATATAATCAGGAACAAAATCAATAGAACATAAAATCATATAAAACCTTCTTACTAATGTAGTAAAAAAACCACCATTAGATAGTAAGGCATTATTTTTACACAGGCAGCATAGCCTAATCCTGTCATGTAAACGGAACATGCAATTTCCCACTTTCTTTTGATCGTTTTTCCTTGTATATGATGAGGCTGGTATGTTAAGTCTTACCATATATTACATTCATCTCGTTTATATATCTTTCCATCTTCATCATCATAACAGTCACAGAGACTAACACACTTCATCTGATCCTCATGGAAATATGGCTTGTCTGGTGGGCAGTTAGGGTAGCAGCCTGGAGGAAGGAAGTGGGCATGAACCAGGTAGAAAAGGTAAGAATGAGATACTGTCAGCAGAAGTTTTATTTGTGTAGAATGCATTTTCAGGTCTTGTTTTTAATTCTCATAACATTTTTTTTTTCCGGTAACTCTAGTAAGTAATGCAGAGTACTAGCATCAGCAGAGCCCAACCACAAGGACTTAGTCTTAGAGATCTTTTTCACTCCAGTTTCCATACTCTATCTCCGTTCATGTGGCAGATATTGAAGAGAGTTGAATTGTGCAAATGCAGATAATGGGGGAAATACACTCTATTAAAAACAATTAAAAATATAATAATATGTACCCTCTAAAAGGTACTTGCAGCTCTTTTTACCTTCTAAACCTGGCAAGTCATTGAGGCATTTTCCACTTGGGTTCCTACAGGTCTTCATACAGGAGGCTCCACAAGGCTTATAGTGCCATTCACATTCTCCTTGTTGATTGTAGTAATCACAGAACAGTGCTAAGGAGAAACAGAAAGTTGGACATGTTCAGATAAAAAAAAAAGCGCAAACATCTTAAGCATGAAAAATCTACACAGTGAAATTCTAACCCACATATGTAAGATACTCACAGCATGTTTCAAGGACATCAGCAAGACACTGTACATTTAACGACACTTTTAGAAGAAGTGTTTATGACATAAAACTCACGACAGATGGATGGGCTTCTCCAGGCTACACATACACCAACTTCACTGCATGCTTGGGCATAGGCAGCTACTGCTGTACAGAAGCAATCACAGTCTCCTCCAGTGTCACAGGCACAAGCATCCGTCACACATGCTTGGTAATATTTTGCTGGTTCAACCTGTTAGTAAACAGAAGTGTGATACTATACATCTTGCCTTCTAAATTCTTTCTTAGCTTTGCTAGAGTAATTTTCTTAAAATTGTAGTATCTCAGAAGGAAGGCCTACACCAGTAATTTCTTTTTCTTTTGTAAGACACTGTTGAATGCTAGAGCTGATGCCAAATGATACATTCAAATCATATATTGACAGATTTTTAGACACCCAGACGTGTCCTGGGGGAAGATTAGATTAATTTTCCTGAGAAATACTAGGCAATTGCACAGTTATCTGGCAGTGTTTGGTATGTACTTAGTGTCAGATAAAGGCTATGCTGATACTTCATTACTATGTTATTACTATGTTGAGCTTATGTTCTGTACCTGGTATATGAGAAATTTTTATTCAAGTCAGGCTATAAGGAAATACATAGTAATTATGAAATTATTATTCTTTTGTAATATGTGGGTAATTCTTATGAACTTAATGTCTTTTTATTTCTTACAGGTAGGGACTATAAATCTGTCCCACTCAGTGGGATTCAGATTGAAGTTTTTCTGACACTATCTGAAGTGAAACATGCTAATAAGTGAGGCATGCATGTTAAAACATATGAGGATAGCACCTTCAGTGACACACAGACATAGTTTTCACACAATAAACTTCTGCCCTGGTAATACCTGAGAGTGACAGGCAGCAAAGACATTGCTGTTGATGATGCTACACTGCTTCTCTGACCAGGACTTTCGGTAAGGGTTGGTAGAACATGGGTCCTTGATGTCGTTAGCATCAGGACATGTAGAGGATACTTTCCAGCTGTTTCCAAACTCTAGGACATTCTCTACTACAGACTGACTCCTTGTAGTAAAGTCATTGATGCTGTTGCCATCATAATTTCCACAGAGGCCACAGATCTGGCCCTGCAAAAGGAAGTAAATAAAATAATAATGGATGTGAGAAAACTTGAAACAACATCTGAGACTGAAATAATACTTGAAATGCAGCTCTTGGAATGGTGCCATTAATGGTGCCATTCCTTTCTATCAGTCCTGAACATCTTCATGCTCTGTTTCCTCAGCAACAGATCATGACCACTAAGGCTAAAAGGATACCACTCTTGACTTTTCTTCTTTGAAATCTGAACAATAAAACCATCTTTGTCATTGTAACCTTCTGCTTTGACAAGAAAATGAGAACTCAGCTGATTAAGATTTACACTTAAGCCTTGTTTTATACAATAGATGTACATATAAAAACCCAGCCTTTTAAAGCTGTCATAAGTATTACCAGTTCAGCCACATAATCTACTCATCGTGTCTTTACCACTAAGACTGCTTAAAGGTATAAAAAGAAATAACATTTTCCTTGCACATCCAGAAATATCCCTCATTATAAATGTATGGATCTGTACAACTGTGATAGGCTGCAATAGATGCTGTGCTTTCTCTATGAATCTAAGGTGCATACTTTCCATATTACTACTATTTTTATAAAATGCCAGCAGGTGAGGCAGCAAAAGAACCTATGGTACTGAAGCAAGTTGGTATATTAGATCTAAATTACGCTTCATTTATATACCTAATTTAAATGTCACTGTGGTGTACAATAAGATAGCAAACTCCTTATTTACTACAGTTTTTAGTACTTATGTATCATAAGCTAGGTAAATGAGTACGATAATGGGAATGCATTTTCCTTATCACCTGTGTAGTTACAAGCCTGAAAAATATGTGGTAGCATACAAGAGGCTTTCACTCAAAATATTCACTCATAATACACTTCCTTGCTCCTAAAGTATGACAATTTGACTTTTGTGTCAATGAGAATAGGAAATAATTGATTACTTTCAAGATCAAGACTACTCGGTTGATTTATACACAGGTAGTTATGTAATTTTAATAAGGTCTGATAACCTTTACCAAGGTTCAGTGCGTAATTTTAACAAAGTCAAGTCCAAAATAGTGGTCTGCCAACTCAAGTTCTGTCAGGCCAAATAGGCACTGAAAGCTGCCTTCAGAGCTCAGAACAGCAGAAAGACATCATAGCTTCCTGAGGTACCAGAGGAATGAAAAACAACATGGGATGTCTTCCAGCAATGCTAAAGACATCACCTGTTCGGGATCTTGGCAGAGTCTCAACAAAATTCACATCCAGACAAATCTTTGCAGGGTCTCAACAAAATTCACACCCAGACAAATCTGGACTGTATATTGCCATTTAAGTGCTAGCTCCATACCTTAAAATCAGGGCTGAGCTTGATGAAGACGCTGGTTTTCTTGTCCCACATGAGGATCAGTCCGCTTGTGGTCTCAATTACCAAGTACATACCCATATAGCGGATTGTGTATGGCACCTCATCATTTTGTCCTCTCTTTACTACACTGACATGTTCTTCACCAAGTATCAGTTCATAGCTCTGAAACAGGAGGAAAAGGTGATTAGAAATGAGCTCAGTAGCTCTCAAACCTGTTTTTCTGCTTTTAAGAGTACTATGAGTAGTTTATATAATGAAAACAAATCAGCAAAATTATATAGCTCTAAACTATATTGCTCAGATCTCAGGTTCCTGGAAATGTGGTAAAAGATATTTTAAATGGCATAGGCCTAAAAAGGGTCTTTTGACTGTCATGGAGGAACTACATTGCATAGAATAAAAGAATATTCTGACACAATAGGCTAACTTTCTGCTAAAAACTATTTTTCTGTAGTTTTACCAAGAGTGGTATAAGATAGTGTGGGAAATGGAAAACATAGAAAGCTGGGAAACTCTACCAAATATTTCACTTGCGCCTAATGTAAATCTAACTTAATAGTTGAATTGCTTTTTAAAATATTTTCCAACTTCCTTGAAGCAATGGATACCTAGGCTTCTCCTAAGCCTTAATAGATACAGAACAAAACTGGTCTATATGCAAAACCTTATTACCTCTAAGAAGACTTTGATGGATTTTGAGCAAGTTGTCCCAGTGTTGCCACAAGGAATATTTTCAGTGACAACCCTGAAGGTCCCGTTGGCTGAGCCACAATGGTCCTGGGTAGAGAATAACATTTAAAAATATATTATTTTTACAGACACCATCAAGATTACCTCACACTTGTTATTGTTAACTATCAGTACCTGCACTAGTGTGTATTCACAATTTCCATTGAAGCTGAACGTTTTGTCATCAAAGGTATTATAATGACCATCTCCATAAACAGCACAAGTGCCCAGACACTGATTTTTGGTACATTCCCACTTCCTATTCTTACATACACTAGAAAAGAGAATAAAATATATTAATAATAGAACAACTCACTGTTTTGAGTAGACATACCCCAGCAATCAGTGTTTGTTTGGCAACTCACCCCTGGTATATGTTATGTTGATTATGGAGTTAAAGTAGTCTTTTACATTTTTCATGTAAAGAATTAAAACAAAGTTCTGTTCTGCTACTCTGAATACATTAACTGCAAAACAAGATACTTAATGAACCCTGTAGTCCTAAATGCTTCTTCCCATTCTGTGCTTTGGCCATCTGATACAGATCAGAAGGCAACCTGGTCATGCTGTGTAATCCAAAACAAGAAGATCCATCAACTGATTAAATGTGCAATCCAAATCTTTCGTCACTGCTGTACTATTTTAAGATCTTTAGAAAGACAAATGAGGGAACCAGGAATGTTACTTCCACAGATGTATTTACCAGGTGTTACAATCAGAGTTGATCTTTTCCCCAGGCTGATACATGGCTTCATTGTGAATGCAAGGACATTTGTCTTCAGAAATACAACCACCATTTCCATCTAACACAAGCCCATTTGGGCACATGCAGCCAGATGTACATTGTGAGCTGTACTGGAAAAGACAAGAGAAAGACATAATTTCAGAATGAAATAATCACATTAAGAAAAGGAAGATTAAATTATCTTTATATATTCTTTATAAAATGTCTTTATATGTTCTTTTTGCTGCCCAGGTTAAATGGGAGAGAACTACAAAGTACTTCTAGGACAACAGAACAAAAAGGAAGTTATTAGCCATTGAATTAGTAGAATATAAATCTGTTAAAGATAAATGTTTTATGTATGCCAATCCTCATTGTTCTTGTGGAATCTGTGAAATTTAAAATACATTGGATCTTGCACTTTGTAGTGGGTGATTTGTGATTGAATGGACTTTTAAAAAGAAAAGTAAGTAAAATCTTTTTCTGGTTTGGTTGAGCTACACTGAAATCTGTTTACCTGATATGATATTTATTTATGAAATGCCATGTGGCCACTAAGAACCTAGGTGGAATAATATTATTAGATGTGCAAGAAGTTCACAAATGCAGCAGGATATGAGAAAGAATAATTTTTCCTAGACAGTTTTTAGCCACTAATTTTCTCTTACAGAAGTCAAATGTGTGATAGAGCCCTAGATTTTTCACTGCTGGTTCCAGTTACCTGCAGTAGCTGAAGTAAGGTAAACACTAATCTCAAGATCTAATTTGGATGTTACTTTATTATATTTTGATCTAAGGGTCCCAGTGCTGATGCTTCATAACATTGTTTTAGGCTTTTGCTATGAGAATAAAGTATCCGTGTTGTAGATGTTGAGTAGGTCCAATGGATCAATTACTTTAGCAGTAAGAGCATAGAGAAAGCATGGAAGCACCATTCAGCCATGACATACTTACACACTGCATATCCAGAGTCTGGCAACTTTTTTGACATTCTGCTCCAGTTTTTCCTGCAGTGATGTTTCTACAGTCAAAGTAGACCATGGGAGATTCACAGACTAGAGGAAGGAAAGTGAGAGTAGTAAAGAAATGGCATAGAGTTTATTCCACAGCTGTAGCCATTAAAACTATCTAAAAATTCTTCGGAAATTCCCATTTCAGTTAGTAAAGATTGTTGTCCCTATTCAATCTGTTGATTACATACACTTCAGAGCACTGAATTCTCAGGAAAATAACTCCACATTATTTCAGAAAAAAAGTCTTTATGTAAAAAGAGGTCTTATGATTAATGTAGGCACATTCCTGCCTTTTATGATAACTGTTGCACTATAACTAAATGAGAAATACTTCTATTAAAAATCCATTAAGAAGAATCAATTCTATAAACTATCCTCTGCAAAATCTGACAAAGAGAAAAAATAAGTGGAAGATTATTTTTACCTGGAGTTGGATTCAGTGCTCCAATGCAATTCAGTCTTCCCTGGACACAAGAGCTGTGAGAGAGGAAAAAAACATATTCCAAAATGCTGGTTTGCAGTCTCAGGAAAAAATTTCCCTTAATAACACTACACACACTGCTTCCATATGATATCCATTATTGCTTAACAGGAAAATTCATAGGTTGTGATGAGTATACATCTCTGCTTGTTATTTACATTCTCATAAGATCTCTCCTTGCTGGTATTGTCATAAATTTATACTTGAAAAATTATGGAATTAAATAAAAAATGTCCATAAATATAGTTGTTCTGTCAGTCTAGAAATATCATAGAAACATATGGATTGGAAAAGACCCTTAAGATCGAGTGCAACCAGCACTGCCAAGTCCACCACTAAACGATGTCCCTAAGTGCCACATCTGCATGTCTTTAAATACGTCCAGGGATGGTGACTCAACCACTTCCCTGGGCAGCCTGTTGCAATGCTTTACAGCTCTTTCAGTGCAGAAATTTTTAACATCCAATCTCAAGCTCCCCCATGTAACTTGAGGTCATTTCCTCATGTCCCCTATCCCTTGTTACTTGGGAGAAGAGGCAGACCCCCACCTTGCTACAACTTCCTTTCAGATAGTTGTGCAGAGTGATAAGGTGCCCAGAGTCTCCTTGTCTCCAGGCTAAACTTCCCAGCTCCCTCAACTGCGCCTCATAAGACTTGTGCTCCAGACCCTTCACCAGGTTACTTGCCCTCTCTGGACTTACTCCACCACCTTAATGTCTTTCTTGCAGTGAGGGGTCCAAAACCAAACGCAGGATTTGAGGTGCACTCTCACCAATGCCCAGTACAGATGGATGATCACTGCCTCAGTGTCAAGGTACAAGGAGTCAACATCCACAACCTTTCCCTCATCCACTAAGTGGGTCACCTGCTCATAGAGGGAGATCAGGTTGGGCAAACAGCACATGCTTTCCCTAAACCTATACTAGCTGGGCCTGATCCCTAGATTGTCCTGTATGTGTCACATGATGGCATTCAAGGGGATCTGTTCCGTAATCTTCCTTAGCACCAAGGTCAGGCTGACAGGCCTGTAGTTCACCAGATCCTCCTTCTGGCCTTTATTTTAGGTGGGCATCACATTTGCCAACCTCCAGTGAACTGGGACCTCACTGGTTAGCCAGGACTGCTGACAAATGATTGCAAGTGGCTCAGTGAGCACTTCCACCAGCTCCATCAGTACCCTTGGATGGACCCCACAAGCATAGGTTTGTGTGTTTTTAAGTGATGTAACAGGTCACTAATGATTTTACTTTTCATTGTACTGACTTCATTCTGCTTCTATCCCTATCTTGCAGCTCAGGGGAATATGTACCATTTGTAAAAGTTGAAAATGAAAGAACTTAAAGCTGAAGAAATTCAAGAGAAGAGCACTGTATTGAAATTCAGGAGACAGGATGAAACCATCTTAAATGTAACAGATTTTAATGAGAAACAAGGTATGCTGCTATTGCTTGAACGTTTTTCAAAAGATTCACTTACCATACTTGCCCATTTTCATGGACAACTTCTCCAAATGGTATGGGAGATCCTCTGTAGTAGCAGGGGCATTCAGTAGCAGGCACACATTTGCCACTCTCATCCAGGTAGGTTCCGTTTACACAGGTGCAGCCGTCAACTGGGACAAACTTAATGTTGCATGTGACATCAGGCTCACTCAGAGACCGACAAGTGGGTGGACAGGAAGAGATGGTATAGCTGTAGCTTAGGGATTTGGGACATGAGGTGGTGTATTTTGCTTGAGAGAGGAAAATAAAATAGGTCGTTAATTCTAGATGGTAAATTCTCATGGGAAAAAAACCAACATAGGCAGTAGAAATAACATGTAAACAATACTGTGCACTTTTGCTTATGTTGCATCTTTCATGTAAATGTATTTCTGAATACTTCCAGAGTTAGATCTGAAAAGCTACTGTACATGTGGAGTAACTGATGCCCGCAAAGAAGAAAATAATTTTTCAAATGAAGGTTCAGAAAGTTCAGAAATCTCCATTTGGTGTTGCCATTCATTGCCAAGACTCCTAAACTCCTTGAAGTATGAGACAAGATGTCTCCCTGAATGTCTTCTGGTGTGCTGAAAACAGACACGCTGGATGAGCAGAACCTTGCATGCAGCTTCAAAGACCTCTCATTTGCAAGTGGTATTATAAGTACTGTTATGCTAATATGTCACATTTTCTCTACAATAACTTTTGACAAAGCTGTAGTGCAACTCAAAGTTCAGAAACAGGTGGAGGCACTTTCATAACAGCAGTCCCTTTCCCAGTCAAGCTATGTCTCCCATCTGTTCTTATTCACTCTTGCTAGCAATGGATTGATTCTAAGGGGACAGCAGAGAATCACTTCCAGGAGTGCACTTAACAAAATTCCTTCCTCAACAATTACTAATTTGTCTAGAAATGAGTAGAATATAATCTCTGATCAGCAGTTTTTATTGATGTGTGTTCTTAGGAAATGGGGTAGTTGAGAGTACTTACTGCAGACATCAGTCCTCCATCCCTGCAGCTGGATTCCTTTTGCAGCACAAGCTCTCACATAGGAAGACAGGGCTGCACACAGGCAGTCCTCACTATTTTCACAGTTACATGTGTCAAACATGCAGTTCTAAGAATGGAGAGAAAAATAAAGTCTCGGCACTGCTAATATGATCAATCTAAAAAAAAACAATGAACATTATCTTTATCATAGACCCCAGTAACATAGCTTTTATCACTGTCTAGTCTTTGTCTAAGTTTCCTGGCAGGAGAGAATGCAGGTAATGGAAGTTCAGTTCGTGTCTGCAGTTATTACTAGGAAATAGTGGTCTTCAAGTCTGTTATACATTTAACAGCTTCATGGTCCTCTAAAACACATTAATGGATACGCTGCACAATAGCATACAAAGCTCTATTCACAGCATGCAGTTCAGACACATCCTTTCACTGCTGTCTGTACCTGGATGACTTCTAATGAGAAGAAAGATTTGCAACATATTGATAACAGAATTATGACTATTAGGTAATGGGCATTCTGTGCCAAGTGGCTGTTAATGAGATACCAGGCTGATGACAATTCACTGATACGCAAACAAGCATTTGACATGCGTTTGCATAGGCTTTCTGCTATACGTGTAAAACCTTCCAGGAGTAAATACCCGCCTTTTCATTTGCAAACAGGTCAGGATCTTGAAGCCAAGACTGACAATTGAAATAAGGTAACGTTACAACACAAACAGAAACACATGTTGAAAGAAGGAAGTGCTGCAGTATAGAAATTAAGATATAGGCATTGTATAAGACATGTCTGGAACAGTCCTTTTGTGGTAGCTAGTTGTAATGATTCCATTTCTATTGTTTCTAAAGGGAAAAACATCTAACAAAGTACCGTGTGGTAAACAGCGGGATTCACTGCATAGTGGCAATCAGCAAAAGGTCCTGTGCTGTTAGTTAGCAGTCCACACCAATACTGAGCGTATTTTTCTGTGAAAAGAAGAAACAATACAAATGCACATTACTCTTTGTATTTCATTAGTCACAAAGCCACAGTGCCCCGGTCTATGAAGCCAGTTCTGACACTTTGTTAAATTTCTCCTTCTCTGTTGTTTTTTTTTTTTTTTTTTCACTCAGCTTGTGGTCTAAGGTTCCTATAACCAAAGAAGAGGACTTGCTGAAGGGGATGAATAAAACCTTACAGTTTTCTTCAGCTGTGTTTCTCTGACTCTTCCTTTATTTTGTTACTTGTCTTCAGTGCTTTCATTTTTGAATATTTGTTTCTGATTTCAGATGCATGTTTTTACCAAATACGTAAATCTTTATTTTTTATCTTTGCTTTCCAACTGATGTGTTTTCCTTAGGGATGAGCAAACAGAAGAAAAAAGCAAACTAGAAAAAAGTCTGAGAAGCACGCACCATTATCAATGCTGAGTGCACAAGGGTTCTCAAAACTCTGCTGGATATTGGGGCATGAAGCCTGAGTTTTCCATGTATTAGCAAATGCTGTTGCTGTTCCTTCAATTATTCCACTTATGACCTTGAAGTCATCAGTTTGGATATTATTGAAGTTTCCACAGAGACCTGTTGAAAAGCAGTGAGAAGTTTATACTGCTCATATTACACAAAAGGCATTAATCAAGCTGTTCTTATATTTCATTCACTTACCACAAGTCTGATCTTTGAAAATAGGATCCAGTCGCACAAACACTTGCATTATAGGTATGAACTGGATTTCAAGGTGGACCCCAAAGTTTGTCTGCATGATCATGAAGAATGATGAAGGTCTGAACATGGTGACATTAGCTACACATGAAAAACAAAATGATCACTCTCAGGATGAGGTCAAATGCTGAAAACCTGACACTGTTCTTCTTGAATTTCTATCACAATTGTTGCAAATTCTGAGGTGAAATAAAGCCAATATTTATGAAAATTAATCAGAAATATAAATCAAAATTTATTGTTCAAAATCTACTTGCAGCTACCAAGTTATTAGCTTTATTTCCTTCCAGAACATAAGCCGTTAGAGATTACTACTTCAAAGAGAAAAAGTAGGAAAAACTGTATGGCACTGAGAGTTAAAAAGAATATTTCTGTTTCTAAGCTTGTACAGAATACATTGGAGCCCTCACTCTGCTGGAGCGGGAAAATAAGGAGATCTGGGGGTCAGAGATATCGCATGGAATCATTAATTACTGAAACGAAGCAAAATTCAAATTTCTTTCTAAGCAAGTGTGAGCACAGGGGTAGTAGTTAAAAAAAAGAGGTAAGAGAGGTAAAAAGATGTCTTCTGCATTCAATTTTGGGCAGTAAGAAGGAAGTAAACCTGAGAGTGACCAAATCAGGAGATTGTAAATGCTGTTTACTACTATTTAAACTCTTGCCTATGCTTGTACTGTCTCTCATTTCTTTATGACACCAAACATTTCACTTTATTTCAAAAGCACTTGTATCATTCACTGCTGTAGAGAAAAAAAATACCTGCTGACATGGGCAGCTGGGTGTAGATTGAGTTCACAAACACACTACGATCAGGTCTGACCTCAATGACCTATTAAGGAAGGGGAAAAAAGGCAACTGTGTGAATCAGACTGGTTTGGGTTGGGAAGGACCTTTAAAGATCTAGTTCTAACCTCCCTGCTATGGGCAGGGACACCTTCCATTAGACCAGGTTGCTCAAAGCCCCATCCAACCTGATCTTGAATACTTCCACGGATGGGACATCCACAATTTCTCTGGGAAACCTGTTCCAGTTTTTCACCATCCCTGTGAGGAATTTCTTCCTTATATCTAATTAAACCTGCCCTCTTTCAGTTTGAAGCCACTCCCAAAAAATCACAAAGTGATTGTTCTATGTGCCCGAGTAAGAAGTCCCTCTCCAGCTTTCTTGTAGGCCCCTTTTAGGGACTGGAAGGTGCTATAAGATCTCCCCAGAGCCTTCTCCTCCCCAGGCTGAACAACTCAGCTCTCTCAGCCTGTCCTCCTAGGAGATGGCCTCCAGCCCTCTGATTGTCTTTTTGGCCCTCCTCTGGACCCGTTACAACACGTCCATGTTCTTCTTAGGCTGGGAGCCCCAGAGCTGGATGCACCACCCCAGATGGGGTCTCATCATAGTGGAGTCAAGGGGCAGATCACCTTCCTTGACCTGGTGGCCACACTGCTTTTAATGCAGCCAAGGCTGGCTTTCTGGGCTGCCAACCATGTGTGAAGAATAACTATAATCCAAAGAGTAATAATGGTGATATTAATTAAACAGATATTCAATAAAAAGGGTAGGTCTTTGTGATTTCACCTCCTCCCTGTTTCTACCTTGTACCCTTTACTAATTTTCCCTGCTGCAAAAGAATAACTTTTAAAGTGACTTTCTCCGTTTTTTAGGGGATTGCATCATCTTGTTTTCTTTGAACACATCCTAGTTATGAATTACATCCCTTACTGTTGTAATTGTAGTTACTAACCTTAAAACTCGTGGGTTTTTTCTATCTAATTAGGAGAGGAAATAACTTTTTTCTGCTTTGTGAGTACAATGTGTTTCTTTATGAAATTCCACAAAGCCAAATTTATGGCTGATCTGATTTTCATAACAAAATCAGTTTCTTTTCACTTGATTAAAATTAATACATAGTCATTGTATATGTTGAACATTTGACAAAGAAATGCAACTCCCTGACTGATTAAGACCTAGTTACTTTTCTCTCCATATTTTTAATATGCTTATTTTGCATTCTTACAGTTTGTCCTTTGTTCATGTTGAGGGTCACGGTCTTTAAGCATGTCTCAGTGTCTGTTAGGCCACATTTGTGTAGGTCTACCAAGATGGTGAATGTTTCATCTTTGCAGTCCTGAAAAAAAATGCCAGCAGTTATTTCATGAAAGTCTAATTACAGTAGCTTTCCCTGTAAAAACTTCTCTCAACTCTGAGAAAATATTTCTGTTTCTGAAGAAGATACACACTCTCACAAATCCCTGACCCTCTTTGGCTGAAGATTCAATTTTGCCCTGTTGTAATGACTAGGAACAAGAAAACTAGAATCTGTATTTTATTGATTATACTCATATGGATATCAAGATGGTTATCTGTATTCATATTTGGTGTTTTTATTCATGCCAACTTCTGATGTTTGATTCAATTCTACTGTAACTCTCATCTTTCTGTAGCCGCTACCTATACTAGACAAAAATTTCAGATAAAACATGTCTCAGGCGAACAGTAATATACAACATTTTATTTCATTTTACTGAATTGTGCAGGTGAGGAAAAAGGAAAGCAAAAAACAAATGGAAAAAGCCCCTAAAAGATCAAAATATTTCACACAGGCCTGTAATTAAATATTTTAATTATCATTAACATCTAATTTTTCTACTTCCTTTAAAAATGTTCAAAACCAAAATTAAATGTATCAGGTAACTTGAACTGATTTTCTCTATTTAAACTTCACAGAAATGAAACAAATTTTGGTTTAAAATCTTAAATTTAATTTTTTTAAGAACTGTTGGTGTAATTTTTCAGACCGATACCATCTGGCCAAATGCCATATAATAGAGTAACATGACAAAAATTATGCAACTCAGTAAGAAAGCTGGGTTAATCATACTGAAGAATGTATACTAAACAAATTCTTTAAAAAGACAATGCTCTTCAATTACTCTATCGCAGAACTGGAAATTTTCCAGTGAACACTGTATATAGTTGCATGACATCCTACTAGTTAAATGATGATTGTCATTTGAATGGCAGCATAGTAAACATCTGGCTAAGTGGCAGATAATTTAATGTCTGCATGTCAAAAGTGCTAAGTTGCAGAAGTGTTGATTGAGATCACGTTTTCTTTCTATAAGTGTATGAGGCTTTATGAGCTACTAATGTCTGAGTCCCACCTTAGAAAGGACGTAGGTGCAGTCTCCGTGGTGATCATAACGTTTTTTATCATATGTGGAAATGTGTGAACCTCCCTCTACTGAACATGTTCCTGGGCATGACATGTCTTGGCAGCTCCACTGGCCTCCATTGCAGGTACTGGAAGAATAAAGTTAGCTGAAATCAGTAACAGTGGCCCAGAGTAACAGTGGTGTTAGGTTCAGCTGGTTTGCTATTGCTTTTCCCTTCAGGCTGTAGTTTGAAGCATAGTGAATCTAGACTTAAGACTTTCCAAAACATTGTGAGCTTGTGATGGAATGACTCTGGTAACCATTCTCTTTGCTTATTTAATTGTTTTCTATCTTTGGACAGGTGAACTCTCCAAAACAGGTATGGGATAAATAATTGTTTGGGTTTTTTTCAGCTAACATAAGCACAATGACAAATTGAAGTATATTTTGTGGAGTTTTTTTGTTTTGTTTTCTTTTTTTTTATATATAATTGTATCATAAACTGATAAATAAGGAAATGTAATTTCACATTTACTCCTGATGCAGGTCGTGCCTGTCTTCTAAGGTGATGTGATAGTGCACAGGTACAGGATTAATAATTGTGAAATGGAGGTTATATTATGTCATCCCTTGCTTTCTCCAGAGAAAATAAATATTTGCAAATACATTAATGACTGCAACTTCATTCCTCTTAGAGAAATTCAAATGTTTGAACAAAATAAACAAAGAGGAAGCATTTTAATTGACTGATGAGAAATCTAAACATTGTAAATCCTTGCTTTGATCACCACGAGTTAGAGTGCAAAGCAAGTTATGGCTTTTGCTAAATAAAACAAACAATATTCTTTAGGGGTATTTTGGAACTGTAGTGGTCAGTTAAATACACATGTCAATTATCAATGATACAATGGCATATAATAAACTATTAAATTCGTTAAATTTATGAGAGGAAATAGTGAGTTAGAAAAGCAACAAAGGTTACCAGGTCTGGCATGGCTCTGAAAAAGAAGCTCCTGTAGCGTAGGTGTTGCCATTGTAAATACAGGAGCACTGCTGCTGGGGAATGCAGCCAGAATTGTTGATGTCATCAAATACAGTCCCTAGATTAAAAAAAAAAAAAAAGACAAAACCTTGATGAATTAAAGAGACATTTCCTATACACCAGTTTGTTTATTACAAATCCTTAATAGCATCTTAGAGGCAGATCTGCAGCTGTTGTGAATGGATATACCAATGCTGAGGACAGCATGACTATGTCAGTTTGCTCAGTGAAGGATTTGGCTTTTGTATTCTTAAATTCCACCTGCTCTGAAAGAGGGACTTATTGTAGCACAGGTGGCTGGTTGAAAGACTTGTCTTGATCTGTTTGCTGTTCTTTTTTCCTGCTTTCTAAATATTGCACATGTATTGGCAATTAATTCAGGTATCTTTTCTCAGCTGAGACATGACAAATGCTTTTCACTTGCAGCTGTGAAAAATGCAAATACATGAGATTTAAAGCCCACATGGAACCTGCCCAAATCCTACAGGTAAGCATTGTTCTTTGAGATCAGAGATGTGAGTACTTTAGAACTTGCCTGGGGGGCAGAAACAACCATCAATACAGTGTTCTTCACAAAACTGAGATCGTTCAGGATTTGTGCATGTATCAGCACAGGGGGAGTTGCACTCCTCGTACTGCATGTTGTAAGGACACTTCTTGGCTGAAATTTAAAAAGGAAGAAAGATTGATGTTTTTTCAGTCAAAACTATTTCTAGTTCACTATATATGTAAATATATATATCCATTTAAGGTTTCCAGCTAGATAAAAAAGTGCACCAAACTGCAGATTGACTACCAGCTCTCAAAATTTGCAAGTTTAATCACCCAGATCCATATTTTACTGTTGAGATGTGCATTCCATGAGTAGTGCAGAACTGGCTCAGTGACTGGATTTCTAGGGACAGCAAGGTAATGACCCCAGAAAGTCGGCAAGGTCTGTCTGTCTACTGAAGGCTCCCTTCCCACAAACACCTGTATTGCTAGCTAAATGTAAGATTTAATTCCTAAAGCTTTAGCATATTTTCATTTTCTGATACCATCCTCTGGGCAAGTAGTACCTTACGGGCTTTTGTTTTGGAGCAAATGCAGGTGACAGTATAAACAGCTACCCTGCAATAATCAAGTATGTGTTTAAATCAGTGCAAACTCCTCACTACCAAGCAAGAGGAAATAAATAAGTGCTTAACCAGCTAAACACCTGTGAAGACCCAATCAGTTAATAACTGAGAACAAGAAATGCTGTAGCCACCATGAGAAAAGGAGAGAAACAGGAATACAAGCAAGCAAGCTTGTCTCATTTTTTATTCTTGTTTCTCCTTTATTTGCTTCATTTACTGTCCTATTTAATTAAATTACACTTCAACTTCCATTAGTATCCATGTAAGTGTTTATAGTGTTTAATCCAGTGTGCATTAAAATCCATAGCTTTTTTCAAGTCTTCATGCTGGAACTTGTACATCAGAATCCTCTGAAGAATACAGTCTTGAATGGCCTGTAACTTTTCAGGCATCCTCAGCATCATTTGAGAGCTTGTTGTTTGTTAGTCACTGAATATGAAGTAAGGCTGTCTCCAGTGATACTTACAGCACAGTTTTGAAGTTCTCCAGTTCAGGGGCTGCCCACCAGCATGAGCACACTGCCGGGAGTATTCAGCAAAGGTGTCACAAATACATGAGGCATTTTTAGATTCTTCAGAGCGGCACAAGTCATCTTGGCAAGCTGTAATGTACTCTCTAACATCAACAAGGTCATTACATTCTGCAAATGCAGAGCTGGTCAATGTTTTCTGGCATATGTCATCCTTTGGAGAAAAAAAAAGTAAAGAACATCCAGTAAATGCAAAGAAGCTTTTTTTTTTTGTATTGTTACTTTATGTAATTATTATTTAATAGAATCTTATAGCCCTCTTTAAGTAACTGTTGCCTGAAGGCTTTTTCTGTTGACCTGTCTGAAGCTGTAGAAGGGAACAGATATATTTGAAAGAAAAATACAAGAATAGCAAAAAGATCCTTACAAGATTATCAGAGCAATTAGATGGCAGGGCAGAAGTGGGGTCTTCACAGTGTTCTGTTGGCCCATCCATTTTGTGCATATTTCCAAATTGCAAGGCAGACATCCTAATATCTGTAGAAAAGAAATTTAATAATGGAGGTTGGGGAGTTTTGTTCAGTGCAACTTCCTGTTATTTTTTTCTTCTCTAAAGAATTCAGCTCTAGACTGGACAAGGCAGTTAGTTCCCTTAAGTCTTTTAATGTGATCATCACCTCTTCCAAAGGAAGCACTGACTCAATTTGCCTTGCACAGCACCCTGGAAAAAGTAAACATTAGAAAACAATTCTCAGCCTACTATGTCTAGATGAACACCAAGATTTTTACTAGAAAAATATCAAACTCTTTCCAGATTATATTGAGTCCATGTAGGGAAGAGAAATAAAAAATCTAAATAGGGATTTGAAAAACAGAGACTGGTGTAAGACAAGGTTTAGGAAAACGCTCAAACTGGGGATTGTTTAAAAAGATAAAGATAAGATCTTACAAAGATTATGCATTTCAGCAGGGAAATGTGGATATACCAAGTTTAAGACAGAACTGAAACAAGAAATGTACTGTTTACAAAATTCAATTGCCTTTTGTTTTATTGAATATATTTCTGTATTATTTATCTTATTACTGAAAATCTTGATCATTTTTATGGAGTTAGCTAATTAGATATACCAAAATGGTGTACAACAATGGCATGCAAGAAATATGCAATAAGTTGTTTGCACCAGTACTATATTTACACTTAAAGTATTAAATCACATGATCTGATCTCTGTACTACATATCTTTAAACAGAGATTGAATCATATGTTCTGAGTAAACAATTTAACAGGATAGAAAAGAGGAATGCTGATGATGTCAGAGATAAAATAATACAAAACAAAAAAAGCACGTTGGAGACCCTCCAAGCCAATTTTTTTTGTTTAAAAAACTTACTGTTTGAAAAGAACTCATTGTAAATTGGAAGGCCATTGAAGTCCCCGCAAAGTCCACAAGTCTGATTGGCATATTTCTCATTCAATTCCAGCTAAAATGACAGATAGTAAGTTCATAGAAGTTAGTATAAACATTCTAAAATATATTCAAGACCGCAGAAAAGACTTGCACCTGCTGACTCTAAGTATTTTTTGTCAGATCTGTGGTATTTTATTTAGCAACTTAATTCAAACCTAGAGGATAGAATAAAGAGCTGGCCTGGATTTGACCTTCGAGGTGGAGTCTAAGCTATTGATGCTATTGACACAGACTTCAGTTTTCACTGTAGTATCTATACTGCTCTCAGCCTCTTTCTATTAATTCTTCAGGAAGAAAATCAAATCCTCAGCAAAAATGAAGTCCTAGGAGAGTGAAATCCTGCTAGAAATATATATATTTGAAGGGGTAATTAGGCCCTATAATAATACCAATAGCTAATTATATAATGGAAGTGATTTTTCATCCTATTTTACTCAGACATCTGCTATCCACTAAGTATAAATCCATGTAATTTTCTTTAGGACTACTTGGATGCAAGTCTGTCTTTACTAGGAAATAATTTCTCAACAGTATGAGAGAAGGTGGCAGTAGTAACCCTCTAAAGAGATAGGGACTGGCCTAATCAAAGATTAGCTCTAATCTCTGAAGGTGTAGAGAGGTCCAGGAATAGTTCTTACCAGGATGCTGTCATCTTCATTCCATAATAACACAACACCGATTTTGCTGCCAATTTTCACGTAAATGCTGCTTTTCTCTATCATAATGCCAGATTGACTATATGGCAGCTGTACTCTGGGAAAAGGCAGAAAAAAATGCAAGTTAATTTCTGATCCAGATGTTTAATAAGCTTGTGGTATCCAGCGCCTGTAGGATTCTAAAATAATGTCTTTCTTTTTTTTTTAAGAAAGGCAATTGAAAAATAAGATGGTCCAACACTACCAACTATAGATCTAAATCTGGATCAACGTCTCAGGATTTTTCATCCAAATTTTATTTTTGAGGTAATATTTCAAGGAAAGATTGATTTTCCGTGATAGGAATTTATAGCATTTTATTTGCTATGTTGGTAAAATTGTCAGATTTATTGAAGAACACATAATTGTTTCTTCCCAAATACACCAAAGTACTTGGTAAATTTGAAAAAAAGTCCGAGGTTACCAAACAAGTGTTATGAATAAACTTACCTATTGCTGTTGATCATGACAGCACCCTTTGTTAGTTCAGCAACTACACCTTCAAGCTTCATGGTGATACGGTTGATTGTTGGAGCATTTGCCACTACTTCACGCCTAATCTGGATGTTGAAGTCCTCATAGGGAGCGTTGCAATGGGAGGCAAAAACATAA
>NW_020884904.1:9148841-9186179 GCF_003945725.1 Corapipo altera
ATTATGTTTCTTAATCACCCTGTTTCTCCTCTTAACTATCAATGACTTGCTTTACCAGTGTCTTTCCCCCTTTGTATTAGGTTCTCTGTCTATATCCCCTAAAACTGAACATTAGCGGAATACATTCCTTTCCTTTACTTACGTGTTACTATTAGATTTGTCAGCATTGATGGGATGATGTTCAACTTGGCTGAAACTGTGAGAGAAGCTAGGAAAAAAAAAAGAAAGAAAACAAAAAATAATACAATAATACCAAAATTTGCAACTAGGATAGACCTAGAAAGGACTAGACCGTTAATATGCCAGATCCAGTGAAACAATGTTATGCCTCTTTTATTTTCCCACAGGCTATGGGTCAGGTTAAAAGTGCATACTAAAATTCAAACTCAGAATAGTTAAATCATAAGATATTGCTTTCAACTGTGATGATCTGCGTTTTCTACATTTTAATTTTGACTCTTTTACAAAACTCTGTGTTGCATTAGGAAGGCAGAAATTCACAGCTCTGCATATTGGAGTGCTTCAGACACACTGAACAATACAAAGGGCTAAGCTGTACAAAATTAGCATCTTATTGGTACAAAAGCGTAGTTGCCTTCTTATTACACCTCCTCTTTCCAAGGAGGAAATAAAAACCTTAATTATCACATTTGCTCTTTGTTTTATATTTTTCTGTTAGGGGGCTGAAAACCCTTTGAAATGATCAGAAATTGGTTGTACAGGATAGCCACAAATCAATAATTTTTATATATACACGTTCATGCACATATGCATACAGCCTCTACAAACACACATCTGTTTTCTTAGTTAACTATGATTATACAAATATAACCACATTCCATGTGTGTGTAGTAGTTGGTGTATAATAAATCTACTACTATTCTTAGAGAGAGAGAGGCTTGTTAATACATATTTCTCTTTATTTGACACTACTGGCAATATGCTAAGAAGGTTTTTTTAGGCATTTTTAGTATTTAGTATAGATGTAGTAAATAAGTACAAATATACAGTATAAATAAACGTACCGTTTTGTTTTTGTAGAAGACCCCCAGAGATTTGGATTCCAATCTGACCTCCTGTGAAAAAATTGTAAAAAGCATATTAAGAGTAATGTCCTGTATCTGTCCTGTATCTGAACTCCTAAAACAAATCATTTAGACCCAAATACATCTCTGTAAAATGAAGGGGAGAGTCAATTATCAAATCAGAAAAAATGAAACAGGCTCAAAGATGATGGTTCAAACTCACTTTTCTCTGCAGAAAACCTTACAGCATCATGCTGTAAGTCTATTTGACCAAGGCTTCTTGCTACCCCACCTGAGGCAGACTTTTGATAGATGACAAACTCTGACCTGAATGCTTTGAAGTCTAGAAAAAGACTGACTCTGACCTTCCAGATTGGTGCTCTAAGCTCTTGTATTTTGTGAGTAAATATGGCAGGCATTTTCTGTAAAAGTTGAAGGGCTACAACTTTATTTTGTGAAGGATTGAATACAGTCAGCATGTGATAACTGTGCTTGGAACATATTGACTAACATGTACCTACAACCTGCCAACTCTAAATCCTCACCAGATTTAAGCGATGAAATGACTAATATCTGAATCCTTATCTGGTTATGTGAATGAGCACTGTAGGTGTCTAGAGAATTTCTCAGTCAAAGCAGGACTGCTTGTGTAATTTAGCCCTAAATTAAGCCTTTTTTCTCCTTATACAATGGGTGAGAAGAGTTGCCTGACTTAGAACTGGATCCATAAGAACCATATCACTGAACTGGAAGTCAAATTTGTGGAAGAGGGGGAAGTGCCATAAACCCCAGTTGCCTTTGGTGCTTATGTTTCTTGCTGAGCATTTTCTCCACTGAAGAACCTCAACCCATGTACCTCTATGAAAGCTGAACAATTATCTTTGCCTTTAAAAGAACTGGATCAGGAGCACCTTTTTAAAAAAATTATTTTTCTAATATGACTTCATCAACAACGTAAGCAGATTTAGTGTTTGATCCCAGAGCTGAGGAAGAATGCCTGCTTGAAGGAATTCAAGCCTCCACTCCAAAAGAGGACTCCAAGAGACTTCTGGCTTTGAAAGAGAGGGTTCTGGGCAGCCCCACCATAGCTTGAAGTTGCTGCAGTGTCTGCAGTTTCTTTCAGCTCTAGGCTTTTAATTCTTTTCTCTTTATGTGTGACTGCTAGTGATGTACAGAGAAGTAACACAGGACAGAGCTTAACCATTTGCCATTTCTTGATCGTTTTTGTGTATCATAGATAATAACAGTAAGTAAAGGCATTCATAGCATTATAATTGATACTTATCAGGTGAGAGAAATACCTCTTTAAGTCTCAATAACAGGACAAAATTTGCTCTCACACAACACATCTCTAAGAATCTCAGCAGGTATAGAATCATAGAGGGTTTGTTTATTCTAGCGTGGGAACCTTTGTAACAGAACAAAACAGTATATACATGTATTTTGGTCTGTTAATTTTTCTCAAGGAAAAGCTTTTGTTTACTTAGCAAATACATAATTCCCAAGGAAATTCTAGCTGCATTGGTTTATTCAGCAATCACACAATGTCACATTGTTGACTATTATAAAAATAAGTGTCTCTCAGTTGTAAGAATAGTTAAGATAATTTACTATTTGATAATTTAGAAACTAACGTAATTATTAAGAATATTTGGATGCATCTTGCTAAGCCTATATTCAGCTGCCAATCCACATGTGCAATTATTGTTATGATCAATTTATAGAAGTTAATATAAAGGCAGTCACAAAATGTTTGAGGAGATGGCATGGGATAGGACCAGTGTTCTTTAGTCAGGACATTGGACAATATTTTCAATGGGTGTGATTCAAATAAAGAGGTGTTTGCTGGACACTGTCTAACCATCACTCATTTTTCAAAGCAGCTTAGCAGATTAGCACTGCGCAGGAGAAATAACTTTCTTTTTCAATGAATGGCTGAAGATGCTTTTGACTGACATTGCATAACTCTAAATATAATTTTATACTCTACATGACTGTTGTATTTTCAAGTACAATACAAATCAACTTGCCGGTATTTTAGCATTTATTGCACAAACTATAAAGCAGCCTAAAATTAAACTTGCACTTCTCAATGTTTTGAAAATTATATGCAAGATAAATTTACATAGGCACTCTGCAGATTTAAAAATGTTAGCTGACAGGACAGAAATTACTGTACATGAATGGGACTGACTTGTCAAGCTTGTACTCATGCAAGTAGTTTCAATTTGAATGATTCCATTGACTTAACAGGATTACCCATGTCAGTAAAAACTGCCAAGACCAGCCCTGATGGATATAATATTGACAGGAGAAAACAAAACCATACAAAATGATGGACCGTATGTGTCAGATAAATCTCCCCGTCCTGCTCATACTTAATATCTGTAATTTATATATAAATATAAAGGCACAATTAGTTACTAAAAATCCTTGCCATATGAATATTTATTCCTAGTCTCTTTTGCAAAAGAAGTTACAAGAAACCTTGAGGAATCTGGTATTAGCCCCTGGTTGGCGATAAAATACTGGAAAAGATTGACCAGTGGTCTGATCTAGCAACTGGAAAATGCAGTGTTTTAGATTTTAAAAAACCCATAACATTCATAATGAATCCTAATAAAAAATGCAACAGGAATAAAATGCTTTTGTAAGGCATAAGCGATACTGAAAACCCGACATTTTAAGACATGAATAATGGTTCTTTTGGATTTGATCTTCAAGGCTACTTTCCAAATGTAGTTAAATACAGAAGTTTGAGGCAACAATAAATTAACTCAGTCTAGTTAATAGACAGACATTAAATGTTCAATGCAAACATATAAAGAAATCTTGTTTAAATGCCACCATCTGTTAAATGAATCAATGTGTATAGTTGTTTAAAATATATTACTAGATCTAAACAGAGTATTTTTTCTTTTCCCAGTAAAAAAGACAACTTCTTACCTATCTGATGGACAAAGCACAGTGCTAATAGGAAAGCCCATTCTGGTAACGACATCCCCCTGCCAAACCCCATCTTGAGTGGAGTTTGGCACAAGGATGTTGGGTCTAAAGTTGATCAGGACCAGTAGTTCACCTGTGCTTTGTCATTCTTATATAGCAGGTGACTTTGGCTTCAGTCCCAGATTGATTCAGAGAGTGTAGAAAGGTGGGGTTTGGGGGATTTTAGCAAACGAACAGGTAAACAGAGGATGCTATTCCTTCCTCAGAAACTGGCCAATGGTATTTGCATTTTGGGAGGAGTAAATACATTTACGTACGCATACTTTGTTAAGGTTCATTCTAATAAAGAAACATAACGTGATCGCAAATAAAACACAACTCCTCCTCCACACATAGCAGGTCCTGGAACAAATTTAATTTGGTGTTGCTTTACAGTTACGCAGATGGCATGCAAGTAACTGTTCTAAGTTTTTCAGCACTATAATGGATGCCAGGGATCATTGGCAAAAACCCCCACCAATTTCTGAAGTCTGAGGAGGTGTGGAGTATTTCATATGTGGGGACGCGGCATTAAGAAATCACTCTGTGCTTATTGGGGCAGCTAATCTTGTAAAAAGAACAGAATATTAACCTTGAAGGGTCCTGCACTCTCCCACGGTCACTCAGAGTATATGCCATGGAAACCTCTTTGAGTGGCACTGACAGGCATTGGACATCCATCTGAGTAAGGCTGAGCCAGCTTCACTTGCACTGTATCCTACATTTGTTAGAGATGGGCTTAACCTTGGAATCTGTGTCTCAATTCTCTGTGTCATCTGATGTTGCTTTCTCATAGAAAATATCAGGAGTCATTTCAGACAGACAGACAGCCTTATACCAGCTTCATGGGTCTAAAAAGATTGATTATGGCCTGTGATTATGATCGCATTGTTTCAGTATCATTCCTGTTTAATTCCATTCACATCCATAGAGTTAGGAGAATTACAAATTAGAGAAACAGGCAATGAATCAAGCCTATAAGGCTTGCCAGTAAAGGTTTAACAGACTTTTTTTGCTGAATATTGACTTTTTGCAGTTTGACTGGATTATCATTTCAAAGGCAGGAACGAGTGCGTACTACGATTAACATGGACAGTATTGCTACTTCATGTCACTTTATGCTTTTTAGCTTGGCATTGAAGATAGGTAGGATGAGTTGCTCTGGGCAGATTTCTATCTCTTTCCAAGGTCAATAGACCTTCCTTTAATATAGTAGAAGATGGACAAAAGTATTCAAAGTTAATGAAACCATTCTTTTAGAACTGCTAGGTTTGGCAAAACTGATGCACCGTCCAGCACTCGATATATACATAACATTTTCCCTCAGTTCATCTTCAGCTTAGGCCTCCTTCCCCTTTATGGGAATGAAGGTAGCTGATCGATTAAAAAATCTTCATCATAAGAAATGGAAGAAAGGCTGCTGCTCAGTGAGAAATTTACGAAGAGGGACCTGGGAGATATAATTGGGATGGGGGAGCCACACGAGTAAGGAGCCAAAAAAAAAGTATACTGAGATGTGTGGAAAAGACTTTCTTTGGGTAAAATAGGACAGTTTTATCTTCTACATGTCTGGTAAGATTCAGTTCAGCAGTCTCTGCTGATGTTTATCATTTCTGCAGGGGAAGGAGACTAAGTTTGGAAGGTGTTCCAATTGTAAAATGTGATCCCAGCCAAATGCCTAACTCCCTTGGCTTCTTATCAAAATCCCCTCCCACAATTACACATTTTAAAATATTTCCGTAAAAGAATAGGAGGGTATAATACAATATTCCTTTCAGGTGTTACTGAACAGAATGGTGTAATTTTCTTCCAATTTATTTCAGTTCAGCCCCTATTTCCACTTTTGTTTAGCTCTACATATATCAGATCCTCACTGTATTATAAAATAAAAAAAATAGTTTCTTTATGAAGTTTTATTGGATTCGATTTCTGGACTGAAATTAGTGGTAGCTTGCTATGGCAATGTTGAGGTACTTAAGTCAACATTTTGGTCTTCTATAGCATGAAACATGTTCTCTGTCAAAATGTCCAGGATGTTTAATGAAGTTACATCTTCATAATCAGTAGTAAGCTGTTTACACACCCTAGATCTGTATCTTCATGCTTCAACAAATGAGGAGAAAAGAAAATACTGCATTTCCTGCCCATAGAACATTGTTTTATTCTGTGCCAGTACTCCTAATGAATATAAATTCATCTGTACATAGAGAAGGCAAATGATTTCTTGTTTACGTTACCAGTTATCAGAATTAAATAAATATACTCTAGTCTCACTTAAACAATTAAATAAGCCAGCCAAGAAACTGAACAACTAATGTGCATATACCTTTAGCAACAGGCTACTTGTGATGGTTAGAAGTAGCAGAGCTTGCTTCCCATATCAGGTACACCCACCTCTGCATGAAAGGCATAACAGAGAGTCACGATCTTGTCGTGTTACTTTGAAACAGAGAGAGTTTCTTGATTTTCCATTGGGTGTATTAGGGAAAGGGAATACTGATAAACTGAGGAGCTTTCTGAGGGGGCAGTTAGTGCTTTTTCTACTCACCTGGTAAAGGTGAGGAAGGTATCTATACCTAGGATGACTAGGTGTGTCACTGGGGTCAAGGCTACTTTTTCCTTTGTCCTGTTTCTTCTACTGGAGTTGTTGCTAAGCAGCGTGTTTATATCAAACACTTTCTTTTTCTTCTAAAACAATTTTTTTGTTTTCACTCATTATAACTCTTTGTGACTAAAGCAATGCATGTCAGACTTGAATATGCTATTTCACAAAGCATTTATCAGTGCACAGTGGTTGTTGTGAAGGCTGTCCCAGTTGTATTTAAAGGTGTTCTTCAAAAGATGTTGTCCAGGTAGTTCTCTCAAACCTTTACGTGTTCTAGAGTTGTTAAGATTGCTACTACTTAGACTGAAATTTTTGATCTCCAGGGAACAGTGACAGTAAAATGATGTTCTAATATTCAGCTTATCCAACCATACAGCCTCTCTCTCTTCTTCCCTCTCCATCACAAGGAGAGGGTGAAATTGTTAATAATGTAATAGGTACAGAAGAAATTTAGGTCACTAAAGTTAGTTGGCTCATGAAATTTTGAAAACAATCAGGTTATGACATTTTACTGATTGCTGGGGGAATCACATCTGTAGATAACAATATCACAAAACCCAGAAAGGTTTAAGTAAACATGTTCATTGGTCACATGGATGGTTGCTCCAAATGATTATTGTAGATTAAAAGAAAGTAATTCAAGTACTTTTGTGTTTCCCAGAGAGTTATGCTCCCTACCTACTAAATAGGTAGAGAGGATAAAGCTCTCCTCTTCAGTTGTATGAGGGGAAAGAAATCTCATAATCAAGTTTTGAAGTATTTTAAAAACAGAAACTTAACTGGCTGTTTTTCTTGTAAATGTACCCAGGAATACACTAAGGGCCCACTGTTTTTGACATCGCCTAGCACTAACACAAAGGACTTTTGTTCCAAGAGGGAATGTTCAGGGAGATGTTGAAAGGATTATTGATTCTTTTCTGCATTTTTTGCTGGTTTCTTCAGTTTTAATATGTGTGAAACCCAGAAGCTTATCTTGACATCTCAGCACCAACTGACATGGAAATTAATTCAGGATAGATCTGTAGAGCTGACAGACATCAATTACTGGAAGGTTATTGGAAGTTATTGGAATTTAATTGCAACAGCCAAGGATGTAGCTGACAAACATTCTACTCTTATTTTGATCTTGTATCAAAAATATATACTAATGGATTGATCACTAAAAGTACCTCTTGTAACAGTAAATTAAATAATTTGGATATAATGGATATAATATTTACAATTTTACATTTTCCTCTTGTTTTCTTGCATAAAAGTAGGGAGAAAACTTGAGACATTGATTATACTAGTTTAATGTAAAATTTCAAATGCCAGATAAAATGTGAATATTATATATACTATAAATACTATAATTACAACCTGAAAGCTGATCATATAATATGAGAGTAGCAAAATTTAGGTAGTGGTAGTATTAAGGCTCTTAATAATAGCCAAATTCATTGGCCTTCTCTGTTCAAACTACAACTCCACTAGTGTTAAGAACTTCTGCCTCTTCACAAGTGTGAAAAATCAGAGAGAGCTGGGACCTGGGTTTTGCGCCCAAGCTGGGTTTGTGCCTGTGCATTGTGCCTCAGATCTGTGAATTCCTTGCTTGCCATGTCAACTGGCAAAATGAAATAGTTGGATTGGTCAGAGAAGAGACTATTGTCGTGTGGAAAGTAACATAAAGTAATGACAGCGTACAATTAACGTAAACTAAGTTGGTATTAACTTAAGCAGGGCATCCGGCACACCCTCTCCACCTAGCTCTGTAGAGGTTTAGTTGCTGTTCTTGGCTTGTCCTGCTCAGGCTTTTGTCACCTTTCTCTGATAGCCTCAGTTGAAATGCTGTTGAAATCCCTGGCCAGGTTTAATTCTATCAGGGCTTTAGCTTTCCTAACCTGATACCTGATTGCTCTGACAATCTCTCTGCATTCTTCCCAGGCTACCTGTCCTTGCTTTGACCCTCTGTAGACTTCCTTTTTGTGTTTGAGTTTGTCCAGGAGCTTCTTGTTTATCTATGCAGACCTCCGACTGCTTTTGCCTGACTTCCTCTTTGTTGGGATACATGGCCCCTCACCTTGGATGAGGTAATCCTTGAATATCAACCAGCGTTCTTGGGCACTCTGGGGCTTTATCCCACGGCACTCTAACAAGCAGGTTCCTGAATCAGGCAAAATCTGTTCTCTTGAAGTCCAAGCTTGCTGTGCACCCTCCTCACTGCCCTAAGGATCTTGAGCTCCACCATTTCATGGTCACTGCAACAGGCTGCCAGAAAAGTTGCCATGCCTTGTCTTATCTCAGTATGTTTGGATGCCATTTTTTAGGTTGGGAAAATTCATATATGTATGTACTGAATCATTTTTACCTTGTTTAATGTACTTAGGTTCATTGTTGTATTGGGTTTGTGTTGCAAGGTTTTCATAGGAGGGGTACTACAGGGGTGACCTCTGTGAGAAGCTGACAGAAGCTTTCCCCATGTCTGATAGATCCAGAGCCAAAGCCAACTAGCTCCAAGACAGACCCACCACTGGCCAAGGCTAAGCCCATCAGTGATGGTGGTAGTGCTTCTGGGATAAGGTATTTAAAAAGGGGAAAGAAGTTACTGCACAGAAGCAATTGCAGCCAGAGGAGTGAGAGTATGTGAAACAACTCTGAAGGCACCAAGGTTAGTGAAGAAGTAGGGGTAAAAGTGCTCCAGGTGCTGGAGCTGAGGTACCCCCACAGTCCGTGATGCAGATAATGGTGAGGCAGCTGTGCCCCTGCAGCCCATGGAGGTCCATGGGGAGCAGAGATCCACCTGCACCCCACAGAGGACCCCATGCTGCAGCAGGTGGGTGCCTGAAGGAGGTTGTGACCCCATGAGAAGCCTGTGCTGGAGCAGGGTCCTAGGAGGACCTGTGGAACCATGTAGAGAGGAGCCAGCTTTGCATTCATCCACAATCAATCCAGCACTTAATTCAGCTGAAAGCATAACTTTTCCATTGTATATGCTGTCTGAAAACTCACCTGGTAGATTTTTCACTTGCAGTACTTGCTTGGTTCTCACAGTGTTAGGATGGTGTTTATAACTCTCATTTGTTTTGTCTGCGTGGATTTTAGTTTTGTTTTCTTCTACTGCATAGTGCGGAGTATATCTTTCTGGGCTAATATCACAATTGATGCTTTGTTATATGTTTGGCACTTTATTATCTGTTTGACACTATTGTGCATTTCCCTTGACTGTGTATCTTTTCTTTATTTCATAAATTGCTTATTCTGTGCGATACTAATAACATACATCAGCCAAATCTGACCTTTTGAATCCTTGATGGGAGATTTAGATGTAGTTAATTTTTGCTTTTGTTTTTCTGCTCCACAAGCTTGGCATAACTATTTCTTCTGTCCAAATAATTGCATGTAGCCCTTCTTTTTATTTATCTTTTTTTTTTTTCCCAAATCACTTTCAAGTTTTTATTATACATTTCTTTGCCTACCTCAGAATCTGCTGTTGAACACATTTTGGTGTATTTTTCTTTGTGAGGCTTTCTCAATGAATTTCTGCATATGTTCCTTGAAAAACTGTTCAGATTTGAATGTGCTCATTAGTGCTGCACATATCCTCAAAGCTTGACATACTAAGTTTATGTCCATATTAGTAGGTGACTTTTAGTTCAGTTTGAATATTGTATGAGGGATCCAGGGTCTAAGTTTAGTTCCTGTCTACGGTGCTGACTGAGTTAAGAGGCTCAGCTAAACTTCTGCCTAAGGAATCAAGCTTATCATTCCATATCTCCTTGTTCCTCAGATCAATGGAAGTTACCACCCTGAGCAGACAAACAACTGAACAATTCAGTTTCCAGTTCATGGCTCTTCTGCTTCTCCTTCCTCTATCATCAGTACAGAATATGAGACACATCTACAAGTTGAGAATTCTCAAGACAAATTAACTCTGGAACAGAGTTAATAAAACAAAAGCTCAACACAGACAATTTTGTTGTGGGCTACAAAGTGTGAAGCAGAGTCCAAGTGTTTTGGGACAGACTGTCAGTGCGAATGACCACTGTGGTTCCTTCTGCTGCTCTCCTCTGTGATATCCTGTTCTACCCCATTAGTTAAGATGTGGTTCCCAAGAATTTAAAGCCCACCTAAAACAGAGTTGTTGCTGTCTCCTTTTTCCCTGCACTGACTACACATGTCCATTCCCTCCCTTGCTCCAGCCTTGGCAGTCTTATAACCCCACAGTGAACCAGGTCAGTTAATGTCCTGGCTCCAAAATTTCATCACCCTTTTGTGCAAGATTATCCATTATGAGTTTAATTATTTTCTATAATTTTGAAAAATATAGGAATCAATAATTTTTTGGTGGCTTATGGTTTGTTGTTTCTCAAAATTCTTGGGTACATGAACTGAAAACATACTTTTTAGGGATAACATATTTGTGGCTTGAAATTTTTTGGAGGGAGCTCCTAGGTCTTCATACAAACCCTCCTCATCTTCTTGTAAGACATCTGAATACTGTAGGACCACCTGTAAGCCATTTCTCCTTCCTACTAATTCTGTTTCCATCTTTCTTTTCCTTATTCCTATTTCAATTTCAGAGCTCTTCTTTAATAGTTAAAAATCACCATAAAATTCTTAAATGTGCTTCTGTCTGTTCAGGGACAGGGAATCAGTGTTCTAGTTTAATTCCTTTTCTTATATATAGTCAGCTTTCATCAAATGCTTCTTAAAAGTAGGATTTTCTGAATCCCTAGGCATTGTCCTGTACATAAGACATCACAAGAGGTGCCATATCTGTGAGGGAGAAGATCGGAGAGCCTTGTAGTTCTCAATGTAACATTTCTCTGTCACATTGCTCACCTTATGTTATCTGTCAAAACACTGGTAACTTCTAGATGTTGAAAACACAGTCCAGCCTGGTGATGGGTACACCACCTGCTCTCTGAGTATGTTCTTCAGCCAGCAAAGAATGGATGTGAATTTGGTGCTATTTCTCTTGCCCCGGCCTAATGAGACAAAGAAGCTAGGCAGGAATAGGGGTAATCAAGCTTCTGCTTCCCACAGATCACAGCATCATCCTTTATTTTCAGACCAAGCAAGAATTACTGTTCAGCAAAGTGCTGCCTGCCACTGCTGGGGCAGATAAAGCAGTCAAACTGAGTTTCAAACCACCTGTAATTTATTTAAAGTACTTAAGAAACAAAAGCTGATTGTTTCTGGCTATGTTTGAGTATAAACATGGATAGGACATAATTCACAGTAAGAATCTTTGAGTTTCTTGACTGCACTGCTTGACTAATTCTAGTTGCAGCAAAAGGTTTCAGAGTAACAGATCTATATTGATTGCAGTTATTATTTTACTGCTGAGGTGAGTTTTAAGTAATGTTCTTTACAAATAGAAAGAACAAGCAAAGCAACTCACACTTGGTTTAAATTAATTGTCATTCTGCATACAGTATTTAAGAGCCAGTCAAAGCAGAATGTTGATGGATCTCAGGCAGTCAAGCTTTGCTCTGGGAGAGGCTACAAGTCACCCATTTTATTTATTATTTGCTGATCATAACCTTTGGTGTATGCAGACATATGCATGCTGCTCTGCTAGTTTATCATAATGAAGATATTGGAACTGTCAAAGGAAATGATCTTGATAGCTGTAAGGGGGTTAGTTTCTTCACTTCTAATTTCAAATTCCAAAGATAATTTGAAATGAACTAGGCTTCTTTTCTTCTCATTTTTGTGACACACATCTGCAATGAAGGGAGTTTAACAATTTTATTTCACCCAAACTCAACTGTACTTAATGATCACATTCAATAATGGATGAAATTATTGAATTTATAGAAAATTTGTGAAGAAGAGTAAAAATATTTTTGCAGCTTTCTGAACATAATAAGCAGGATTCTGATCTCATTTAGATTCTTGCAGGTCAGGGCCAACAGTACCGAGGTATTCTGCTTACAGATAAGAAGCTTGGGGATCAGATTAAATGCAGATAGTATGGTATTAAAGTGAGTCAGTGAAAACAGGAAGTTATACAATGCTGAAGAGGTGGTCTGAGATCCTGAAGGTCATCATCTAAATACCTGCCTGTCATAGGTTCTTTATGAAATTCATGTCAGTGTACAAAGGATCTCCTCACATTTTTGGATCCTATGTAGGATAGAGTAGACTTTAACATGAAAACCAATACCTGGGAATATAAATCTTGCTGCCATATCATTGCTGAGCTTGTTGGTTCTCTGACAGGAAATAGCAGACAAGGGTGTGAAGGTCTACACACTGCTGTGAATTTTCTCCAACCGCTCTACGTTTTCCTCACTGATGCATTTCAATGCATCATACGCTACAGCAGCCCCCGGTCCTGGGCCTAAATCTTCAAACTCAGTTACCCACAGACAGCAAACAGCATTCTCTGCAGCTCCAACCTGTTTTTACTTACACAAACATCCTACCAAATGGCCTTCCAACTTCCTTTTAAACCCAGCCTGAGCTGCCTGCAACACTACTACTTGTACTCCTGTATTCACCCTCCCTATTGCTTTGTAAACCCTACCACACATCAGCATTTCATGCTTTCTGATCCCTCATGGAAGTAAGATCCTTGGACAGATGCTTGCAGTGTACTCCTGAAGCAGCCTCTCTTCTCAATTATTGTTTCTGAATGCAGAAGCATGTTTTGCTCTTCTGAAAAGAGGGAATAAAGAGGGTTATAATATGGGTATAAAAGCAGTTAATATTAGGAAATATCAGGACAGGAATTGGAGAAGCAGAAGTGCAACTGTGTTCCATAAAGACATGTCTTCCAGCCCTGATAACAACAATTCCCAGTTACAGTCTATTGTAGCTCAAGTACCTCCTTAAACCTGTTAACTCTATTCTTTTTTTAGCATCTGAATCATGAGTAAATATCAAAATAGCTTATTAAATCACATTGCATATAGAAGTGCTTGAAATTTCCCATCCCAATGAAAAAAGGAGGATAAAAATATATTCATTACATTTTTCTTAGGGTATTCCATATCCATACTACATACTGTCCATAGCTAAAATGAGATAGTGTAAGTCATTGTCTATGCAGAGCATAATATTTAAATTCATATACCCAGTGCTTAGGACTAAGATGAAGTGTTTTAAGCAACTTGTTAAGCTCTCCAAACCCATCTGTTAATGGAGTATGTCAAGCAGTGGAACTGTTTCAAATCACTCACTCTAAGTACTTAAGAAACAAAAACTGTTCTGTTCATGTCTAAGTATGGACATGGGTAGGACACGATTTACAGCAAGAATCTTGATGTATAATGCAAGAAATGTTCATAGAAAAAGTATTAAAATAAATTTACTCTAATTCAGAATCAAAGTAGCGATGTGATCATTAAGAGGAACATAGTAGGGTTATCATCTCTTTCAAAAGTGGTTATGGCAGTCTGCTTAGACTCAGGAGTCATTGGATTTATCAGCTATAGGATGTCCTTGCAGAATGCCAATGTGCAAAATTTCTTTGTGTTTCTGATTTCTCTATCCCTGGCTAAATAATTCCTGGCTACATATTCTTTTTATAAATATCTCAAGAAGGAACAAAACATTTTACATTTACATCCTACTCTGATAGGAAGTCAATACATCTTGCTCCTAGAATAAAAAACTGTGATACTTGAAAGTTTCTAATTTTAAATGCAGACCCTTTTCCCCATATTTTGGTGTGCTGAGTAGGAATGGGCTCCTCTGCCTGCGATGCCTTTGTTATACTTTGCCACTGGGAGCAAATTAAAGTACCTTTCAGGTTGTCCTAATGTGAGCAAAAGAACTAGTCCTCTCTTGTTTCACCTCCCTCTTTTACTGCATTCAGTAATGCTCAGAGGAAGCCAAACGTCTGCTCTGCCATGTCCTTCCATAGATGGGGGCATAGGCGTTGCCTTACGTCTGTCCTTTGTGTTTCACAAGTCAGTATCACAGCAGCCCTGAGTTTGGTACAGTGGTTCTGTGACATTTCAAACTACGATTTCACAGTAACATTTAAAGTTTCAAGCCATAAACTTTGTCAACTCAAGGACTTTCCAGGCACATTTTATATATTTGAGAGATAAATTGACTACTTTTCTGCTCCCTTTTAAGTTGATAAGGAGTTTTTCCATTATCTTCAGTTTGAACATGATCATGTCAATTGTGAGGGAACCTCTTGGGACTCTTGTATGTTATAAGACATATTTCTGGATTAACATATACACACCTGAATTGTGAAGGGTAAGGTGGTCTCAACCACAGACCATGATGTACATACACCTGGACAATCCAGTGGGTTTTTCCATTTTGTGCTACTTATTTCCTAACGGAAGAAAAATCCTACATCTACCAAGATCAATGACAAGCGAGACTTTGGGAAAGAATTTCCAGTTTGATCAGTCATGAAAGAACTGAATGAGCTCATTCTGTACATAAGAGACGTTAACTGTACCCAAAAAGACATCTGGCTTTAGAATTATTTACTAGGATATTTGTGGGTCAAAACCATATAAAAGTTCTGAATGGAGCAAAACCTTTGGCATGTTATATTTTGAAACCAAGGAGAATAGAAGAGAACGTCAGGTTCTTTTTGGTTGTTCTTTTGGGCGTACCTGATAATTAGTCACTATTCTAGCTAATATTTGCTCATAAACTGAAAGTAATGTAAGTATATTTATGCATGTGATTTAGTCAGTTCTACACCAAAACTTATTTTAAAAATAATTTTCCTCAGACTGTTTTTTACTCAATGGCCCTTGGATGTTAATGTGGGAAAGTTATCCCTGTGGGCTTACAGGCAGGAAGATTATCTGTGACCCAGAAATCCAGATAATGAAAGTCATGACAAATTTCTATGCACATTCATATTTTTCTTGAACTATGCTGATTTGCTAAAACATAAGAATTTGCACTCGTATTTTAGTGATTAGCCTTCTAGCTCTCTTCTCTCCTCCACTCTTCACAGCTGGATAAGAATTTAATATATGTAGAACGTTATTCACCTCCCACTGAAATCAATGACAAGACTTCTATGGAAGCTCATATAAATTGTTTTAATCCTTTAATAATGTATACTTTGATAATAATTGTATCCTTTCCCATGTGGGCTTACTAAGTGCTTCCTATTGCAAGGCAGTGTATAATGCAGAATCACAGAAGCTGAATGACTGCATATCTGCTGATATGAATTATTATCTTGAACCATCCGTTATACATTAGCTTGAACATAACTGACTCTAGTTTTGATTTGTTCCTGAATCTTTGTTACATCTTTATTTTATAGCACTGCCAGATGTGATTATACAACATTTTCCATGCAAAGACCCTCTTTTCAATTGCTATGATTTTGTCAAGATTTTAATGCCTTCTAATGTCTTGAGACTTTATAGACTTTTGATCTACTTGTGCCAAGTATTTTTGGAAGGAGGAGGTAGGAATACTTCAGTCAGAATGATCCAGCTGTCCAGAATGTGGCAAGAGTATGAATTGTTTGATGTATCTTTTAACAAATCAACATATTGCAGCATCATGGAATTTGGTGGGATCTTGCTTCTGTTTGAAAATCATGCCTTGTCAACTACACTTGAAACACAAAACACTGTTCATTAGAATTTACCAGAACTCATACGAGTGCTGATGCCATCCCAGAGTGTTATGTTTAGCTCAGAGAGATCCTGGTATTTCTATTGTATGGTAAAGCATTTAATGGATGCCAAATCAAACTCTTAACCTTTCTGTAATTCAGCACAAAAGTAAACTAGATACTGGGAAACAGAATCAAACCTTTCTGATAAACATGTTTGCTAATAAGTTTGAGGCTTTCCCCCCCCCCCCCAACACTAATGTAAGACAATAACAGTAAGTTGATGTTGGTTTTACCCAGATAAGAACTGCTTCTACTTTGTTCATTGAGTATAAAAATGAACACGAGTAGATGAGAGAAAATGTCCACCCAACCCAAAACCCTACCTGTGGCAGTGGCCAACACAGTATGTCAAGGAAAGACCTGAGCAAGCACAAAGTGATAATTTTGACAAATACCCTTGAATGCTCCACAAACGTGTCTCAGGGAATCTTGTTGTGATTCCTTTGGGTCCACTATCTCTATGGCTTTGTCATTGGTTTTGTTGTTGTTACTTAAGTTAACAGACATATGGATTATGGCTGCAATCGGTATGGAGAATAAGCAAACAAAATGGAAGCTAAAAGACCTTTAACTTCCTTTAAAGGTTCTTTAGGACTGACCTATTTCACACACTTCATGACTTTCTGTTGCAGCTCAACTGTTGCCAGCACATGAGTTTTCCCTTCACTGCCCCTTTTCGTTTTGGCCTTTGCAGTTGCTGCTAATGGACTATGTGACAGTGTCCTCTTAGAGAAGCCAAAAAGAGATGTAAAATGGAGCACAGACTGGGAGAGAGGGGAGAAAAAGAAAGTGGGACTTGGGGATCATACAGGGAGAATACCTAGAAAGAATGAGTGAGGAGACAGAATGCAGAAAGGTGTCAGAGGGAAGTGGGTACATATGGATGAGTGAGGAAGTTGAGATTGCGTATGAGGTAGCAAGTGAAAAAATGAATGAGATATGTAACTATTTCTACCTCAAGATCCTGGAGCCAAACTAAATCAAACACAACTAAAGATACTGGCTGGCCTTTGCGAGTGAAAGAGTTAAACAACTTGGTGTAAAGGATTCCTTTCTGCGCTTTTCTGGGCAAGCCATGAAAAGGGCGTCATGCTTCTGAATTTTATTTGTCTTGGAGGTGGTGCACGGACATCCTTGTATCTCAGAGTTTCCTTTAAATGACATTGCTTGTTGGAGTTTAATAAAAGCTTCTGTCACTAGTCAGCTTTGATCCCTCCCTCTGTTTGATGACTACTGTTCACTCCATGAACACTGTGACTACTGTCTGAAAACTAGCAGAGCAGGGGGCACACTACAGAAATAACCAGCAAAATCCTGGTTTCAAGCAGTTGTCTGTTTTCTTTAAGCTTCATAAACAGCATAAGTAACCTTAGATGCTTAGTACTGTTCTCTCTCTCCCCTCTCTTCCGTGTCGTTTTGCTTTATTCTAAGAATTCTCACATTTCATGTTTGTACTGCAAAGCAGAGAGTAATTCTATGCTCTTCTACTACAAGCACCACCATGGCTTAAAAAAAATCTGGATAAATAATAATAGGAAAATTCAGAGAGATGTAAACATAATTAAAGTCTAATCTAGTATGGCAAAGCATGCATGAGTGTATTTCAAAGAATTGATTCAGACCATAGGATATCATGGTGCCTAGCACAGGAAAATCCTGATTCATGTGAGTGGAGTTCTTGGCTTTTAGGGTAAAACTAATGCCAAAGCATGCACTTAGTTTGGTCTGAAATGCCTATGCTATTAAACCACACTTCTGAACAAGCATGTGGAATGGAATTGGGTATTAAGTGGAATCTGAATTTTACAGACATCGGTAATCCCAGTTATTCCAACACAACTATTCATCAGTTTAGAATTTCATAAATTCTTAAGAATGTTGCTGAGTTGATAGCTAAGCAGTATCCCACAGCCCTGAAATGGAAATGTCCTTAACAAAATGCAATCAGAAAACTAAAAAAAAAAAACACAAAAGAAAATGGAGGGGGAAAAAAAGAGGGAGAGAGAGTAGCTAGAGTAGAATTGCCCTTTCCTTGTTACTCATTCCTCCCTCTAAAGGAAGGTTACCCATGCTGCTGCATGATTTTTGCAGAAATACTTCAAGTCCCAATTCCTTTTCTGTGTTTCTGTAGCCTTCACATGGCTTCCAAACAGACTGTCTCGATTACTTATATTGACCTTTCCATCAAGGAGTGCATTTTTGATGTGGACTTATTTTATCTATCAGTAATTATTTTACAAGGCTCTGATTTGTCAGCATGTGCATTGTATTGGAGTAGAGCCAAGACCATGCCTCAAGGACATTTTTAGGCACCAGGCTGCAGGTAATACAACTCACCCACAATGGCAGTCTCTGACTGTTTGCTCTGTATAGATTCAGTTTGTGTGACGCTGTTAAATATCTAAGCCTTTGTCAAAATGAATAGGAGATTTATTATCAGAGATAACATGACAACTACTCTCAACCTTTGCAGATGTCAAGAGCGAAGCAGTTTTTCCAGTTAGAAGGAGGACTTTGTCCGCTACCAGCAACTCGTGGCGTCACACGCATGGATAGAAGTGGAGGACCCTGAAAAATCCTACCATGGAAACTGATTCAGTAAAACAAACAACCACCACAGCCCCAAACACACCAATGTTAATTGCAGAGGGACCAATCTTTTCTGCTGGGAACAATGCCTCAAGACCCAAGACCCCTGCTGTTTACAGGTAAAATACCGACTGCTTGTTTAGAATTTGACATAGTTGTTGCATATGTATGTGTCTTATATGCAGTGTAGTGAAATGTAAATGTAACACTCCAGTAAGCAAAGAAACACTGTTGCACTAGTACAGTGAATCCTTTACATATAACTATATATAGAAGTCCCAGTAGCGTTACTAAGTGTTTAGAGTGTTCATAGCGGAACAGAAATTCACGGAGAAAGTAAGATTTTGAACATAATTCTAAAATATCTCATGATTTTTCTTCAAGTGTCAATGATGCTAATGTTTTCCTGAAGCTGACTGTGGGCCAAATTTTGTCCTGACTGAGCAAATCCAATCTCCTCGCTTCAGCTGAATGGAGTAGAAGAGTAGAATTTGGCTGGATTTTACCACTTCCTTAGGTAGACAAACCTAAGAAATAACTCCCTGATGACAAAATATTTAGTCACCTTTTCTTGAAGTTCATTGGAGATCTGCTGTGCTAAAAAGCTCACTTAATTTTTCGAACTGTGCCAGCAGAACCAATAAAACATCATCTCTACCTACAAACCTTATATTATCTCTGACATTCATTTGAGAGAGAGAGAAGGCTAGATAGACTTCAGAGAAGTAGTGGTACAAGTAGCTCCAGTCTGATTACAGAGAAAAAAAGTTCTTTGAAATAGCAAAAAACAATAGACAAAAAAAATCTGCACTTTCCCTGTAGATCCTATCCCTTTGGGGATCCTTGGGCATTAACTGCAGAAAGTACTTTTAATGTAAGAGTTCATATACATATCAATGCAGATTGCCTAACACAGCTGAAGTATCTGAGTCACATCCTAGATGACACATAGCCTTTGGGGAAAACAAAAGGAACAAAATAACCTGTTGCCTCAAGCAAAACACTCTGTTTGCTATTGCATTGTATAGAAGTTTAAGGTTAACAAGATAGACCATTGATCTTCTATGCAACTACTGATAGGTGAATAAATCAACTGCACAGCTGTGAAACTTCCTATGTGATTCTGAAAGCAGCTCCCTGTATTTCCTGGAGACTAATAACAAAGTTTCTTCAGAAAAGTGAAAGCTTTTGAGTTTAACCTAAAATATAAACATGCATTGTAATTTTAAAAAGTAATATGTTTAAAATAGGTGTTTCTAAACTTTAAGAAGTTGTATGTCAATAGTCAGAATGAAAGTCAGTAGGCTATATCATGTAACAGAAGAAAGGCAATATAATCATAAGTGCAAATACACATTAAGATACATGATACAATGGACATTAAGAATGAAACAAAGAATAAATAACAAGACAGACATAGCCTCAAGAAATATAAGCAGGGATAGAATTGCTCTTTCAGTAAGGTGGAAAACAGGCTGTCCTTGCATACATTCTGTTGTTTCCTTGTAAGCAACATATTTGATCTTGGCAGTCGTGACTTTTGCAGTGAGGATACCTGAGTTCATTGGTATGACACATCAGGTTCTCAGCAGTACCAGAACACATGTATGGCACACTTTATGGAGAGGAATATGTACAGCTTTGAGCCTTTCCTATATTGTCCTGATTCAGCCCATTGTTCAAACTAACAGAACCCTCAGGTTTACCTGAAGATCCTGAGAACAGAGGAGAGACGTGCTCCCAGCAGAGACCAGGGGAGCATCTGCTAAGGCACAGGTGGCTGTAAAATGCAACCAGGCAACCAGGATCAGCCAGAAAAACTTGCTGATAAAAACAAAGAGGTTTGGATACATTTTTCTCTTTCTTCTCTTTTAACCTGTTAAGATAAAACCATACCAAATCCCAGAGACATTAGAAGATGGACTTTATGGAGAATGGACTAGTATGCTTTGTTCACCTGTGCATAAATTCTACGTATATACCACCTGTATAACTACTGCATGGTGTGTGCTTTGCCACAGAGGATATAGGATGGAAGACTATTGCCGTGCTCTGTCTGCAAGGGCTGAGAGGGGCTGACCCTGGGCTGCAGCAGGGCCAGGGCACCCCTACCGGGGTTGAGGGGTGTTGGGAAGCAGTTTGCCAACAGCACTTTCCAACCCTTTACGTGTAATCTTGGGCATGAGTTAACAGGTTACCTTGCTGAGGTGGATTAACTTGTGCTTCACTAAGTCATTTTGGGATGGAAACCTGTGATTTCACTTGCAGTGCCTGCTTGCATAGGGGAATGGGCGTGCTCTACCCCAATTCCTGCTGGGAAAAAAAGGAAGGAACAATTAAAAGAAAGGGAAAACAAAGTCCAAGCCCTTTCAGGTGCAATCTTGGTTGCTGTCCCAGTAGCCAAAAAAATTATGTGAATAATTGTTAGCAACGACAATTATTTTAATAGTGCAAACATATGTTGGTTACTCATAACCAAATTTTAGTTATAAATAAGAGTTAGAATGAATGCCAAAAGCAATCTAAGACTCAAGAAGGAAGATAATTTTTGAAACAGTAAGGTGAAAAGGAAAATTTGCTACAATCACTGCATCATTTGCAAAAATGTAGTTTCTGTGCTTTTAATTTTGCTTTGTTATTACCTTAATAATGTTTGAACAGAACTAGGCTTTTCTATTCTAAAACTCTGTCTTAATCTGCCTGGTAGCAATAGAGCTGCTCATTTTTGCAACAGTACAACAAAACCTACTGAGGAGGAAGAAAGCTTCCTTCTTTGAGTTGGGTTTTACTATTATAAAATTTGGTTTCCATTTGTGAGTTGTGTTTTATCAGCCCAGCTCCTGAGTCCTGCCACAAACAATCCTAAGTCTTTCCATAGCTGTTTTCAGAACATGATGTGGTTTAAGCACACTTTGTCCTGCTTTTAAAGGCAAATGAATTACTTGAAGTGGATTGCTAGTCTGAGTCTGAATTGACATATAATTTAAGGTTGTAGTTTATATATTGCTGATAATTACAAAGCATAATTGGAAAGTGATTATTAGTAATTTGTTATTTACACTGCAAAGTTTTAATATGTTGTTTGAAAAAGGGGAAAAAATAAGCTGGTCATGCAATAGCTGGACTACATAACAAGAGTTCTGAGGGGAGGAGCAAATACATGAATGCCCAAGGAAGCTTTATTGGCTGCCAATACAGAAATTAGACCCAAAATCTTTGAATGTTGGTGTTTTCTTCAGTTGGCATAACTTCTTTCCGAAGTGAATGATTTCTGTGTTGCAACTTACTTGTGTTTCAAAGACGATTAGATAAGAAAAGACAAAAAATTATGTGATGTATAAACAAGTTTTGTTATGTGGAATGGATGCTTGTAGATTCAAGACTTAGTTAAGGGCATAATTTATCTTCTTGATCTCAAAGTAAGGAATAGTTATGTTACTCACTTCGAAGTGCCTTGAAAGAAACCCTTTTGACAGCAAATCTGTTCTTCCAGGCCTGTAAACTGTGAGCCTGGAGCCCTCTGGTGTTACTGTCCATGTAACATACATTAACCATCTACACCAGCACAGTTCAGGGTGACCCGTGTCAATAAAGAGCTACCAAGCCAATCACTTTCTCCTGCCTAATCATTTGTTGACTCTATTATTTATCTATGCTCTAAAAAAACCCCAGTAATTTAGTTTTGAGAAAGATAACTGATCTCATCCAGGTTTTAGAAAGGTTTACTTCAGAGCTATTACCCAGTCTGTATCAGAAACAACTCAGAGCAAAGACAGGTCCTGTATAAAGGAAAATTTAGGAAGCCTGTAAGGCTGCTCTACTACATCCACTGCAGCACTCTGGTTTCATTTACTCCATGTCTTGTTTCAAGGAGTCCTTGCAAGATCTTTCATCTGGTCTTTCATGCCCAAAGCATGTTGCCACCTGTCCTTCTCTTGAACTGAGGGTTCCCATTTGCACTCTCCTAGCACTGGGACTGCATCTGTGATAGAAATCCTTCCTTCTCCAAGGCAGGGTCTCCAGTACTTCCTCAGCCACAGGTTCTTCATGCCTCCATGATTTGCCTTGGCTTATGTGTCCCTTGCTTCCTGTTTCCCCATGCCAGGACCAAAGCCTATCTGTTCTTTTGCTTATCTTTCTGGTTTTTTTTTTCTTTTTTTTTTTTTTTTTTCTCATGCCACCAAACTCCAGGCTGGTTTTGGCCTCTGCTGTCCCTGTCATTATCATCTCTCAGTCTTCCCATATCCCACGTCTCCCATTCTCTTCTTTCTCACTATATTGGTTTTTGCTCTTTCAGTGAGTTGTATGAAGTGGCTGGTGGCACAGACTTACTACACATAGACATTTCCAGGTGTTGAGGTACAGGTGTGGAAAAACAACTAATGATCTTGAAGCAATATACACAAAATCTGTTATCTCAGTAGGTTAACTGTGGACAAGGAACTGTTGTGGACCAATAAAGTGCATAATAATTGATTTTATATTATAGACAATCTCTTTTCCCTTCTGCAAAATGAGTAGGAGAAGAATAATTTCCTAGCTTGCCTGGTAAGGTCAGAGAATCTGTCACGTGTTGAACTGGTCACGAATTCAGTAGTAGTGCTGCATTGGGAAGCCTGGGGGGTTAGCTGGAAAGCAGGGAACAGAGCAGGGCGCCACCTGGAGCCTCACTGGGAAGAAAACAAGCCCAAGGCTGGAAAAAAACAGACATCGAAGTAATAGTTTGTCAACAGGAAGCTGGGAGGGAGATAGGGATTTTTGGCAGCGGGAAGTAGGATGTTAGTAGTAATGCTCACGGAAAACTCAGTGCTCACTTCTGAGTGGAGAAATATATGGGTGGTGGTTGTTCTGTGAAAGAAAAACAGGTGTGAGAGCAGCCTAAGCTGCTGCAGGGCACCAGCGGAAAGCCTATGTTGTTACCCTGTTACTCCCTCTACTGAGCTGTCCAAACTGTAAGGTAGGAGAAAGGTTATCACCTTTAGTTTTTTACTGTTCCCCTTAGCAATCCTAGAACACTTATTCATAAATTATGTAAAAGATGTTGCTTGGTAGTATACAATCTGCAGTCAGATTTGTGCTGGCTGGTTTGAAGTATACTGTAACTAAAGCTGCAAAGTGACCTGTCAAACGCGTAGATTTACAATAGCACAATTTCAGGTTTGAGATTTATATGTATTGCAGTGGGCTCTAAAATATGGGACTAACTGGTTTGAAATACTTTGGATAGTTACTTTGGATAGTTTCTGTTGTCAGTCAGGTAAAGAACTGTTTGGAGCCACAAAATATGTACAGACTCAGAGATGTGCTTGCTTACTGAAAGTTCACTAACTCATAGCATCTGAAGCCTTGTGCTTGGAACACTAAGTATTTGCCCCCTCTATAGGGGGTTCGATACCACAGTCTAGAGTGTGCTTTTGACCTGGAGCTATGCTTTATGGGGCCAGCAACTCTAATGTGAGGGATTCAGTGAAAAGTCAAAGCAGATGTGCTGTAAAATGCTCAAAATTTATTAATCATCATTGCTTCCCCCCCATAAGGAACAAAAATAAAACAATATTCAAAAACAAAAGAAGAAAATATACCATACCCAGACAATATGGCTGAGGCTAAGAAATGGGATAACATTAATTCTGAAAGAAATGACCCAATAAATCAGTTTTCAAAAAAAAAAAATAATAAATAGCAATGGTTCAACTTTTACAAGCTTCCTAAGAAAGAATTTACAATTATTATTATTATTATTATTTTTATTATTAATAATAAACTTTTGTTTTAAAAAAATCCTTCATATGCCCCTGTTGGCAAATATATATATATACTTCTTCTGTAAACAGTTAACCACAAACAAAACAAAAAAAATCCATATTTTCATACAGTTACTATGCTGATGGTGTTATGTAAACAAAAAGTAGTGTGCAGCAGCTTCTCGTAATAGAATTTTTTTCCTTTTTCTCACAAAAAATATATAGGGAAATATGTCCATCATAAATTGTCCAAAATATTGAAGTTTACGGTTTTGAAAAAGTATGGCTTTCTGCAGTCTAAGTTTTCCTCAATGCAAAAAGAAACAAAGAAGCAGAGAGGTACAGTTTTCCTTGGGTTTTGTATGTTTTCTGGATTTATCTTTTGATTTGTCTCAATGAACTGGAATGAAAATGTTATTAAAAATCCATCTCTCAATCTTATGTTACAGCACTTCTCAGAAGACAAATGAACAGAAAATTACAAGATGACCTTATGCTGTACTTCCCAAGGAGGTAAAAGACATGAAAGAAAAAATGGGAGATATATCAGTAATGAAAACTCAAATTATGTAGACAAGACATATTGGGGTTTTATGCAGAAAATATCATCTGTTCATCCAAAATTTTAGCTGCTCTTGACACTTCCATATTTTTTCAAAGTTTTTTTATTTTAGTCTTATGTCCAGCCCTTGTTTGGTGACTTCTCTCCAGTTCTAATTTTTGACATTTGCCTGTTCCTGAGAGGTCTTTGTCTGGTTTGTCTCCTGTTGGGTGCTGTCTTGGGGAATGCACTGAGCAGTCACACAGCTGCATTTCTCCACATAGGTATATGAGTGATCAAGGTAGGTTCCGTCACTGCATGTCAGAGTCACCTTTCTTTGGCTGGTCTTGATTTCCTGACAACATGAGCATTTGTGTTCCATTGTGTTTGTCTTCTGAGAATATCTGATTGAAAAACCAATCGAAGAGAGAGATTCAGAATTTATGTGAGAAATACCACTGCCTCTCCCACTCATTACAAAACATAACCAAAAGTTGTTTACTTGCATGTGGGACTATTGCTCAATATTACCATTCTTACAGTATTGTAGTGAAATATAGGTAAGTTGTTCCTAATTATAAAAATCGATGGATCTAACTCTTCATTAAGTCCCGGAAAAAAATAAAGGAGTTAATCCAGATCACACAGGGAGCCAGTTCAGTGAGAGGAAAACAAGAAACAAATAACCTCGCTTTTACATGGGCAAAATCTAAACTGACACTGAACAGGCTGATAAACATTGTGAATCTTGAGGTAATTTAGTACAATGTCACATCTGTTTAAAATTCTAGTTAATTATCACAATGCAAACAGTTGATGACTAGGTGGATGTTGAACACGTCAGAAAATCACTTGCAGTTTGCTTTGTGTAACTGGTGTAAAGAGTAGAAGACAAGAGACCACAATTATCTTTTATACCACTCACCGTGAGTAAGCATCACAACTGCCTTCACAGTAGGTCATCTCAACAGGTGCAGGAGATACACATCCATTATATTTGATGACAGCCGTAGTATTGTGCTTCATACAAACTAAAGCCATCACAAACCAAAAGAAAATAGGTTAAGATATATGTGCATATAAATAGATAGCTGTGTATGATAGATAGTTGGTAATCAAAAACTAAGATGGATGGAGCTGAAATAGGAGATTAAGTCACAGTACACTTTTTTTTAATAATTGCTATGGGCAAGATTCTTGCCGTTTGTGTTATCAAATGGGTGAATTTTTCCCTTTTTCTTATCCAGCTTTGGTGCAGGATGCAGAAATAAAGAGCAGTACAATGGCAAATGCTCAACGCACACCCACCTCCCAAGACTGACTTCCCTTTCTTCCTTAAAGAGGATGTATCTATGGAAATTGGAGGGTATTCGTAGCCTTTACCCTCTCACAAAAAAAGCTAACATTTAACAGTATAGGTTGGGAAAGTTCACCATGTCTTTGTTTCCCAAGGCCCTAAAATGCATGCTGGAGATGTTCTGTTCCTTTCTTTTTCCACCTGTTTCCTTTCTCACCCCAGTGTGAAACAGTGATCCCAAACTTGGTCTATATAAGATGGGCTAATATACCTAATAAGGCACATATTATCATTACTTACGCTTTGGTTTTCTTCGGCACTCTATACAGCAACCATCGTCAGATAACTTGATGTCGTTCTTTAGTGGGAAAACATATAAAGACAACTCAGGTTTCATATCTACATACTGAAGCAGACTTTCCCTCCTTCCTAAGTTTCTCTGGCACCAGAGGGGTTTTTTTTTGTATTGACATGGAATCTGATTTCAAGCAAGGCTAAATATTAAGGGCACATAACTACTAAAATATTAATAAGAGTTCCTTGAAAGCTGAAACAGGGAAGGACCAGAACTGCTTTGTTGTCATCAGAGTTCAGTAGTAAAATTTCAGATATAAAGCTTATAGCAAATGTAGGTCAAAATATTGAGTGACCAAAGCCAGCACAGGTGAAGGATTATGTCAGACAGGGTAACACAACGAATGAAATAACTGACTTGACCCTGAGTATTAATTTGAATGAAGTAGATTATTTTCCTTCACCTTTCCTTTCAATTAGTGAATTCTAAAAAAAACCCCTAAAATAATTTAGGAATAAACCCCCAATTATTTTTCAAAAATCAATATGATTTTTGCATCTATGTCACCTGACACTTTTAGGAATCCAAAACATTATGCTGTACCCTTTTCTCTACTGCCCAATCCCCAATGAGGATTGATATATCACCTATTTTAATTTTGAGTTGCTTTTCTGAAATAAAATCTCATGGGGACCAGATTCAGAGAGGACAAAAAGAGAGCTACTTCCTATATGATGCTTCTGCTAGGTATTTTCCTTGGACACCATGACCCTTTTGTCACTGGTGTTAGCCACTGCAATCTTTTCAGATATGAGAACTGGTAGAACAGTACTTACTGGATCACATTCATCAAGGTTAAAGGCAGGACAGCTTGTCTGTTTGACGACTTGAATGAACTGGTCAGCATGTTTTTCACATGTGTAGACTGTACAGTTATCACCTGGTGGGTTCCAGTATTCTCCTTCCTGAAAGGAATCAAAATTAAAGTGAATAAAAATCTTCTTAAATAAAAATGAAAAAAAAAAAAAAAATCAACACCCAAACCCCAGTGTCTTATCATCACTGTGTACAGCAGTTTGATTATTCTGAACAATTTCCTTGAATTTAAGCTGATAGTTATTTGCCCTGTTATCATACTGCCACAAGTGTTTTTCATTAACCAAGTGAAGAGGTTCTATTTTTATCTGGATATAGATGAACTTTTTGTGTGAATAGGGTGAGTATGTGGACTCATTTGGAAGGAATAATTTGTGTTTCAAGGATTTTATCATCAGAATTTTTGGGTATGTCCATTCAGATACATGGAAGAATTTCTCATGGCTTCACTGACTCATCCTGTCATAAAGCTCTCAGCTAATTTAAGATAAGCTGTTTAGAGCTGAAAACTGCCTCCACAGATAAAATTATCCTTTGAGCAAAATGGCTGCTACATTTTCAGAGCTCAAGGGGCAAATAAGGGCCCATTGCTTTCACCTGTGTATTTTTCTATGTTGATTTCTGAAAGCTGTTTTTCAGTATCACAGTTCCTTCTTGAAGCCTTAAAACTCAAGTTTCATGGCATAAGATACTATTTAAACTGTGGAGGCAGTCCACTCCCTGCCTGAATAAGCGCGTGTCTAACATGAGAAAAAATGCAGGAAGTAAACGTGACAAATACAAGGAGCAGAAAGAATGAAAAGACTGGCAGAGTTCCCCAAAAGTGAACTAAACCAGTGATAATTACATAGACCACGTGTGTAATGTTGTGTCCCACAGTCACCACGCAAGCCTCTGCCTTGCACGTGCCGCAGCACTGTCCTGGTTCCTCTGTATACTTATAACCCTGTTTTGAAAGAAATAGAAAGGAAATGACATTGAGTCAGGTCACTGACCTTAACTAGTGGTTATTAGAGCTGAGTGGGGAAGGAATTTCTGACGGCAAAATAGCACTCACCAGTGGGCAGTATGTGTCACAGGTAACAGGCTCACACTTGACAGTAACACGGTGAGGCCTTAAGTAAGAGGATTCAGAGCAGGTGCATTCTTCGCAGGGGCCTGATGGAATGACAGCTCCAGGCTAGGGGGAGTCAGGAAAAAAGTCGTTATTAGTCAGTAAATGCAAGTTGCTCTGTGTGTGTAAGTCGCAGACAATACAAAGATGTATAAGCTAAGCAATCTGTAAGTACAATTTTAGTTGTTTTATTTAAGAAGAGTTTCTGGTTTGGTAATAACGATTTTGGAATTAAGTTCTGCTCATGCAGAAAGTAGAGCAGAAAATGCTTTTGCTTTTACAGAAGGTGTTGATTTGCTAACCTTGATTAAATAATTAATAAGATTATATAATTATATCTCACGCCTTTCTGCAAAATATGGACCATGATAGAGATCTCAAAACCATTGCATTGTGAGCTATGTGAAGGTGTATTTTTATAGTGATTTACTCTGTGTACTTACCGCATAGTAAGTTTCATTGACTACGCAGCCATGTCCTGTAAAAAAGGAAGAAAGATGGTGTCTTAGAGGTGTAAGTTTTAAGAGGCAGAAGTGTGTAAAAAGGCTCCTGCTTTGCAGGCCTGTGGTGGTAACATTAAAACACTCGTTCACAATGAGGCCCGATATGATAATACAGAAAATAAGGTTTTTGTATTCATAAACTTAGAAAAATATAGCAGTAAATAACACATGAAAAAGGTGCACAATACTTACTGCATTCAAAGGTAGGACAGCATTTTCCAGGCTGCATTATTGTGATTATTTCTTGTCCCTCTAAGCACTGGAGTGTGGCCTCAGGGCAGAGGCTGGTGTTGCAGTCTGTTTCATGGAAGAGAATGCACAAAATAATGAACTCAGAATTTTTAAATGAAAGAAATTTTGTTTGACATGAACTTCAGAAGTTTTCCAGTGGGGCAAATATGATGTTGTTTGCCTAAGACAGTTTAGTGACTATTTCAGTCTGCATGCCCAGGTTTTTTCAGAGTGAATGGGCTTTTCCGTAACACTTGTAAAACAAAACATTGTATGAGAAGAACACGGTGATGATTGCTGGAAAGAGATAATTCCAAAGAGAAATTTGTATCAGTTGGAAAATCTGATGACTGTCAGTGGGTCAGGAACTTTCCTAAGCAATTTTTAAATGTTCAAGACTATGTTTTTTTTAAGTTAAGATAACTTTCTAATACTGGTCTTTGGAACAGAAAATATTGTGAAAAGTTTTTGAATATTGGTTCAGATGGTGGCAGCATTAAAGTTTCTCAGTGTTAAATTATAGAAGATTTCAGTTACTTCTGTGTCTAACTATATAAAATCTTTTAATCTTTAAATTTGTTATCTTCAGACATTTAGTATATACTATGCAAGAAGGCCCTAAAAAGTGTGATGAGGGAGAAAAGCATTATTACATCCATGCAAAGTATTAAAAAAATTGCTGTAGTTTCCCAAAATGAATATAGTGTATTCCCCATGATAAAGAACTAAGACTACTTACAGCACTCAGTCCTAGTACAGCATGGATCTTCTGGTATCTGTATCTGAACAGGCACGTAACCTGGTTCATCACAAAATACTTGCTGTGTCAGAGAACATTTGTGTTTTGTACAGTGCACCTTAAGAGTATTTTTGTCACAGACACATTCCTGGCAATCTTTTGTCCATTTTTCTCCTGGCTATATAAAAAATAAAAACACACACAAAGAGAAGGAAAAAAAAAAAGTAAATTCAAGCCAAAACAATTCTATTTGCTTCTAGTTGACATATTCATGGATACAGTGATACCTGATTATATCAGCCTTTTTGTATTTTTAGATTTTACGAAAGACCTTCAAATTGAAGCTTCTTAGGGGAAGATACTGGAGGCCACTGAAGGTTCTGAGTGTGTTCACAAAGCTATGACTTTGTTATGTCAGCATGAGTGATACAGGATTTCTAAAGGAGAAGTGATTGAGCTTTGCATGCATTTTTGAATACGAAATGATCATATGACAAACTCATTTGCACATTAGGTTGCAGATTTGTATGCAGCTGAGGAACTAAGAATGCAGACTGTGAACAATATCAGCAACAGGTAAAATTTGTTATCCATCTCTCCCTTCATTTATAGTAACTTTAGCAAGACAAACTTCTGTAAATAAAAGAAACTGTATGTGAGGTTATTGAAAGAATACTTCACCACTTCCTGTTACATTTCTAAAGGCTGCTCTAGCACTTATTATTTTTAAGACTAAAAGGGAACCAACATTTGAAAAGACAAAGTCTTCGCCAACCTAAGCAAAGCTTTGTTTTAGTGGAACACTAAGTATCCTCTTGTTTCACTTATCTGTGCACTTGAAGCCACACTGATTGTGATACTCACCCATCTGGCTACTCCATTTGGTTCCCTGCAAGCTGGAAAGAAAAAGAAAAAAAACCAGACAATGAAATGAGTGGAGATTCACACCACTGAAAATTGACATATGTGCAGTTACAAATAAAAATATTGTGAAGATAAAGCTAACAAGAAAATGAATATGTGGACTAGTTCTTCTGAAATATAGAGTTCTACCATCTTGGTATGTTGCATATAAGGAAGGATGATGAAAAAAAGATAATATTATTATTCAATTTTTAGATGGGGAGACTAAAGAAGCTTAAAGAAGCTGATTTGCTGATGATCTGACCATGTAGAAGACAGCAGTAGAACTCAGGCCTCCTGACTAACAAACCTGATCTCTATTTATTCCCCAAACTAGCTACAGATTACTTACAACATTCAGGGACACAGATATTGCTCTCTGCACGCAGGAGTGTCGTTCCTTCAGGACAGAAACAGCCTTCAGTTATTCCAAAGCCAGGATGCTCAACAGAGCTAGAATGAGAGGAATGTATGTATTTGAGTACAATATTTTTGCAATGAAGCAGGAGACAGAACAGCATATACAGAAGGTTGACATATCAGATACAAAGACAAAAAAATTTACACTTTCTGGCATGCAACAAGAAGCACATGTAGACAGAGCTGATTGATATTTATAAATCTTGAATAAGTTATCCAAATTTGCAACACATTTTGTTATGAAATAACTCAAATTTCTAAGGAAAGTGGATAAGCAATAATAGAAAAAAAAAAAAGAAAAATATAAGCAGTTGTTTCAGGATGAGGGTTTTTTTGGCCTTTCCTTACCTTTGATCACAGGTATCAGGATTAATGGGCCCACATGGCTTGTATATCAAGCTTGCTGGACAGCTGAATGCTGTATGGAAAAAGACCAAAAAAAAAATTAAAAATTGACTGTAGATGCATTTTTGCTGCAAAAATGACTACAGCTTTGCCTTCGTCTGCAGCTTCTGTGAGAAAGGACCCCGCTGGATTTTTGTCGACAGCAGCCAAGTGTTATATAGAAGACATGTTTACTGAATAAAAAACTAACTTCTACCATTTATCACATCCATTTTGAGTTCTGCAATACTTACAGCATGTATTGTTGGTCTTTCCTCTCCAGTCAATGCAGACACCTCTAGACGCACACTCTGTAGCATATATCTCCAAACTGGAACACTGCATGGATTCATCATCTATGCGACAACCATCGAAAACACAGCCTTTGAAAAATGGTTCTGGTGGTATCACAGCATGACATTCTGCAAAAATCCTGCAGACAGTAAAGAAAGCCCCTTCTATGTTAATGAGCCATTATATAAAGTCTGTTCCTGTCAGATAACACTTAAGAGTGTGTGACTTTCTGCTTCAGAAAGGAAGGTGTGAAGAAACAAACCATAGGAATGGCCAATAAACTGGGAGTTAAGTTCAGGAAAGATTAGGAAATCTGAAGCTCCTTTTATTTTCTGGAGAGGTTAATGGTCATAGTGTTTCTGTATGTGTACACAGCTTTTCATCAGTCTGAGACCATAAATTTAGTATAAAAGGCAACTGCACTGGGTTGAGAAAAAAAGGGATGACAAAAGTAGTCTAGAGACAGAAAAATTGCACATAAAATAGCTCAGAACTTATAAGACAGTACAGAAAGCACATGTAAGAGGGCCTTTATAAATGACTCAGCTAAAAAAAAACCACTGTTTTCAGCCTACACAAGTATAGGAAATACTTCAGGAAACAAGCATTTGTGCTTTTGGAGCTCCATGTTTTACATGAAATTTACAAAGAATGAAGGACGCTTCTTGACTGTGTCTGCTTTCTTAACCTGATTGATAACCAGGTTCTTTATGGTTTGTACTGAATACCCAGTTCAAATGTAGAGTTAAGCCTTTGCTTAATGCTGTAACTAAGAGTTATTAAGCATACCCTGGCAGGATTGCAGCCAGGGAGTACGGATTTTAGCGCTTGCTGCATCCCTTATATTCTCACTTCACCTCTCCTTGCTCAGTTATCTTTGGCTTGCAAGTCTTTTAGGCAGAGCTGTTTCCTTTCCAAAGGCTTTTTACTATATATACATACATATATGTATATATTCTGTCGTTAAGCAAACATCTTCAGCTATTATAACATGCTAGGGCTATAGTTGTTATTCTTCTTCTAAGATACTGGAAGTTTTGTCTAGAAAGAAAGAATTTGTTCAGTTTTTTTCCTTACTCGCTCAAGATAAGCTTGCAGAGAGGAGGTGTTTCACAATGAGGCTTTGGTGGAGGTGTGGTTATAGTTGGTACTATTGGTACTCCATGACACGTCTTGTTGTCGTCAACAATCCAGTGATGAGCCATTTGGGGACAGGAAGAAATGATCTTACCACTTGGTAAACGGCATTCATCTGCTTTGTTATTTGTACATGTTCCTGGAAGAGACAAGCTGAGTAAGTCTCATAAGCCACGTCAGAAATGCACAATGCATTACTTGCCGATATGTCTAGGTGGGCTCATGAAATGCATATGGTGCCTTGCTTCATAGGTAGTGCTTTCTTTACAGTTATATGAACTTCAATTTATGTTCTAGAAAAACAAACAAATCTAAAACCCCAGCACCAAAGAAAAAAAACCTGATTGCTGAAATCTTGAGCTTTTGATATCCTACAGAAGTTGAAGAGCAGAACTGTTTTCATTTCCATTTTACTGCTCTTTAAAAATTTCTGTCAGTCATGAGACTGCATAGCCAGAGTGGGTGAGAACAACCATGGTAGGATGGGGAAAGAGCACCACCTCCAATGAGTGCATCTGTCTTACCACACTGTCCTTCGGTGTTGTTGCCAAATTTGCTGTATGGGAGTTTCACAGAGAAGATCAGACCACTAAAGGTGATAGTTGCACCAATCTCTTTTATTTCAACAATCATATTGATGCCGAGAGTGGAGAAAGAAATGCCATCTTTTTCGAAGCCTGGTTTGACAATCTTTTTGTTGAAGTACATCTGAATACAAGATTAAAAAAAAGAAACAACAAAAGAACTTCAGAATAAGCACTGCTTCTGACTGATTAAGTAATATTTAAATTTTCTAATCTTCATAATTATTGCATAAGTCCATATGGTTTTGCATCACATCCAATACTCACTGGCATCTCAATAACAGCATATATTTACATTGATATCTCAGCTTGAACTACTATATTCATAAAATGTGATAATAAACTAAGTGGCCTTTATGTACTGTGTTTGTACAGATTGTGTGCTAATGCACAGTATTCTATATTCAAGTATTTTCTTTGTATCCCTCCTAATTTTGTGTATTGCGAATATTTTTCCTATGAAAATGAGTGGTAGTTTTCTTTAGCTACAGAAATATTTCTGACATTGCATAATAACTTTGCTGGATAATCACACTGTTCTTTTACAACACATGAATTGGCACTAGAGGAGTTATCTGAACTCAAAATGAAGTCAGATGTCCCTAGTCCCAGTTTTATGTAGTGGTCATATTTATTTGTTAGCCTAAGCTTTTTAGTTTGCAGCCAGTATCTTATATGAGCTAATGAAGGTGAACATATTTCCCTAATAGCTTTTTGTCAGAAGTTATTCTGCAACTCCCTGCTCAGTGAACTGGGATAAAGTTAGAGTTAAAACTGTCAGTTACTGTTTTCTTTTGCAGGGAATCACTAGAACCAGCATGCCTTTCTGACTGAGAGTTTGGCATGGCTTTGTAAGGGGAGACTGCCTATTTAGACAACCTTTTCCTCCCCATCTTTGCATTGTCTAATTAACTAATAGATTCCTCAGTATAAGAGTGGGACTGACTTTTCATTTTCACTGGCTTGCCAGTGCTAGTTCAGGATCACGAAGTTGACACTCCAAGTCACTGCTTTTCTTCACTATACCTCTTTTCCCAGTAGGAAACTGAAGGGGGAGTCATGTCAGGGCTCTATTTGGCACCTGAAGTTCCCTATGCAGAGAAAGCAGTCCCTAGTCATCCAGCTGACAAGTGATACATACCCATATTCACTCTAAGAGTAGAATCACACTTGTGACTTGCATTTGTGTTTGCTCATTATCTGTTTGTTTACAAAAGTGAATGGCACAATGTACCAGTTTTCATGAAATATGAATCAAGCACCAGTGTGAGCATTATTTGTGCCTTCTCTATCAGCTCTATTAGTCTGTTTCCTAGTATTATCTACATACATAATACATAATCTACATAATCTACATAATGCTAAACTGTTTATGACCTTTCGTTCTTAGAATCCAGTGCAAGCCTTTTTTTCCCCTCCATAAAAATACCCTCTGCCATCATCACCTCCACAATATGATATTCTAATAGACTGTCTCAAATCAGCATTGGTAAGGCTTGTGGACCTTATTTCTTTTTTGTAAAAATAGAGAAAAAAAAAAAGTATTTTACCACATTGGTCATGACACCATTCATGAGTTCCCGAGTCAACACCACTTCTGCAGATTTGTAGAAAATAAGAATGGATTTAGGGCAGGAGAGTCCGTCTTTTGCATCGCAGTAATAATTGTCAATGTAAACACGGAAGTTGTCATATTTAGGAATAATCTGTTTCACCAGGACGTAAGTGCAGTTTTCAAGGAAGGTATAGTAGATTCCATCGAATGTGATGTAATGAGGGTCACCCCATCCACTACACACACCTGGTACAGAGGAAATATTTGGAAGATTAAGATGATAATTAATGAAGAAGAAAGATTGAGCAACTCAAGTGAATATACTGCAATTAAAAGAGCAACCTTAAGAAAAGAAAATGCCCATCTAGTCCGTGCAAAGCTTGGCTTTTTTCAAAAAACCTAATTCCTTAATCTACTGGTGCTTACATGGACACTCATATCGGTAACAGCAGCCATTTTCATCAGGTACTAGGACTGCAGGATATTTGTTTGCACAGGTAATTTCCTTTACAGGTGGGCAGTATGTTGGTACTACGTCTATATCATTGTCTCCATTACAGATGACTTCTGTACAGTTGGATAATTTGAAATGTTCTCCAGGCTGAAAAGGAACAAAAAATTCTTGTCACAGAAGATAGCAAATGGGTATAACCTTCATTAAATCTGAAGCAAAGACTAAAATGAAAAACTTCACTGGTAGTAAAAGATTGCCAATATTCCACATGATAAATTTCTTCGATGCTAAAAGAAGGTGGGAGCCTTAATTAGAGCTGTTTCTTCTCCACGAGGAGCTCTTCAGGGGTTTAGGGTGATAAGTCTTAGGTTAAAGGAACTTTACACTAACTATGTATAGTGCACTTCACTGTCAGCACAGACCACCACAAAAGGAAAAATAAAAATGTATGGAAGTAAAAGAGAGAGGGCAGAAGAGAAGCAGATACAAGCCTCCAGAGGAGCTTAAATATTTCTGTTTAGTGAAACAAGAAGATCCACAAGAAAACTCATTCTATTATAGCAGTGAGATCTTATTATTGATACAGTGTATCAATGTTTTACTACCACTAAAGTAATTAGAAAAGAGTGATGTAACTTGCTTTATCAGTATAAAATCCTGAAATTAAAAAAAAAAAAAAATTCAAATTTTAAGTCGTATTTTGCCCATCACTAGTAAAATAATTACAACAACCTGTACCTCTAACCTTTATGGACTACAAGCTATTACACACTGCTGTCACCTGAAAAAGTGTGTTATTTCAACAGTCATAAAAAAAGTCAGAAATTACATACCTGTAGGGGAGGGTATGTACTAGAAATACAGCCATGAAAATGAAAACTTTTCGTAGTGGTTGACAGAGGAACTGATGTTGTTGTGGTAGACCACTCAGAGGAAGTAGTGGATAAAGGAGTAGTGACATTACAAGGTACACTGTGTCGTTCAATAGTACATACTGGGCTACAGATGGCATAAAATCTACATCCATCACTATCCATTCTGTTGTAAATCAGATCACCTGTAAAAAAGGAGAAAACATAGAAATACAAAATAAGACAAAAGAGACTAAAAAAAAAATAAAAAAAGTAATAACGGCAAAAATATTATAAGTAAAATTTTAAAAAGTAACAAATAAAAAAAAAATTAGGATGCGGCAAAATAAAAAAAAACCCTACAAAATGTGAACTATATTCCCCTAAAAAACAGAAAACTAACCAGGTGAAAAAACAGAGTCACCAATCTTGCAGAAACATGGCGTTGTTAAAATTGGAGATGGAGTCCTGGTCCAGAAAGGTTCACTTCTGGTAATAGTGGTGGTGGGCATGGTGATGGGGCTTACGCAGTTGTAGTTCGGGGTGCAGCAGAGGACACGTATCCTGTAGTTGAGGCACATCTTGAATTTTCCAGTCTGGTCCTC